>NC_088407.1:80410744-80643244 GCF_034236695.1 Oncorhynchus nerka | reverse complement strand
CCACCGTTAGCTAGTCCACCGTCTACCGATTAGCAGCACAACTATTACACTCAACTGAACGACTTGATTAGTGTAGTGTTAGCTAGCTACATAGTTGTCTTTGCTGTCTTCGTATCCAAGATAATTGTGTAGTTTAGAGTGTGTAGTTTTATGTCGTCCTTAACGTAGGAGACTCTGCTAGCTAGCCAACAGCTAGCCAACGTCTACCGAACAGAACTTCTGCACTCAACAATCCGGTCGCATTTCGCTTCGCTCCACAGGTAGTATCACATTTTTCATTTCATTTCATTACAGTACAACGGCTTGATTTGTTTGATCGTAGCTAGCTACATAGCTAGCTACATAGCCATCTTTGTATCAAAGATAATTGTGTAGTCTAGAGCGATTTCCTAGGTTAGCTAGCCAGCTATTGTCGTTCTTTTAACGCAACGTAACGTAATCAACACTGCTAGCTAGCCAGCTAGCCCCGAATAGCAGCACAGTAGAAACTATTACACTCAACGGAACGACTTGATTAGTGTAGTGTCAACAACGCAGCCAATGCCAGCTAGCCTACATAGTCAACAACGCAACCTCTGCCAGCTAGCCTACTTCAGCAGTACTGTATCGTTTTAATCATTTTAGTCAATAAGATTCTTGCTACGTAAGCATAACTTTCTGAACACTCGAGACGTGTAGTCCACTTGTCATTCCAATCTCCTTTGCATTAGCGTAGCCTCTTGTGTAGCCTGTCAACTATGTGTCTGTCTATCACTGTTCTCTCCTCTCTGCACAGACCATACAAACGCTCCACACCGCGTGGCCGCGGCCACCCTAATCTGGTGGTCCCAGCGCGCACGACCCACGTGGAGTTCCAGGTCTCCGGTAGCCTCTGGAACTGCCGATCTGCGGCCAACAAGGCAGAGTTCATCTCAGCCTATGCCTCCCTCCAGTCCCTCGACTTCTTGGCACTGACGGAAACATGGATCACCACAGACAACACCGCTACTCCTACTGCTCTCTCTTCGTCCGCCCACGTGTTCTCGCACACCCCGAGAGCTTCTGGTCAGCGGGGTGGTGGCACCGGGATCCTCATCTCTCCCAAGTGGTCATTCTCTCTTTCTCCCCTTACCCATCTGTCTATCGCCTCCTTTGAATTCCATGCTGTCACAGTTACCAGCCCTTTCAAGCTTAACATCCTTATCATTTATCGCCCTCCAGGTTCCCTCGGAGAGTTCATCAATGAGCTTGATGCCTTGATAAGCTCCTTTCCTGAGGACGGCTCACCTCTCACAGTTCTGGGCGACTTTAACCTCCCCACGTCTACCTTTGACTCATTCCTCTCTGCCTCCTTCTTTCCACTCCTCTCCTCTTTTGACCTCACCCTCTCACCTTCCCCCCTACTCACAAGGCAGGAAATACGCTCGACCTCATCTTTACTAGATGCTGTTCTTCCACTAACCTCGTTGCAACTCCCCTCCAAGTCTCCGACCACTACCTTGTATCCTTTTCCCTCTCGCTCTCATCCAACACTTCCCACACTGCCCCTACTCGGATGGTATCGCGCCGTCCCAACCTTCGCTCTCTCTCCCCGCTACTCTCTCCTCTTCCATCCTATCATCTCTTCCCTCTGCTCAAACCTTCTCCAACCTATCTCCTGATTCTGCCTCCTCAACCCTCCTCTCCTCCCTTTCTGCATCCTTTGACTCTCTATGTCCCCTATCCTCCAGGCCGGCTCGGTCCTCCCCTCCCGCTCCGTGGCTCGACGACTCATTGCGAGCTCACAGAACAGGGCTCCGGGCAGCCGAGCGGAAATGGAGGAAAACTCGCCTCCCTGCGGACCTGACATCCTTTCACTCCCTCCTCTCTACATTTTCCTCTTCTCTCTTTGCTGCTAAAGCCACTTTCTACCACTCTAAATTCCAAGCATCTGCCTCTAACCCTAGGAAGCTCTTTGCAACCTTCTCCTCCCTCCTGAATCCTCCTCCCCCCTCCTCCCTCTCTGCAGATGACTTCGTCAACCATTTTGAAAAGAAGGTCGACGACATCCGATCCTCGTTTGCTAAGTCAAACGACACCGCTGGTTCTGCTCACACTGCCCTACCCTGTGCTCTGACCTCTTTCTCCCCTCTCTCTCCAGATGAAATCTCGCGTCTTGTGACGGCCGGCCGCCCAACAACCTGCCCGCTTGACCCTATCCCCTCCTCTCTTCTCCAGACCATTTCCGGAGACCTTCTCCCTTACCTCACCTCGCTCATCAACTCATCCCTGACCGCTGGCTACGTCCCTTCCGTCTTCAAGAGAGCGAGAGTTGCACCCCTTCTGAAAAAACCTACACTCGATCCTTCCGATGTCAACAACTACAGACCAGTATCCCTTCTTTCTTTTCTCTCCAAAACTCTTGAACGTGCCGTCCTTGGCCAGCTCTCCCGCTATCTCTCTCAGAATGACCTTCTTGATCCAAATCAGTCAGGTTTCAAGACTAGTCATTCAACTGAGACTGCTCTTCTCTGTATCACGGAGGCGCTCCGCACTGCTAAAGCTAACTCTCTCTCCTCTGCTCTCATCCTTCTAGACCTATCGGCTGCCTTCGATACTGTGAACCATCAGATCCTCCTCTCCATCATCTCCGAGTTGGGCATCTCCGGCGCGGCCCACGCTTGGATTGCGTCCTACCTGACAGGTCGCTCCTACCAGGTGGCGTGGCGAGAATCCGTCTCCACACCACGTGCTCTCACCACTGGTGTCCCCCAGGGCTCTGTTCTAGGCCCTCTCCTATTCTCGCTATACACCAAGTCACTTGGCTCTGTCATAACCTCACATGGTCTCTCCTATCATTGCTATGCAGACGACACACAATTAATCTTCTCCTTTCCCCCTTCTGATGACCAGGTGGCGAATCGCATCTCTGCATGTCTGGCAGACATATCAGTGTGGATGACGGATCACCACCTCAAGCTGAACCTCGGCAAGACGGAGCTGCTCTTCCTCCCGGGAAGGACTGCCCGTTCCATGATCTCGCCATCACGGTTGACAACTCCATTGTGTCCTCCTCCCAGAGCGCTAAGAACCTTGGCGTGATCCTGGACAACACCCTGTCGTTCTCAACTAACATCAAGGCGGTGGCCCGTTCCTGTAGGTTCATGCTCTACAACATCCGCAGAGTACGACCCTGCCTCACACAGGAAGCGGCGCAGGTCCTAATCCAGGCACTTGTCATCTCCCGTCTGGATTACTGCAACTCGCTGTTGGCTGGGCTCCCTGCCTGTGCCATTAAACCCCTACAACTCATCCAGAACGCCGCAGCCCGTCTGGTGTTCAACCTTCCCAAGTTCTCTCACGTCACCCCGCTCCTCCGCTCCCTCCACTGGCTTCCAGTTGAAGCTCGCATCCGCTACAAGACCATGGTGCTTGCCTACGGAGCTGTGAGGGGAACGGCACCTCAGTACCTCCAGGCTCTGATCAGGCCCTACACCCAAACAAGGGCACTGCGTTCATCCACCTCTGGCCTGCTCGCCTCCCTACCACTGAGGAAGTACAGTTCCCGCTCAGCCCAGTCAAAACTGTTCGCTGCTCTGGCCCCCCAATGGTGGAACAAACTCCCTCACGACGCCAGGACAGCGGAGTCAATCACCACCTTCCGGAGACACCTGAAACCCCACCTCTTTAAGGAATACCTAGGATAGGATAAAGTAATCCCTCTCACCCCCCCTCCCCCTTAAAAGATTTAGATGCACTACTGTTCCACTGGATGTCATAAGGTGAATGCACCAATTTGTAAGTCGCTCTGGATAAGAGCGTCTGCTAAATGACTTAAATGTAAATGTAAATGTTATTCTGTCTCCTGATACAGGTCCCCGCTATTACAACTCAGTCACTATGTTATTCTGTCTCCTGATACAGGTCCCTGCTATTACAACTCAGTCACTATGTTATTCTGTCTCCTGATACAGGTCCCTGCTATTACAACTCAGTCACTATGTTATTCTGTCTCCTGATACAGGTCCCTGCTATTACAACTCAGTCACTATGTTATTCTGTCTCCTGATACAGGTCCCCGCTATTACAACTCAGTCAGTATGTTATTCTGTCTCCTGATACAGGTCCCCGCTATTACAACTCAGTCACTATGTTATTCTGTCTCCTGATACAGGTCCCTGCTATTACAACTCAGTCACTATGTTATTCTGTCTCCTGATACAGGTCCCTGCTATTACAACTCAGTCACTATGTTATTCTGTCTCCTGATACAGGTCCCCGCTATTACAACTCAGTCACTATGTTATTCTGTCTCCTGATACAGGTCCCCGCTATTACAACTCAGTCACTATGTTATTCTGTCTCCTGATACAGGTCCCCGCTATTACAACTCAGTCACTATGTTATTCTGTCTCCTGATACAGGTCCCCGCTATTACAACTCAGTCACTATATTATTCTGTCTCCTGATACAGGTCCCTGCTATTACAACTCAGTCACTATGTTATTCTGTCTCCTGATACAGGTCCCTGCTATTACAACTCAGTCACTATGTTATTCTGTCTCCTGATACAGGTCCCTGCTATTACAACTCAGTCACTATGTTATTCTGTCTCCTGATACAGGTCCCTGCTATTACAACTCAGTCACTATGTTATTCTGTCTCCTGATACAGGTCCCTGCTATTACAACTCAGTCACTATGTTATTCTGTCTCCTGATACAGGTCCCTGCTATTACAACTCAGTCACTATGTTATTGTGTCTCCTGATACAGGTCCCTGCTATTACAACTCAGTCACTATGTTATTCTGTCTCCTGATACAGGTTCCTCCTATTACAACTCAGTCACTATGTTATTCTGTCTCCTGATACAGGTCCCTGCTATTACAACTCAGTCACTATGTTATTCTGTCTCCTGATTCAGGTCCCTGCTATTACAACTCAGTCACTATGTTATTCTGTCTCCTGATACAGGTCCCTGCTATTACAACTCAGTCACTATGTTATTCTGTGTCCTGATACAGGTCCCTGCTATTACAACTCAGTCACTATGTTATTCTGTCTCCTGATACAGGTCCCCGCTATTACAACTCAGTCACTATGTTATTCTGTGTCCTGATACAGGTCCCTGCTATTACAACTCAGTCACTATGTTATTCTGTGTCCTGATACAGGTTCCTGCTAGTTATTGACTGACTTATAAATCAAGTGCAGCATATTTATTTAACCTTTTCTTTTTACTACAGGGGGTCATCCTGAGATCAAGGTCTCTTTTAGAGATGAGCCCTGTAATTACGACAATATACACATCAATACATTATGAAAAGGACAGCAGAGACACAGAACACAGTCAGTCATAGAAAACAAACACAGCATAAATCAAATCAAATCAAATGTATTTATATAGCCCTTCGTACATCAGCTGATATCTCAAAGTGCTGTACAGAAACCCAGCCTAAAACCCCAAACAGCAAGCAATGCAGGTGTAAAAGCACGGTGGCTAGGAAAAACTCCCTAGAAAGGCCAAAACCTAGGAAGAAACCTAGAGAGGAACCAGGCTATGTGGGGTGGCCAGTCCTCTTCTGGCTGTGCCGGGTAGAGATTATAACAGAACATGGCCAAGATGTTCAAATGTTCATAAATGACCAGCATGGTCGAATAATAATAAGGCAGAACAGTTGAAACTGGAGCAGCAGCACAGTCAGGTGGACTGGGGACAGCAAGGAGTCATCATGTCAGGTAGTCCTGGGGCACGGTCCTAGGGCTCAGGTCCTCCGAGAGAGAGAAAGAAAGAGAGAATTAGAGAGAGCATATGTGGGGTGGCCAGTCTTCTTCTGGCTGTGCCGGGTGGAGATTATAACAGAACGTGGCCAAGATGTTCAAATGTTCATAAATGACCAGCATGGTTGAATAATAGTAAGGCAGAACAGTTGAAACTGGAGCAGCAGCATGGCCAGGTGGACTGGGGACAGCAAGGAGTCATCATGTCAGGTAGTCCTGGGACATGGTCCTAGGGCCCAGGCCAGTTGAAACTGGAGCAACAGCATGGCCAGGTGGACTGGGGACAGCAAGGAGTCATCATGTCAGGTAGTCCTGGGGCATGGTCCTAGGGCTCAGGTCCTCCGAGAGAGAGAAAGAAAGAGAGAAGGAGAGAATTAGAGAACGCACACTTAGATTCACACAGGACACCGAATAGGACAGGAGAAGTACTCCAGATATAACAAACTGTCCCCAGCCCCCCGTCACATAAACTACTGCAGCATAAATACTGGAGGCTGAGACAGGAGGGGTCAGGAGACACTGTGGCCCCATCCGAGGACACCCCCGGACAGGGCCAAACAGGAAGGATATAACCCCACCCACTTTGCCAAAGCACAGCCCCCACACCACTAGAGGGATATCTTCAACCACCAACTTACCATCCTGAGACAAGGCCGAGTATAGCCCACAAAGATCTCCGCCACGGCACAACCCAGGGGGGCGCCAACCCAGACAGGCTGACCACAACAGTGAATCAACCCACTCAGGTGACGCACCCCCCCCAGGGACGGCATGAGAGAGCCCCAGTAAGCCAGTGACTCAGCCCCCGTAACAGGGTTAGAGGCAGAGAATCCCAGTGGAAAGAGGGGAACCGGCCAGGCAGAGACAGCAAGGGCGGTTCGTTGCTCCAGAGCCTTTCCGTTCACCTTCCCACTCCTGGGCCAGACTACACTCAATCATATGACCCACTGAAGAGATGAGTCTTCAGTAAAGACTTAAAGGTTGAGACCGAGTTTGCGTCTCTGACATGGGTAGGCAGACCGTTCCATAAAAATGGAGCTCTATAGGAGAAAGCCCTGCCTCCAGCTGTTTGCTTAGAAATTCTAGGGACAATTAGAAGCTCTCAATGTGACTGTTGATGCACAAGCTCTCTCTCTAACTTTCATAGGACACTGAAACAGAATTAGTTGGTAAGTTTGTGTGTGTGTTTGTGTGCTTATTTTTAGTTGAACTTTTATTTCTTCAGGGAAGCCCAATTGAGACCCCAGGGTCTCATTCTCAAATGGTGTCTGGAGAACAAACAATTCACAAATCAACATCATAATTCAATAAAACCTTGAAAAAAAACTACAAGATACAACAGATCAGATACACAACATTTCAACAACACAAATACATGTTTTTATTTTATTTTTTACAATCAACCAAAACACTTTGCAACCTCAGTGAATTTATCCCTCATCAGTGTTATAAACTGTCCTATTGGCACCAGGGATTCAAGATGTAATGAGGATTGTAAATTATTCCAAACATTGGGGGCGGTAGAACTAAAGGCTGCTTTACCAAGGTTGGTAGAGACATGAGGGACCTCAAGGGTTAACCAACCCTGTGAGTGGGTTTGGTGCCACATATTTTTATACTGGAGCCCTTTCTTGCAGTCAATGATGAAAAGCGCCCTCTTTGGCCTCATGGGTGGAATGCTATTAATCATTTTCATAATTTAATAAATAAAAAATGTAACAATGGAAATACTGTGTTTCTATGTCAAACGGTTTTGTTATATTTCAGTCTTCTGTGATGTATATAAAGTGTGATATTTGGATGCAAACCAAATGGAATACATTTCAACTCTATATCTGACATGGTACAGGTGCCTTCTTTTGTTAAGCCCATAACCATGTGTGTGAGGTGAATACTCTTGTTTCAAAGTAGATTTGTTCAAAACTACCAAGAAACACTGTGTGATCCTGATTTATCCCACTGCAGTAAAAGGCTAACAGAGAGATATGAGATATGTTGGAATCTTGTGCAGCAGAGCTTTGTAAATAAAAAGGGAGAAATGTGATCTACGGGAAAGTCCAGCCAACCATCTGATGAAGAATGCAGTAATGACTATTAAACCTGTCACCTGTGATAAAGCTCTGGTACACTCCATACTGTCACACCCTGAATAAAGCTCTGGTACACTCCATACTGTCACACCCTGAATAAAACTCTGGTACACTCCATACTGTCACACCCTGAATAAAACTCTGGTACACTACATACTGTCACACCCTGAATAAAGCTCTGGTACACTACATACTGTCACACCCTGAATAAAGCTCACACCCTGAATAAAGCTCTGGTACACTCCATACTGTCACACCCTGAATAAAGCTCTGGTACACTCCATACTGTCACACCCTGAATAAAGCTCTGGTACACTACATACTGTCACACCCTGAATAAAGCTCTGGTACACTCCATACTGTCACACCCTGAATAAAGCTCTGGTACACTCCATACTGTCACACCCTGAATAAAGCTCTGGTAAACTCCATACTGTCACACCCTGAATAAAGCTCTGGTACACTACATACTGTCACACCCTGATCTATTTCACATCCAGGGGTTTTAGACTAGTGGCTGCTGCATTCTGATAAAAGGTGCCACCATAATAAAGAGTTGGCAGGACGGTTGCCTCTACAACTTACTTCCTACTGTTTAAGGAGAGGCGTAAAATAAAATAAGCCTATTTTAAACATCAGCTTCTTAACTAGCTCATCAGTATGTTTTTTTTTTAAACATCACATTTATTTTGTCAATCCAAAACCCCCAAGATATTTATATGTGGGAACCTGCTCGATGAAAGAACCATCCAATGCATAAACATGTAAACCATCTGGGATACTGCTATGATAATTTGAAAGCAACATACAGTACATTTAATTTTCCCCACATTAAGTACACATTTTAAATCAACAAGTGCTTTCTGCAAGGCAACAGAAACCAAAGCTCTGCCTGGTCAGCAGTAGGGGCTGTATAGAAATACAGAAGAATGTTATAGCTTGTTGCAGTTACACCGATATTATTTATATAAATAGTAAAGAGGACAGGTCCCAAAATCAACCCCTGCGGGACACCTTTAGTAAAGTTGAGGTAACTTGACTTGACACCATCATAAAGCACACATTGTGTCCTGTCTGACAGTTCCCAAACCACTTGGAAGATGCCTGGCCGAGGCCCATTTCACACAACCTTTGAATGAGTAGGGGATGGTCGACATTATCAAAGGCCTTGGATAGGTCTATAAATGTGAACAGCACAGTGATTCCTATTTTGTAAGTTTAGAAATTGGATTGTAGTTATCAAATCAAATCAAATCAAATGGTATTTGTCACATACACATGGTTAGCAGATGTTAATGCGAGTGTAGCGAAATGCTTGTGCTTCTAGTTCCGACAATGCAGTGATAACCAACAAGTAATCTAACTAACAATTCCAAAACTACTGTCTTGTACACAGTGTAAGGGGATAAAGAATATGTACATAAGGATATATGAATGAGTGATGGTACAGAGCAGCATACAGTAGATGGTATCGAGTACAGTATATACATATGAGATGAGAATGTAGACAAAGTAAACAAAGTGGCATAGTTAAAGTGGCTAGTGATACATGTATTACATAAGGATGCAGTCGATGATGTAGAGTACAGTATATACGTATGCATATGAGATGAATAATGTAGGGTAAGTAACATTATATAAGGTAGCATTGTTTAAAGTGGCTAGTGATATATTTACAACATTTCCCATCAATTCCCATTATTAAAGTGGCTGGAGTTGGGTCAGTGTCAATGACAGTGTGTTGGCAGCAGCCACTCAATGTTAGTGGTGGCTGTTTAACAGTCTGATGGCCTTGAGATAGAAGCTGTTTTTCAGTCTCTCGGTCCCAGCTTTGATGCACCTGTACTGACCTCGCCTTCTGGATGATAGCGGGGTGAACAGGCAGTGGTTCGGGTGGTTGATGTCCTTGATGATCTTTATGGCCTTCCTGTAACATCGGGTGGTGTAGGTGTCCTGGAGGGCAGGTAGTTTGCCCCCGGTGATGCGTTGTGCAGACCTCACTACCCTCTGGAGAGCCTTACGGTTGAGGGCGGAGCAGTTGCCGTACCAGGCGGTGATACAGCCCGCCAGGATGCTCTCGATTGTGAATCTGTAGAAGTTTGTGAGTGCTTTTGGTGACAAGCCGAATTTCTTCAGCCTCCTGAGGTTGAAGAGGCGCTGCTGCACCTTCTTCACGACGCTGTCAGTGTGAGTGGACCAATTCAGTTTGTCTGTGATGTGTATGCCGAGGAACTTAAAACTTGCTACCCTCTCCACTACTGTTCCATCGATGTGGATAGGGGGGTGTTCCCTCTGCTGTTTCCTGAAGTCCACAATCATCTCCTTAGTTATCTAGGTCAGACGGATCCCCAGCTTTTTAAAGGGGGAGGACAATTGTTGAATACAAAAAAATGGGTGAAAGCTGCAGAAAAGAGGGATCAATCAAATCAGTTCCTGTGGATTTTCTTACATGAACTTTTGACTTGCTTTTTTGCACTTAGTACTTCACTAAGTAGGTTTACACTTAGTACTTCACTAAGTAGGTTTACACTTAGTACTTCACTAAGTAGGTTTACACTTAGTACTTCACTAAGTAGGTTTACATCAAACATGTTTTACATGCATTTAATGACCAGCCTGATGAGAACATAAAATGTTTTGATAAACTTTCCAAATGTTGATTAAAAACTAGATACGCTAGACAAGGTGGGATCTTTTTGTGTCGGTAAAATGAATTATGCGAGAAATGTCGGTGGAGGCACTTTTATGCACAAATATTGATATAATAACCATCATATCGAAGTCAACTTGGAGTCACACGATGACATGTCGTGTGGTCGTCCCACTACGACTCGGGAAACCATTCAGTTCTTTAGGCTAAAATATTTTTTTAAACGTTATGATGGACTTCACAGACTGGTGAAAGCGCAAGGTGATGAGCTTGATGCTCCTTTCCAATATATTTCGAGGGTCTTATTCTGGTGACATGATCATCGATGCTTACTGTAGCTGCTGTTTGACAAATGAAAATAATCTCAGTCTTTTGTCCATAATAATAATCTCATCATGTAGGCTATACATCTGCAAAAAGTCCATTTGACAGAAACACATCTCTGGAGTGAAAATGTGCATCTTTGTTTTATGTGGATGTTTGAATATTCACATGAAAATCTGTTGCCAATTGGATGGAAACCTAGTTGTTGACCTAAAATGGTTCAAATGAGGAGAAAACACATTTTCATACTGACTGTTTAGAGGTGAATAAAGGACTCCCAGGTCTAGTAGAACTTGAGATATTTTCAGGAACTATTCTTTCTACTAGGTGGCCAGCTGTTATGGGACCAGAGGCTGGCATAACCTGCTGGGGCAATGTGGAGCTGGAGTTGTTTCACACATTTGACCACTTTCCAGAATTTAGCTGGATTTCCACCACTCTCAGATACAGTTTGCGGATGACACAACAGTGGTAGGCTTGATTACCAACAACGACGAGACGGCCTACAGGGAGGAGGTGAGAGCCCTCGGAGTGTGGTGTCAGGAAAATAACCTCACACTCAACGTCAACAAAACTAAGGAGATGATTGTGGACTTCAGGAAACAGCAGAGGGAACACCCCCCTATCCACATTGATGTGACAGTAGTGGAGAGGGTAGTAAGTTTTAAGTTCCTCGGCGTACACATCACAGACAAACTGAATTGGTCCACCCACACAGACAGCATCGTGAAGAAGGCGCAGCAGCGCCTCTTCAACCTCAGGAGGGCTGAAGAAATTCGGCTTGTCACCAAAAGCACTCACAAACTTCTACAGATGCACAATCGAGAGCATCCTGTCGGGCTGTATCACCGCCTGGTACGGCAACTGCTCCGGCCCACAACCGCAAGGCTCTCCAGAGGGTAGTGAGGTCTGCACAACGCATCACCGGGGGCAAACTACCTGCCCTCCAGGACACCTACACCACCCGATGTCACAGGAAGGCCATAAAGATCATCAAGGACAACAACCACCCGAGCCACTGCCTGTTCACCCCACTATCATCCAGAAGGCGAGGTCAGTACAGGTGCATCAAAGCTGGGACCGAGAGACTGAAAAACAGCTTCTATCTCAAGGCCATCAGACTGTTAAACAGCCACCACTAACATTGAGTGGCTGCTGCCAACACACTGACTCAACTCCAGCCACTTTAATAATGGGAAATGATGGGAAATGATGTAAAATATATCACTAGCCACTTTAAACAATGCTACCTAATATAATGTTTACATACCCTACATTATTCATCTCATATGTATATGTATATACTGTACTCTATATCATCTACTGCATCTTTATGTAATACATGTATCACTAGCCACTTTAACTATGCCACTTTGTTTACATACTCATCTCATATGTATATACTGCACTCAATACCATCTACTGTATCTTGCCTATGCCGCTCTGTACCATCACTCACTCATATATCTTTATGTACATATTCTTATCCCCTTACACTTGTGTCTATAAGGTAGTAGTTTTGGAATTGTTAGCTAGATTACTTGTTGGTTATCACTGCATTGTCGGAACTAGAAGCACAAGCATTTCGCTACACTCACATTAACATCTGCTAACCATGTGTATGTGACAAATAAAATTTGATTTGATTTGATATAGAATTCAAGAAGTCTGTTGACTTTACTTTTCTAACCAGAGTAAGACATCTATTTCTCAAATGTCTGAAGGATGTCTGCCAGTCAGAGGTAGAATCAGTCCATCGAGCCTTAGCCCAAGCTACGTTTCTTTCATGAAATCTTTCAGACAATTCATGCGTGAACCATGGGTTAGATCTGTCCTTTACCCTTAATATTTTATATGGGGCATGCTGATCAGCAACAGAGTTAAACAAAAAGGTTAAACACATTTAAGGGCCTGATCCGAATCAGATATAGAGGACACTCCTTCCAAATTATACAACGCCAGGTCATACAGGAAATGTTGCTCATTGAAAGTTCTAAAATGTATCTTTGTAATAATGTGCAGACACAATTAAGGTAGCTTGGTATCTCTAATGCAGGCAATGGGACTATGGTCACTGAGGTCGTTAGCAAATATTATATTGTCTGTATACCTATTAGGTGCATTTGTCAGAATTATATCCAAAATAGTAGATTTGTCAGGGTGTTTTAAGTTGGGACTGGTTGGTTTAGTTATCATTTGAGTTCAATTTAGCTCAATACAAACACATTTCAGTCTATCTGATATTGGCATCAAACAATCTGGGTTATGACCACCCAAAATTAATAATTCCGTTTAGCATAGTTAGACAGCAAGTCAGACAATTTACTAAGCGCAATTGGGAGGGCGATAAATTCCCAGTAACGTTAGTTGGTCATTACTAGGCCCACATTTAGGACAAAACGTTCAAATTCCTTAAAACGGGGGTGGTAATACACACAGCAACATTCAAGTTGTTCTTTATAAATATGGCGACAACTCCACCTCTGTCAGCTCTGTCAGATCTCAACAGTATGTCCATTCAGAGACACATCAGAGTCTAAACATTAAATCCATTCAGAGGCACATCAGAGTCTGACACAGACTTCTTTGACAAAATGTCTGCGTTACTTTGAAAATCTAGAATTACAATAAGATCCATTTTCAAAATCAAACTTTTGACATTTACATGGATCAGTCCAAGGCCACATATTTCAGATTAGACGGAATCTTTAACAGTCTGTCTCTCAGGTATTAAAAGTCCAGTATCAACTCAACCCATTGACGCAGCTTGATGTCATTTGTACCAGCATGCACAACAACCGTGTGCAGCCCCGGGTTTTGGTCTAGAATGACTGTACGCTCCGGAGTGATGTCATTTGTACCAGCATGCACAACAACCGTGTGCAGCTCCGGGTTTTGGTCTAGAATGACTGTCCGGAGTGATGTCACGCAATCTGGCACCAGGGAAGCAGAATGTCTTTGCGCCATCAACCACCACATCTCATACGATGGAACTCCCAGCGATGGCTGTCTTGGAAGATGGCAGGCTGTGGATTTACATGTAGCATGGAGACAGTGGCCTGGAAGGGCATGGAGGGCACGTGGAGCTTCCCCCAACAATCATTGAAGGGGGTGCAGCACGGTGCAGCGAGGAGTGTCACTGCCTAGAAGGCAGGGCCACTTCCAACGGTGCAAACTGTTTGCCAGACAGAGGGGATCCTCCAAGGCAGGAAAGAAGGATCAAGCCGCCTGTTCTGAGAAGTGCGACAGGTCGACTTCGCCCAACTCTTCACCACACCATGTGTTTAGCCTGGGCTGTAGCTACATTGGTGAACTCATCAAAAAGGCTCTCCTGCTTCAGCTCATCGGATAGCAGGCGAACGTAGGTCAAAAGAACAAACACAAATACGAGGGCATCGGTCCGGACCTGTACAGGCCATCTGACGATACACTCAAGTAAGTCAAATATAAAATAGCTTGTAAATTAGGATCAAACAGCTCACAAACAAGTTTAAATCCTCGCTCCAAACACAACTTGTCAATGTCAACAAATGTGCGAAACGTGGCACTGCGCTCTAATCTGAAACGCGCATCCACTGATGGGTGTGTGTGTGTGTATTTGATGTGTGTGTGTGTGTGTGTGTGTGTGTGTGTCAGTGGTTAGGTCAGTCAAAGGAAACCGTCTCTATGTAAGCTGATTGTGAACACAAATAATCCATCCCAGTCGACCAGGTCAGTCAGCCACAGGGCATGCAGGGAAAGCCTACAGGCTGTCTGCCTTAAAACAACAATCACAAACACCCCCATACATTTCCTCAAGTCCCCCCCCCCACACACACAAACACACACATTTCATTCAGACCCCACCCCCAACCATGGAATGTGCACATTTGCTTCCTCTAGCCTCCATTGTCAACTCTCAACATGTGTCAGTGGTTGCTTATCCCTGCCACAAATACCACAAGACCAACATGCTTCTGTAAGCCTTCAAACTCTCTTCAACTCTATCAAACGCTCTCT
Organism: Oncorhynchus nerka; assembly: GCF_034236695.1. Lineage (NCBI taxonomy): Eukaryota > Metazoa > Chordata > Actinopteri > Salmoniformes > Salmonidae > Oncorhynchus > Oncorhynchus nerka. The sequence goes on along the minus strand of NC_088407.1, from coordinate 80,628,442 downwards.
CTCTCTCTCTCTCTAACTCTATCAAACTCTCTCAAACTCTATCAAACTCTCTCTAACTCTCTCCTAAGACACTACATGCATCGTTATATACTCTGCATAACATATCAGTATACAGTATTCATCTTTATTTACTCTGAATAGTATTTCAGTATACATTATACATTGAACACTGAGAGGTGAGTACTGGGTCATTTGGTAGAGAAGAGGTAGAGTACAGGAGGAGAGTAGAGAAGAGGTAGAGTACAAGAGGAAAGTAGAGAAGAGGTAGAGTACAGGAGGAAAGTAGAGAAGAGGAAGAGTACAGGAGGAAAGTAGAGAAGAGGTAGAGTACAGGAGGAAAGTAGAGAAGAGGTAGAGTACATGAGGAGAGTAGAGAAGAGGTAGAATACAGGAGGAAAGTAGAGAAGAGGTAGAGTACAGGAGGAAGGTAGAGAAGAGGTAGAGTACAGGAGGAAAGTAGAGAAGAGGTAGAATACAGGAGGAAGGGAAGAGAAGAGGTAGAGTACAGGAGGAAAGTAGAGAAGAGGTAGAGTACAGGAGGAAAGTAGAGAAGAGGTAGAGTACAGGAGGAAGGGAAGAGAAGAGGTAGAATACAGGAGGAAAGTAGAGAAGAGGTAGAGTACAGGAGGAGGGGAAGAGAAGAGGTAGAGTACAGGAGGAAAGTAGAGAAGAGGTAGAGTACAGGAGGAAAGTAGAGAAGAGGTAGAGTACAGGAGGAGAGTAGAGAAGAGGTAGAGTACAGGAGGAAGGGAAGAGAAGAGGTAGAGTACAGGAGGAAAGTAGAGAAGAGGTAGAGTACAGGAGGAGAGTAGAGAAGAGGTAGAGCACAGGAGGAAGGGAAGAGAAGAGGTAGAGTACAGGAGGAGGGGAAGAGAAGAGGTAGAGTACAGGAGGAAAGTAGAGAAGAGGTAGAGTACAGGAGGAAGGGAAGAGAAGAGGTAGAATACAGGAGGAAAGAAGAGAAGAGGTAGAGTACAGGAGGAAAGAAGAGAAGAGGTAGAATACAGGAGGAGGGGAAGAGAAGAGGTAGAGTACAGGAGGAAAGAAGAGAAGAGGTAGAGTACAAGAGGAAAGAAGAGAAGAGGTAGAATACAGGAGGAAGGGAAGAGAAGAGGTAGAATACAGGAGGAAAGTAGAGAAGAGGTAGAGTACAGGAGGAAAGTAGAGAAGAGGTAGTGTACAGGAGGAAGGGAAGAGAAGAGGTAGAGTACAGGAGGAAAGTAGAGAAGAGGTAGAGTACAGGAGGAAAGAAGAGAAGAGGTAGAGTACAGGAGGAAAGTAGAGAAGAGGTAGAATACAGGAGGAAAGTAGAGAAGAGGTAGAATACAGGAGGAAGGGAAGAGAAGAGGTAGAGTACAGGAGGAAAGAAGAGAAGAGGTAGAATACAGGAGGAGGGGTAGAGAAGAGGTAGAATACAGGAGGAAAGTAGAGAAGAGGTAGAGTACAGGAGGAAGGGAAGATAAGAGGTAGAGTACAGGAGGAAAGTAGAGAAGAGGTAGAGTACAGGAGGAAGGGAAGATAAGAGGTAGAGTACAGGAGGAAAGTAGAGAAGAGGTAGAGTACAGGAGGAAAGTAGAGAAGAGGTAGAGTACAGGAGGAAAGTAGAGAAGAGGTAGAGTACAGGAGGAAAGTAGAGAAGAGGTAGAGTACAGGAGGAAGGGAAGAGAAGAGGTCATTGCTCCCTCCCCCATGCGTCCTGCAGTAATATAACAGGGGTGAAGTAGGGAGGAAAGAAGGATAGATTTTTAAAGAAGGGAAATCCTGTTGGACAGAAGCAGGTTTCAGAGTAAATTACAGCTTTACTTTGACCGTAAATGACTCAGTGTATTTTCTCTCTGCAGTGAAATGGTGAGGTAGTTTAACATAATACACACACACACACACACACACACGCGCACGCACGCACGCACGCACGCACGCACGCACGCACTCACACACACACACACACACACACACACACACACACACACACACACACACACACACACACAGACACACAGACAAACACACACACATGCCAAGTGTTTTTAACACAGTATGTTGAATGTACTGCAGCAAAGAACAAGGTTATGGCAGGGTTACAACAGTCCCACAGGCCAGATATACTGTATGTGTGCAAAGCGGCAATATCTCCATAACCCTTGACCTTAACAGGAGAGGAGAGAGGATACAGGATACAAGAGAAAGGGAAGGTTATATCTGATATAGATTCAGGTGGTAGGCTATAGAAGTGATTGTTAATTTTAAGTGAAAGGACATGGAGGAGAAGACTGAAGTCAATATCTGCCTTTTTGCTGTGCTAGTCTTTGGGTTTCCTCTGTATCTCTGCACACAATGTATATAGACTCCCCTTTTTTTTCCTACTGTGTTATTGACTTGTTAATTGTTTACTCCATGTGTAACTCTGTGTTGTCTGTTCACACTGCTATGCTTTATCTTGGCCAGGTCGCAGTTGCAAATGAGAACTTGTTCTCAACTAACCTACCTGGTTAAATAAAGGTGAAATTAAAACATTAAAAAAATATTTTAAAAAATATGGTCTGATGAAGCCCAAACGTGACTTGTGAAAATGAAAAGAACACGTTTGAAACTTTTGCAGGGGTTTGTTGTGACCTGGATTCCTGTGTGTGTGATGCCATCTTTACTGATGGGATGAGGTGACGACAGATACAACGCTCTCTAAATATATGTGCGAAACGGTGCATCATGTTTTGACCGGATAATATGTGGCTATAGAAACACAGAGAAAGAGAATGTGTTTTGTAGCATAAACAGGAAATGGACGTACAGTAGGTGTGGAGGGCAAAAACAGTTCCCACTTAACACATCAGCCAATTCAAAATAATGAGATGAGTGCCTGGCCCATTCTCCTCACTGCTTAGCCTGTCACCCCTGCTCTCTCTCTCTCTCTCTCTCTCTCTCTCTCTCTCTCTCTCTCTCTCTCTCTGTTTTACATCATACAGCAGATAGGCCTACAGATTAAATCGTTATCAATGATTCAAGGAGAAAGGAAGTTTTGGTTCCTACATTGTCATTAGTGTATTCTTGCTAGAATGCGTCTGATTTGTGACCATTTCTCTCCTGAAGGCCACCTTCCTGGCCCTGTCTCTCTGTCTCACACACAAATAAACTAAATGTTTGTTTAGCTAGTCAACCCAATGATGAAATGTATGACATGTCGGGGCACAGATCTGGGGAAGGGTACCAAAAAATGTCTGCCAACACAGTGGCCTCCATCATTCTTAAATGGAAGAAGTTTGTAACCACCAAGCCCAAGTGGCGCAGCGGGCTAAGGCACTGCATCTCACTGCTTGAGGTGTCACTCAGTGCTTGAATGACAAGTAAATGTACAATGTACAATGATGGCCTACACCAGCCAAACCCGGACGATGGGTTTGAACCCTGGTTCAATTCCAGGCTGTTTCACAACCGGCCGTGATTGGGCGGCGCACAATTTGCCCAGCGTCGTCCGGGTTTGGCTGGTGTAGGCCGTCATTGTACCTTGTTGAAGCACCTTTGGCAGCGATTAAAGCCATGAGTCTTAGGTATGACGCTACAATCTTGGAATACCTGTATTTGGGGAGTATCTCCCATTCTTCTTCTCTCAAGTTCACTCAGGTTGGATGGGTAGTGTCGCTGCATAGCTATCTCCAGAGATGTTCGATCGGGTTCAATCCGGGCTCTGGCTGGGCCACTCAAGGACATTCAGAGACTTGTCCCGAAGCCATTCCTGCGTTGTCTTGGCTGTGTGCTTAGGGTTATTGTCCTGTTGGAAGGTGAACCTTCACCCCAGTCTGAGGTCCTGAGCGCTTTGGAGCAGGTTTTCATCAAGGATCTTTCTGTACTTTGCTCTGTTCATCTTTCCCTCGATCCTGACTGGTCTCCCAGTCCCTGCTGCTGAAAAACATCCCCACAGCATGATGCTGCCACCACCATGCTTCACCGTAGGGATGATGCCAGGTTTCCTCCAGATGTGACCCTTGGCATTCAGGCCAAAGAGTTCCATCTTGGTTTCATCAGACCAGAGAATCTTGTTTCTCATGGTCAGCGTCCTTTAGGTGCCTTTTCACAAAGTCCAAGCGGGCTGATGTGCCTTTTACTGAGGAGTGGCTTCTGTCATAAAGGCCTGATTGGTGGAGTGCTGCAGAGATGGTTGTCTTTCTGGAAGGTTCCTCTGCCTCCACAGAGGAATTCTGGAGCTCTGTCAGAGTGACCATAAGGTGATTGGTCACCTTCCTGGCCAATGCCCTTCTCCCCCAGATTGCTCAGTTTGGCCGGGCGGCCAGCTCTAGGAAGAATTCTTGGTGGTTGCAAATGTCTTCGATTTAGAATGATGGAGGCCACTGTGTTCTTGGGGACCTTCAATGCTGCAGACATGTTTTGGTACCCTTCCCCAGATCTGTGCCTCGACACAATCCTGTCTTGGAGCTCTACAATTCCTACGACCTCATGACTCAAATCGATCTTCAGGTTGAACATGGTGAGATTGTAGACTCCTAATGATTGATGAGGCGGAAAAACTATTTTTTTAATCAATTTTAGAATATGGCTGTAACGTAACAAAATGTGGAAAAAGTCAAAGGGGTCTGAATACTTTCCGAATGCAATGTGTCGCAAATGGCACCCTGTGTGTGTGTGTGTATGTGTGTGTGTGTGTGTGTGTGTGTGTGTGTGTGTGTGTGTGTGTGTGTGTGTGTGTGTGTGTGTGTGTGTGTGTGTGTGTGTGTGTGTGTGTGTGTGTGTGTGCGTGAGTCAGTGTGTGTGTGTGTGTGATGGTTATGCCAGGCCTCTCTGTCTAGACAATACAGAGGGAATTGTTTTTACCTGACAATTACAATAGCAGCATCAAGGTTGTTCTTGTTTTCTTCTGAATTAGTAGGGTGGCAGGTCGCTGGTTTGAATTCCCAAGCTGACTAGGTGAAAAATCTACCGATGTGTCCTTGAGCAAGGAACTTAAAGGAAAGGGTCCCCCAATTTGAAAGTTATATTGTTTGTGTGCATCTCTGAGTGATCTGAGTGATGTTCTGTTGATTCCCTGGGTCATGTCATGATTTCATGTGTACCTGAGTTCTTGGCGTTCAAGCAGGCAGAAATACAGCCAGTATGACGTAGCACCGTGATAAAGTCTCTCTCACTACACTGGAACTTAACAGGAATAGAACTTCTGGATGGTGAAAACGTCTATCATACATGTCAGATTTCAATACTGGCGATGTCATAACTCAGGAGGAGGTCTTTTTTGAATGAGCCATTGATCATATTTTTTATATATTTCTTTTTTTTTTAATACATATTCCTACCTTTAGAAATGTGTAATTTAATGGAGGTACAAGCACATTTTTCAAATTTTTCTGCATCTTTAGTCCAGGGTGCGTTGCATGGTGACATTGCCAGAGATACAGTACTATAGAAAGGAGATAGGAATCCAATTAAAGGATGTCACGCCTTGGTCATAGTATTTTGTGTTTTCGTTATATATTTGGTCAGGCCAGGGTGTGACATGGGTTTATTTTGTTGTGTTTCGTATTGGGGTTTTGTGGGCATTGGGGTTGCGGCTGAGTAGGGGTGTAGCATAGGCTTGGCTGCCTGAGGCGGTTCTCAATCAGAGTCAGGTGATTCTCGTTGTCTCTGATTGGGAACCATATTTAGGTAGCCGGGGTTTCACTGTGTATTTTGTGGGTGATTGTTCCTGTCTCTGTGTAGTGTTCACCAGATAGGCTGTAATTAGGTTTTCACGTTCCGTTTGTTGTTTTTGTATATATATATATAGTTGTTATTTCATGTATCGTTCGATTTTCATTTAAGAACATGAGTAACCACCACGCTGCATTTTGGTCCGACTCTCCTTCAACAGACGAACGCCGTTACAGAATCACCCACCACACCCGGACCGAGCAGCGTGGTAACAGGCAGCGACAGCAGGAGCAGCGAAAGGAGGAATGGACATGGGAGGACGTTATGGACAGCAGGAGTATGGAGTATACGACTTGGGAAGTACTCCAGGAGTATGGAGTATACGACTCACTTCTCAAAATAGGGCTACTTAATGTTAGATCCCTTACTTCAAAGGCAATTATAGTCAATGAACTAATCACTGATCATAATCTTGATGTGATTGGCCTGACTGAAACATGGCTTAAGCCTGATGAATTTACTGTGTTAAATGAGGCCTCACCTCCTGGCTACACTAGTGACCATATCCCCCGTGCATCCCGCAAAGGCGGAGGTGTTGCTAACATTTACGATAGCAAATTTAAATTTACAAAAAAAAAATGACGTTTTCGTCTTTTGAGCTTCTAGTCATGAAATCTATGCAGCCTACTCAATCACTTTTTATAGCTACTGTTTACAGGCCTCCTGGGCCATATACAGCGTTTCTCACTGAGTTCCCTGAATTCCTATCGGACCTTGTAGTCATTGCAGATAATATTCTAATCTTTGGTGACTTTAATATTCACATGGAAAAGTCCACAGACCCACTCCAAAAGGCTTTCGGAGCCATCATCGACTCAGTGGGTTTTGTCCAACATGTCTCTGGACCCACTCACTGTCACAGTCATACGCTGGACCTAGTTTTGTCCCATGGAATAAATGTTGTGGATCTTAATGTTTTTCCTCATAATCCTGGACTATCGGACCACCATTTTATTACGTTTGCAATTGCAACAAATAATCTGCTCAGACCCCAACCAAGGAACATCAAAAGTCGTGCTATAAATTCACAGACAACACAAAGATTCCTTGATGCCCTTCCAGACTCCCTCTGCCTACCCAAGGACGCCAGAGGACAAAAATCCGTTAACCACCTAACTGAGTATCTCAATTTAACCTTGCGCAATACCCTAGATGCAGTTGCACCCCTGAAAACTAAAAAAATGTCTCATAAGAAACTAGCTCCCTGGTACACAGAAAATACCGAGCTCTGAAGCAAGCTTCCAGAAAATTGGAACGGAAATGGCGCCACACCAAACTGGAAGTCTTCCGACTAGCTTGGAAGGACGGTACCGTGCAGTACCGAAGAGCCCTTACTGCTGCTCGATCATCCTATTTTTCTAACTTAATTGAGGAAAATAAGAACAATCCGAAATTCCTTTTTGATACTGTCGCAAAGCTAACTAAAAAGCAGCATTCCCCAAGAGAGGATGACTTTCACTTTAGCAGTGATAAATTCATGAACTTCTTTGAGGAAAAGATTATGATTATTAGAAAGAAAATTACGGACTCCTCTTTAAACCTGCGTATTCCTCCAAACCTCAGTTGTCCTGAGTCTGCACAACTCTGCCAGGACCTAGGATCAGAGAGACGCTCAAGTCTTTTAGTACTATATCTCTTGACACAATGATGAAAATAATCATGGCCTCTAAACCTTCAAGCTGCATACTGGACCCTATTCCAACTAAACTACTGAAAGAGCTGCTTCCTGTGCTTGGCCCTCCTATGTTGAACATAATAAACGGCTCTCTATCCACTGGATGTGTACCAAACTCACTAAAAGTGGCAGTAATAAAGCCTCTCTTGAAAAAGCCAAACCTTGACCCAGAAAATATAAAAAACTATCGGCTATATCGAATCTTCCATTCCTCTCAAAAATTTTAGAGAAGGCTGTTGCGCAGCAACTCACTGCCTTCCTGAAGACAAACAATGTATACGAAATGCTTCAGTCTGGTTTTAGACCCCATCATAGCACTGAGACGGCACTTGTGAAGGTGGTAAATGACATTTTAATGGCAACGGACCGAGGCTCTGCATCTGTCCTCGTGCTCCTAGACCTTAGTGCTGCTTTTGATACCATCGATCACCACATTCTTTTGGAGAGACTGGAAACCCAAATTGGTCTACACGGACATGTTCTGGCCTGGTTTAGATCTTATCTGTCGGAAAGATATCAGTTTGTCTCTGTGAATGGTTTGTCCTCTGACAAATCAACTGTAAATTTCGGTGTTCCTCAAGGTTCTGTTTTAGGACCACTATTGTTTTCACTATATATTTTACCTCTTGGGGATGTTATTCGAAAACATAATGTAAACTTTCACTGCTATGCGGATGACACACAGCTGTACATTTCAATGAAACATGGTGAAGCCCCAAAATTGCCCTCGCTAGAAGCATGTGTTTCAGACATAAGGAAGTGGATGGCTGCAAACTTTCTACTATTAAACTCGGACAAAACAGAGATGCTTGTTCTAGGTCCCAAGAAACAAAGAGATCTTCTGTTGAATCTGACAATTAATCTTAATGGTTGTACAGTCGTCTCAAATAAAACTGTGAAGGACCTCGGCGTTACTCTGGACCCTGATCTCTCTTTTGAAGAACATATCAAGACCATTTCGAGGACAGCTTTTTCCATCTACGTAACATTGCAAAAATCAGAAACTTTCTGTCCAAAAATGATGCAGAAAAATTAATCCATGCTTTTGTCACTTCTAGGTTAGACTACTGCAATGCTCTATTTTCCGGCTACCCGGATAAAGCACTAAATAAACTTCAGTTAGTGCTGAATACGGCTGCTAGAATCCTGACTAGAACCAAAAAATTTGATCATATTACTCCAGTGCTAGCCTCTCTACACTGGCTTCCTGTCAAAGCAAGGGCTGATTTCAAGGTTTTACTGCTAACCTACAAAGCATTACATGGGCTTGCTCCTACCTATCTCTCTGATTTGGTCCTGCCGTACATACCTACACGTATGCTACGGTCACAAGACATGCAGGCCTCCTAATTGTCCCTAGAATTTCTAAGCAAACAGCTGGAGGCAGGGCTTTCTCCTATAGAGCTCCATTTTTATGGAACGGTCTGCCTACCCATGTCAGAGACGCAAACTCGGTCTCAACCTTTAAGTCTTTACTGAAGACTCATCTCTTCAGTGGGTCATATGATTGAGTGTAGTCTGGCCCAGGAGTGGGAAGGTGAACGGAAAGGCTCTGGAGCAACGAACCGCCCTTGCTGTCTCTGCCTGGCCGATTCCCTCTTTCCACTGGGATTCTCTGCCTCTACCCTGTTACGGGGCTGAGTCACTGGCTTACTGGGGCTCTCTCATGCCGTCCCTGGGGGGGTGCGTCACCTGGGTGGGTTGATTCACTGTTGTGGTCGGCCTGTCTGGGTTGGCGCCCCCCTTGGGTTGTGCCGTGGCGGAGATCTTTGTGGGCTATACCGGCCTTGTCTCAGGATGGTAAGTTGGTGGTTGAAGATATCCCTCTAGTGGTGTGGGGGCTGTGCTTTGGCAAAGTGGGTGGGGTTATATCCTTCCTGTTTGGCCCTGTCCGGGGGTTTCCTCGGATGGGGCCACAGTGTCTCCTGACCCCTCCTGTCTCAGCCTCCAGTATTTATGCTGCATTAGTTTATGTGTCGGGGGGCTAGGGTCAGTTTGTTATATCTGAGTACTTCTCCTGTCCTATTCGGTGTCCTGTGTGAATCTAAGTGTGCGTTCTCTAATTCTCTCCTTCTCTCTTTCTTTCTCTCTCGGAGGACCTGAGCCCTAGGACCATGTCCCAGGACTACCTGACATGATGACTCCTTGCTGTCCCCAGTCCACCTGGCCATGCTGCTGCTCCAGTTTCAACTGTTCTGCCTTACTATTATTCAACCATGCTGGTCATTTATGAACATTTGAACATCTTGGCCACGTTCTGTTATAATCTCCACCCGGCACAGCCAGAAGAGGACTGGCCACCCCACATATGCTCTCTCTAATTCTCTCTTTCTTTCTCTCTCTCTCGGAGGACCTGAGCCCTAGGACCGTGCCCCAGGACTACCTGACATGATGACTCCTTGCTGTCCCCAGTCCACCTGACTGTGCTGCTGCTCCAGTTTCAACTGTTCTGCCTTATTATTATTCGACCATGCTGGTCATTTATGAACATTTGAACATCTTGGTCATGTTCTGTTATAATCTCTACCCGGCACAGCCAGAAGGGGACTGGCCACCCCACATAGCCTGGTTCCTCTCTAGGTTTCTTCCTAGGTTTTGGCCTTTCTAGGGAGTTTTTCCTAGCCACCGTGCTTTTACACCTGCATTGTTTGCTGTTTGGGGTTTTAGGCTGGGTTTCTGTACAGCACTTTGAGATATCAGCTGATGTACGAAGGGCTATATAAATAAATTTGATTTGATTTGATTTGATTTGATTTGGGAAGAAATAGACAGGTCGGCGGTCGACCCAGAGAGAGTGCCGGACCCGCCTGGGATTCGCTGGAGCAGTGCGAAGAGGGCTATAGGAGAATGGAAAGAAACCCGAAAGTCAGCCCCAAAAATGTATTGGGGGGGGCTCAGGGAGAGAGTGGCAGAGTCAGGAGTCAGACCTGAGCCAACTCTCCCTGTTAATCGTGAGGAGCAGCGATCAAAGGACTTCTGGACTTGGGAAGAGATATTGGACGGAAAAGGACCATGGGCACAGCCTGGTGAATATCGACGCCCCAAAGAAGAACTGGAGGTGGAGAGGCGCTGGTATGAAGAGCCAGCACGGCGACGCGGATGGAAGCCTGAGAGTCAGCCCCAAAAATTTATTGGGAGGAGGCTCACAGGGAGTATGGCGATGCCAGGTAGGAAACCTGCGCAAACTCCTTGTGCTTACCGGGGGGCTAGAGAGACCGGGCAGGCACCGTGTTATGCTATGGAGCGCACGGTGTCTCCAGTGCGGGTGCATAGCCCGGTGCGGTACATAGCAGCTCTTCGTATTAGCCGGGCTAGAGTGGGCATCGAGCCAAGTAAGGTTGGGCAGGCTCGGTGCTCAAGAGCTCCAGTGCGCCTGCACGGTCCGGTCTATCCAGTGCCACCTCCACACTCCAGTCCTCCGGTAGCAGCTCCCCGCACCAGGCTTCCTGTGCGTGTCCTCGGTCCAGTTCCAGCACCATGCACCAGGCCTTCAGTGCGCCTCGCCTGTTCAGCGCAGCCAGAGCCTTCCTTCTCTACAGCGCTGCTGGAGTCTCCCGCCTGTTTAGCGCAGCCAGAGCCTTTCTCCTCTCCTGCGCTGCCGGAGCCTCCCGCCTGTTCAGCGCTGCCAGAGCCTCCCTCCTCTACAGCGCTGCCGGAGCCTCCCGCCTGTTCAGCGCAGCCAGCGTTTTCCTCCTCTCCTGCGCTGTCGGAGTCTCCCGCCTGTTCAGCGCTTCCAGAGCCTTCCTCCTCTACAGCGCTGTCGGAGCCTCCTGCCTGTTCAGAGCAGCCAGAACTGCCAGACTGCATGGAGCAGCCAGAGCTGCCAGTCTGCATGGAGCAGCCAGAGCTGCCAGTCTGCATGGAGCAGCCAGAGCTGCCAGTCTGCATGGAGCAGCCAGAGCTGTCAGTCTGCATGGAGCAGCCAGAGCTGCCAATCTGCATGGAGCAGCCAAAGCTGCCAATCTGCATGGAGCAGCCAGAGCTGCCAATCTGCATGGAGCAGCCAGAGCTGCCAGTCTACATGGAGCAGCCAGAGCTGTCAGTCTGCATGGAGCAGCCAGAGCAGCTAGATCCGCCAGTCAGCCATGATCTTCCAGATCTGCCAGTCAACCAGATTCTTCCAGATCTGCCAGTCAACCAGACTCTTCCAGATCTGCCAGTCAACCAGAATCTTCCAGATCCGCCAGCCAGCCAGGATCTACCGGAGCCAACTACCTGCCTGAGCTTCATCAAATCAAATCAAATCAAATCAAATGTATTTATATAGCCCTTCGTACACCAGCTGATATCTCAAAGTGCTGTACAGAAACCCAGCCTAAAACCCCAAACAGCAAACAATGCAGGTGTAAAAGCACGGTGGCTAGGAAAAACTCCCTAGAAAGGACAAAACCTAGGAAGAAACCTAGAGAGGAACCAGGCTATGTGGGGTGGCCAGTCCTCTTCTGGCTGTGCCGGGTAGAGATTATAACAGAACATGACCAAGATGTTCAAATGTTCATAAATGACCAGCATGGTCGAATAATAATAAGGCAGAACAGTTGAAACTGGAGCAGCAGCACAGTCAGGTGGACTGGGGACAGCAAGGAGTCATCATGTCAGGTAGTCCTGGGGCACGGTCCTAGGGCTCAGGTCCTCCGAGAGAGAGAGAAAGAAAGAGAGAATTAGAGAGCATATGTGGGGTGGCCAGTCCTCTTCTGGCTGTGCCGGGTGGAGATTATAACAGAACGTGGCCAAGATGTTCAAATGTTCATAAATGACCAGCATGGTTGAATAATAGTAAGGCAGAACAGTTGAAACTGGAGCAGCAGCATGGCCAGGTGGACTGGGGACAGCAAGGAGTCATCATGTCAGGTAGTCCTGGGACATGGTCCTAGGGCACAGGCCAGTTGAAACTGGAGCAGCAGCATGGCCAGGTGGACTGGGGACAGCAAGGAGTCATCATGTCAGGTAGTCCTGGGGCATGGTCCTAGGGCTCAGGTCCTCCGAGAGAGAGAAAGAAAGAGAGAAGGAGAACGCACACTTAGATTCACACAGGACACCGAATAGGACAGGAGAAGTACTCCAGATATAACAAACTGACCCTAGCCCCCCGACACATAAACTACTGCAGCATAAATACTGGAGGCTGAGACAGGAGGGGTCAGGAGACACTGTGGCCCCATCCGAGGACACCCCCGGACAGGGCCAAACAGGAAGGATATAACCCCATCCACTTTGCCAAAGCACAGCCCCCACACCACTAGAGGGATATCTTCAACCACCAACTTACCATCCTGAGACAAGGCCGAGTATAGCCCACAAAGATCTCCGCCACGGCACAACCCAAGGGGGGGGCGCCAACCCAGACAGGCTGACCACAACAGTGAATCAACCCACTCAGGTGACGCACCCCCCAGGGACGGCATGAGAGAGCCCCAGTAAGCCAGTGACTCAGCCCCGTAACAGGGTTAGAGGCAGAGAATCCCAGTGGAAAGAGGGGAACCGGCCAGGCAGAGACAGCAAGGGCGGTTCGTTGCTCCAGAGCCTTTCCGTTCACCTTCCCACTCCTGGGCCAGACTACACTCAATCATATGACCCACTGAAGAGATGAGTCTTCAGTAAAGACTTAAAGGTTGAGACCGAGTTTGCGTCTCTGACATGGGTAGGCAGACCGTTCCATAAAAATGGAGCTCTATAGGAGAAAGCCCTGCCTCCAGCTGTTTGCTTAGAAATTCTAGGGACAATTACGAGGCCTGCGTCTTGTGACCGTAGCGTACGTGTAGGTATGTACGGCAGGACCAAATCAGAGAGATAGGTAGGAGCAAGCCCATGTAATGCTTTGTAGGTTAGCAGTAAAACCTTGAAATCAGCCCTTGCTTTGACAGGAAGCCAGTGTAGAGAGGCTAGCACTGGAGTAATATGATCAAATTTTTTGGTTCTAGTCAGGATTCTAGCAGCCGTATTTAGCACTAACTGAAGTTTATTTAGTGCTTTATCCGGGTAGCCGGAAAATAGAGCATTGCAGTAGTCTAACCTAGAAGTGACAAAAGCATGGATTAATTTTTCTGCATAATTTTTGGACAGAAAGTTTCTGATTTTTGCAATGTTACGTAGATGGAAAAAAGCTGTCCTCGAAATGGTCTTGATATGTTCTTCAAAAGAGAGATCAGGGTCCAGAGTAACGCCGAGGTCCTTCACAGTTTTATTTGAGACGACTGTATAACCATTAAGATTAATTGTCAGATTCAACAGAAGATCTCTTTGTTTCTTGGGACCTAGAACAAGCATCTCTGTTTTGTCTGAGTTTAATAGTAGAAAGTTTGCAGCCATCCACTTCCTTATGTCTGAAACACATGCTTCTAGCGAGGGCAATTTTGGGGCTTCACCATGTTTCATTGAAATGTACAGCTGTGTGTCATCCGCATACCAGTGAAAGTTTACATTATGTTTTCGAATAACATCCCCAAGAGGTAAAATATATAGTGAAAACAATAGTGGTCCTAAAACAGAACCTTGAGGAACACCGAAATTTACAGTTGATTTGTCAGAGGACAAACCATTCACAGAGACAAACTGATATCTTTCCGACAGATAAGATCTAAACCAGGCCAGAACATGTCCGTGTAGACCAATTTGGGTTTCCAATCTCTCCAAAAGAATGTGGTGATCGATGGTATCAAAAGCAGCACTAAGGTCTAGGAGCACGAGGACAGATGCAGAGCCTCGGTCCGATGCCATTAAAATGTCATTTACCACCTTCACAAGTGCCGTCTCAGTGCTATGATGGGGTCTAAAACCAGACTGAAGCATTTCGTATACATTGTTTGTCTTCAGGAAGGCAGTGAGTTGCTGCGCAACAGCCTTCTCTAAAATTTTTGAGAGGAATGGAAGATTCGATATAGGCCGATAGTTTTTTATATTTTCTGGGTCAAGGTTTGGCTTTTTCAAGAGAGGCTTTATTACTGCCACTTTTAGTGAGTTTGGTACACATCCAGTGGATAGAGAGCCGTTTATTATGTTCAACATAGGAGGGCCAAGCACAGGAAGCAGCTCTTTCAGTAGTTTAGTTGGAATAGGGTCCAGTATGCAGCTTGAAGGTTTAGAGGCCATGATTATTTTCATCATTGTGTCAAGAGATATAGTACTAAAAGACTTGAGCGTCTCTCTTGATCCTAGGTCCTGGCAGAGTTGTGCAGACTCAGGACAACTGAGGTTTGGAGGAATACGCAGGTTTAAAGAGGAGTCCGTAATTTGCTTTCTAATAATCATAATCTTTTCCTCAAAGAAGTTCATGAATTTATCACTGCTAAAGTGAAAGTCATCCTCTCTTGGGGAATGCTGCTTTTTAGTTAGCTTTGCGACAGTATCAAAAGGAATTTCGGATTGTTCTTATTTTCCTCAATTAAGTTAGAAAAATAGGATGATCGAGCAGCAGTAAGGGCTCTTCGGTACTGCACGGTACCGTCCTTCCAAGCTAGTCGGAAGACTTCCAGTTTGGTGTGGCGCCATTTCCGTTCCAATTTTCTGGAAGCTTGCTTCAGAGCTCGGGTATTTTCTGTGTACCAGGGAGCTAGTTTCTTATGAGACATTTTTTTAGTTTTTAGGGGTGCAACTGCATCTAGGGTATTGCGCAAGGTTAAATTGAGATCCTCAGTTAGGTGGTTAACGGATTTTTGTCCTCTGGCGTCCTTGGGTAGGCAGAGGGAGTCTGGAAGGGCATCAAGGAATCTTTGTGTTGTCTGTGAATTTATAGCACGACTTTTGATGTTCCTTGGTTGGGGTCTGAGCAGATTATTTGTTGCAATTGCAAACGTAATAAAATGGTGGTCCGATAGTCCAGGATTATGAGGAAAAACATTAAGATCCACAACATTTATTCCATGGGACAAAACTAGGTCCAGCGTATGACTGTGACAGTGAGTGGGTCCAGAGACATGTTGGACAAAACCCACTGAGTCGATGATGGCTCCGAAAGCCTTTTGGAGTGGGTCTGTGGACTTTTCCATGTGAATATTAAAGTCACCAAAGATTAGAATATTATCTGCAATGACTACAAGGTCCGATAGGAATTCAGGGAACTCAGTGAGAAACGCTGTATATGGCCCAGGAGGCCTGTAAACAGTAGCTATAAAAAGTGATTGAGTAGGCTGCATAGATTTCATGACTAGAAGCTCAAAAGACGAAAACATCATTTTTTTTTTTGTAAATTGAAATTTGCTATCGTAAATGTTAGCAACACCTCCGCCTTTACGGGATGCACGGGGGATATGGTCACTAGTGTAGCCAGGAGGTGAGGCCTCATTTAACACAGTAAATTCATCAGGCTTAAGCCATGTTTCAGTCAGGCCAATCACATCAAGATTATGATCAGTGATTAGTTCATTGACTATAATTGCCTTTGAAGTAAGGGATCTAACATTAAGTAGCCCTATTTTGAGATGTGAGGTATCATGATCTCTTTCAGTAATGACAGGAATGGAGGTGGTCTTTATCCTAGTGAGATTGCTAAGGCGAACACCGCCATGTTTAGTTTTGCCCAACCTAGGTCGAGGCACAGACACGGTCTCAATGGTGATAGCTGAGCTGACTACACTGACTATGCTAGTGGCAGACTCCACTATGCTGGCAGCTGGCTAACAGCCTGCTGCCTGGCCTGCAACCTATTTCATTGTGGAGCTAGAGGAGTTAGAGCCCTGTCTATGTTGGTAGATAAGATGAGAGCACCCCTCCAGCTAGGATGGAGTCCGTCACTCCTCAGCAGGTCAGGCTTGGTCCTGTTTATGGGTGAGTCCCAGAAAGAGGGCCAATTATCTACAAATTCTATCTTTTGGGAGGGGCAGAAAACAGTTTTCAACCAGCGATTGAGTTGTGAGACTCTGCTGTAGAGCTCATCACTCCCCCTAACTGGGAGGGGGCCAGAGACAATTACTTGATGCCGACACATCTTTATAGCTGATATGCACGCAGAAGCTATGTTGCGCTTGGTGATCTCTGACTGTTTCATCCTAACATCGTTGGTGCCGACGTGGATAACAATATCTCTATACTCTCTACACTCGCCAGTTTTAGCTTTAGCCAGCACCATCTTCAGATTAGCCTTAACGTCGGTAGCCCTGCCCCCGGGTAAACAGTGTATGATCGCTGGATGATTCGCTTTAAGTCTAATACTGCGGGTAATGGAGTCGCCAATGACTAGAGTTTTCAATTTGTCAGAGCTAATGGTGGGAAGCTTCGGCGTCTCAGACCCCGTAACGGGAGGAGTAGAGACCAGAGAAGACTCGGCCTCTGACACCAACCTGCTGCTTAATGGGGAAAACCGGTTGAAAGTTTCTGTCGGCTGAATGAGCGACACCGGTTGAGCGTTCCTACAGCATTTCCTTCCAGAAACCGTGAGAAAGTTGTCCGGCTGCGGGGACTGTGCCAGGGGATTTATACTACTATCTGTACTTACTGGTGGCACAGACGCTGTTTCATCCTTTCCTACACTGAAATTACCCTTGCCTAACGATTGCGTCTGAAGCTGGGCTTGCAGTACAGCTATCCTCGCCGTAAGGCGAGCACAGCGGCTGCAATTAGAAGGCATCATGTTAATGTTACTACTTAGCTTCGGCTGTTGGAGGTCCTGACGAATCGTGTCCAGATAAAGCGTCCGGAGTGAAAAAGTTGAGGAAAAAATAAATAAATATATGAACGGTAATTAAAAAGTGAAAACCGTAAAGTTGTCAGGTAGCAAAATAGGTTGGCAACAAAACGCACAGCAACTCGAAAACAAGCCTGCAAGTTGTGACCGGAAATGACGTGAGATACTCAGTACTGGGCTTCCTCTCAGTACTGGGCTTCCCCTCAGTCCCGGGCTTCCCCTCAGTCCCGGGCTTCCCCTCAGTCCCGGGCTGCCCCTCAGTCCAGGGCTGCCCCTCAGTCCCGAGCTGCCCCTCAGTCCCGAGCTTCCCCTCAGTCCCGAGCTGCCCCTCAGTCCCGAGCTTCCCCTCAGTCCCGAGCTGCCCCTCAGTCCCGAGCTTCCCCTCAGTCCCGAGCTTCCCCTCAGTCCTGAGCTGCCTCAGTCCCGAGCTGCCCCTCAGTCCCGAGCTGCCCCTCAATCACGAGCTGCCCCTCAGTCCAGTGGGGTTCTGGGTGAGGACTATTAGGCCATGGTCGGCGGCGAGGGTGGATTATCCCAGGACGCGAGGGGGAGGAACTATGACATTAATGGAGTGGGGTCCACGTCCCGAGCCAGAACCGCCACCATGGACAGACGCCCACCCGGACCCTCCCTATGGTTTTGAGGTGCGTCCGGGAGTCCGCACCTTAGGGGGGGGTTCTGTCACGCCTTGGTCATAGTATTTTGTGTTTTCGTTATATATTTGGTCAGGCCAGGGTGTGACATGGGTTTATTTTGTTGTGTTTCGTATTGGGGTTTTGTAGGCATTGGGATTGCGGCTGAGTAGGGGTGTAGCATAGGCTTGGCTGCCTGAGGCGGTTCTCAATCAGAGTCAGGTGATTCTCGTTGTCTCTGATTGGGAACCATATTTAGGTAGCCGGGGTTTCACTGTGTATTTTGTGGGTGATTGTTCCTGTCTCTGTGTAGTGTTCACCAGATAGGCTGTAATTAGGTTTTCACGTTCCGTTTGTTGTTTTTGTATATATATATAGTTGTTATTTCATGTATCGTTCAATTTTCATTTAAGAACATGAGTAACCACCACGCTGCATTTTGGTCCGACTCTCCTTCAACAGACGAACGCCGTTACAAAGGAAGGACATTTATTTATTTATTTATTTATTTAACCTTTATTTAACCTGGTAGGCCAGATCACCTTTATTTAACCAGGTAGGCCAGATCACCTTTATTTAACCAGGTAGGCCAGTTGAGAACAAGTTCTCATTTACAACTGCGACCTGGCCAAGATAAAGCAAAGCAGTGCGACTCAATCAACAACACAGAGTTACACATGGAATAAACAAACATACAGTCAATAACACAATAAAAAAAGTCTATAAACAGTGTGTGCAAATGAGGTAAGGAGGTAAGGTAATAAACAGGCCATAGTAGCGAAGTAATTTCAATTTAGCAAATTAACACTAGAGTGATAGATGTGCAGATGATGATGTGCAACTAGAGATACTGGAAACACTAGTTTAAGAACTGGAGTGATAGATGAGCAGATGATGATGTGCAAGTAGAGATACTGGAAACACTAGTTTAAGAACTGGAGTGATAGATGAGCAGATGATGATGTGCAAGTAGAGATACTGGAAACACTAGTTTAAGAACTGGAGTGATAGATGAGCAGATGATGATGTGCAAGTAGAGATACTGGAAACACTAGTTTAAGAACTGGAGTGATAGATGAGCAGATGATGATGTGCAAGTAGAAATACTGGAAACACTAGTTTAAGAACTGGAGTGATAGATGAGCAGATGATGATGTGCAAGTAGAAATACTGGTGTGCAAAAGAGCAAAAAAGTAAATAAAACAATATGGGAATGAGGTAGGAAGTTAGATGGGCTATATACAGATGGGCTGTGTACAGCTGCAGCGATCAATAAGCTGCACAGATAGCTGATGCTTAAAGTTAGTGAGGGAGATATAAGTCTCCAACTTCAACGATTTTTGCAATTCGTTCCAGTCACTGGCAACAGAGAACTGGAAGGAAAGGCGGTCAAATGAGGTGTTGGCTTTGGGGATGACCAGTGAGATATACTGTACCTGCTGGAGTGCATGCTATGGGTGGGTGTTGTTATGGTGACCAGTGAGCTGAGATAAGGCGGAGCTTTACCTAGCAGACGCTTATAGATGACCTGGAGCCAGTGGTTCTGGCGACGAATACGTAGCAAGGGCCAGCCGATGAGAGCATACAGGTTGCAGTGGTGGGTGGTATATGGGGCTTTGGTGATACAACGGATGGCGCTGTGATAGACTGCATCCAGTTTGCTGAGTAGAGTGTTGGAGGCTATTTTGTAAATGACATCGCCGAAGTCGAGGATCAGTAGGATAGTCAGTTTTATGAGGGTATGTTTGGCAGCATGAGTGAAGGAGGCTTTGTTGCGAAATAGGAAGCCGATTCTAGTTTTAATTATGGATTGGAGATGTTTAATGTGAGTCTGGAAGGAGAGTTTACAGTCTAGACAGACACCTAGGTATTTGTAGTTGTCCACATATTCTAAGTCAGAACCGTCCAGAGTAGTGATGCTAGATGGGCGGGCAGGTGTTAGTGAAGTGTCTGGGAGGCATCAGCTGTGTAGCCGAGGGATCATAGGGTCCACTGAGCAGTCCGGGAGATGGGTCTGGCTCAAAGCTAGCTTCGGGGCTGGGTCACTCGATAGCAGCTAGCTAGCTGCGATGAACAGGAGTAATGGTCCAGGGCTTATGGCAGGAATCCGGTGTTGTTGTGGAGAAAAACCAGGCTAAAAGTGGCTAGTGTCTGTGCTACAGGTAAAGGCCGCTATCAGTGGCTAACAATGACTAAATAGCTAGTAGCTGGTTAGCTTCTGATGGCTAGCTTTTGATGGAGGTTCTGGCTATAAGGTCTAAAAATAGCAGATCCGTATCCCATTGGGTGAGGTGGGTTACCGGAAGCTATATTTAATTTAAAAATGGAAAAAGAGATTGAAATATATTGAAATATATACAAAGAAAGACAAAAAAATGTACACTGGAGAACGACAAACAACGTCTGCACTGCTACGCCATCTTGGATATAGTTCCCCACTCAGCAGTCTGTCACATTCGAGTTGTCATGCTGCGTCATGCGGTTGCTAAGCTAAACATCACGCAATCCCTTCTCAAAGTCAGTGTATGTATATGTGGAGAAATGTGCCTATTTTCCTCGAAAATACGTAATGTCACGATTCCAAAGTTACACGATACTACAAAAAGCAAGTTAGTTATCTCACATCGGAAAAGATTTGAAGTGTTGTACTTTTTGTTGACGAAATATTTGTGCTAATGTTGGGGTTTTGAGCTAGAGCCCAATAGACTCCCATTCACTCTTTGAAGGAGAATGTTCCTTGTCCCAGAATTGCCCGGAATGTACTGCTCGGACCATTGCGTAGCACATTTCCAATCTCCTCTAAAGTATTTATTTTATTATTTATATATATTTTTTTTTTACTTAATTTTTTTTATTAAACACTACAGATTATTATTTTATTTTTTTAATTATTTTTTTTACTGTCAATTAACAATAACATCATATCCAATTACGGTTTACTTAAACTTTCTGTAATTGTGGATGTCTAAATCAGGTCCAATAATAATGGAAATACAAAGAGCCTGTTCCACATTTGGATCAACTTTACTTTATACAAAAACAATAACCAATTAGGCTTCACAATATCTGCCGTTGCGAATGTTAGACTCCACTCTGTGAGGCAAATCGACCTTCAGATTGAACATAGTGAGATTCTAGACTCCTAAATTGATAGTGAAGTTTGTTTAGGTGATTTTACAGCTAACTAGCTACTTTACATGCTGATGTTGACTTTGTTATTATTATGTGTAGCTATGTTTGCTATCTAGCTACCTAGCTAGTTAGCTAGTCAGCCAGCCCATAGAGAGAGCGTTGCATTGTGGATTTTGTAGTCGACTTGAGCTGCAACAGATTTCCACAACAATTTTCCACAACAAACAAAAGGTTGCAAGATTGAATCCCCGAGCTGACAAGGTAAAAAAAATCTGTCATTCTGCCCCTGAACAAGGCAGTTAACCCACTGTTCCTAGGCCGTCATTGAAAATAAACATTTGTTCTAAACTGACTTGCCTAGTTAAATAAAGGTAAAATAATTGTAATACTGTAAATTAGTAGAATGAGTGGTGTTGGGTGAATTTGTTTTTGTTTAACCCTAATTGCTTCTGTATGTTTCTCTGGATAAGAGTGTCTGCTAATTTACTAAAACCTACAAATGTTATATTTTATTGATGATGAAAAACAATAATTTCTCAGTTCAAATGTTAAACTTCTCTCCACTTAAATACAGTGAAGTCTTTTCTAAACCAGGGTCCCTGGAAATGGCTTTTCAAATACTAATAATACTAATAACACATACAGTACATTTATAAATAACAATATAAACGCTGGCATATTCAGTACATTTAATATAACCGCAATAAAAACAGGCTGTATTTGTGAAGCTAGATATCATATTTTGTGACTTGCAGCATTATAATAACATCAGTGCTGTGGATGAAGACTAATGACAGCCATATGGATTCTGCAGACCGCAAAGGAAGGAAAAAGTCTTTGGCAAAATTACTAAAATCAATGCCCCCCCCCCTCCCTCCCTCCCTCTTTCTTTCTGCAGGGATCCTCAGACTTATGTGTGCCTCTGAAGGACATACTGTACAATTCACCGGGGGCTCTACATTATATTATCACCATCCTCAGTTCACATCTCCATCAGATGATAAGGACTTTATCTACAACTAATGCAAACTACCAAGAGACTATTACGAAATCTCTTCTTCACATCAATAAATGTTTTCTCCCTCCTCGTAGGTTGAGCTTATACTGTCATCATGATACCTACTCATATAACATATAACCTCTTTGTCCACGTCCCAAACAGCCCTTTATTCCCAAAGGGCTCAGGTCAAAAGTAGTGCCCTATAAAGTGCACTATAAAGTGCACTATCGATCCTCCTTAGTGACACTTTTGACCTGCTCTTAGTTTCATGACTCTGAGTGAACCTGAGTGGATTCAATTCTCCTTGAGTCCATATCTCTCTAGGTACTTTGTGACCGCCAGTCAGTTGGATCATTCTTTACCGTTTTAGTCGTATAGGACATTCATTATTGTGTCATAATCATGTAGCTAGGTAACCTAATAACAACAGAGTAGTTAGCGGAGAGCTGGCCAATCAGATCAATGACCCTTCCTGACCCCTGGACACTGTTTATCCTCCCTCTCTAACCTCACCTCCTTAGCTTGCTGTCTCCCCCTCCTCCCCCATTAATTTACTCCTTCTTCATCCTAAAATCACTCCCCACCTTCACAATAACTGAATTGTTCTGTTTAACATCACAATATTGTATAGTGAAACAATTCAGTTTGGGACACAGGCTTGAGTATATTTACATTTTAGTCATTTAGCAAGCACTCTTTTCCAGAGAAACTTACAGTAGTGAGTACATACAGTACATTTTCTCCATACTGGTCTCCCGTGGGAATCAAATCCACAACAATTGCGCTGCAAGCACCACGCTCCACCCAGTAAAAGGGGACATCATGAGAAAGATGTTACGAGAGATTGCAGAACACACAGAGATTAAAATGTTATTTTAAAATCTATTAGCAAACCCAAACCAAAAGAAGGAAAAGCATTACTGGGCTTGTTCTGGAGCTCAGAGACTTCTAAAAGATCTAGATAAACAAGGCTGTTAAAATTCTGGAGCACAGAGACTTTTAACAGATCTAGATTAACAAGGCTGTTAAAATTCTGGAGCACAGAGACTTTTAACAGATCTAGATTAACAAGGCTGTTAAAGTTCTGGAGCTCAGAGTTCTGCTGGTAATGGGTGCATCACAAATGGCACCCTATCACCTAAACACAGTAGTAGGTGCCAGGGAATAGTGTGCCATTTAGGATGCCCTCGACATTTGACCTGGCAGCCAGAATTGTGTGGTTTCCTTTTCCTTTCCCTTTTCCTGACTCTGGATTGGTCCAGAGAAGCCAGGAGTGTTCGGCATCATTCTTACATAAGACCCAGCACTAAAGAGCAGCAATTAGAGAACATCTGCTCAGCTTTCATTTTTATACTGCTTGCCTTCTCCGATTTCAAAGCCAGCTCCCGGGGTTTGGAAAAACAGATGCCTGTTGTTGTCAGAGTAGGATAGAAGGCATCTCTAAAGCATCCCACTCAAGGCAAGGATACAGTGTTACATGAAGAGGAATGACTTCAAGCAGGAAGCTTGGTGACTGTTGTTATTCTCAAGGAACGACTGGTTAAGTGAAGATGGAGAGAAAGTATATCTGGTGCTGTGGATTTAGAA
Source organism: Oncorhynchus nerka (assembly GCF_034236695.1). Classification (NCBI taxonomy): domain Eukaryota; kingdom Metazoa; phylum Chordata; class Actinopteri; order Salmoniformes; family Salmonidae; genus Oncorhynchus; species Oncorhynchus nerka. The sequence continues at coordinate 80,605,103 of NC_088407.1, read as the reverse complement.
TGGGTTGTGAGTGATGTACAACAATCATCAAAGACAGATAACATGTCACAACAAGTGTAATGACCATTAGAAAATATATACAGATCATATCACCCAACCAGCTCTCTTTCCCTTTCCCTTTCCCTTTCCCTTTCTCACTCTCTCTCTCTCTCTCTCTCACACACACACACACACACACACACACACACACACACACACACACACACACACACACACACACACACACACACACACACACACACACACACACACACACACACACACACACACACACACACACACACACACACACACACACACACACACACACACACACACCTATGCCCCAACATTTCCAAAATACTAAATTATACATGTGTATTGATGTCTCAGTATAGGTGACAGCCACATTTCAATGAGAAGCGGATGTACTGTTGCTCTGAGGTGTGAAAACGCAGCACGTCGCTCATTAAAGCTAAAGGCCGAGCTCTGTGCAAGCGCTTTCCATAATGACAGAACCTCCCCCGAGGCAGGGAAAGAGAGGGGGAGTTACCGGGGAAGGAAAGGTGAGAGAGGATGCAAGGGGAGGAATAGGGGAGGGGAGGGACAAAAGAGAGAATGTGAAAGGAGGAGGCAGAAGGAGGGGGCCAGGAGTGAGACACAGGGGGGAGAAATTTTAATTAGTGGGATTCTGCCACAACAAAATGTCCACCACATCTCCCTCCACAGACTCAGCTTGGCTCTGAACAACTAATCAAAAAGCCTACCACCTCTCCCTCCACAGACTCAGCCTGGCTCTGAACAACTAATCAAAAAGCCTACCACCTCTCCCTCCACAGACTCAGCCTGGCTCTGAACAACTAATCAAAAAGCCTACCACCTCTCCCTCCACAGACTCAGCCTGGCTCTGAACAACTAATCAAAAAGCCTACCACCTCTCCCTCCACAGACTCAGCCTGGCTCTGAACAACTAATCAAAAAGCCTACCACCTCTCCCTCCACAGACTCAGCCTGGCTCTGAACAACTAATCAAAAAGCCTACCACCTCTCCCTCCACAGACTCAGCCTGGCTCTGAACAACTAATCAAAAAGCCTACCACCTCTCCCTCCACAGACTCAGCCTGGCTCTGAACAACTAATCAAAAAGCCTACCACCTCTCCCTCCACAGACTCAGCCTGGCTCTGAACAACTAATCAAAAAGCCTACCACCTCTCCCTCCACAGACTCAGCCTGGCTCTGAACAACTAATCAAAAAGTCCACCACCTCTCCCTCCACAGAATCAGCCTGGCTCTGAACAACTAATCAAAAAGCCTACCACCTCTCCCTCCACAGAATCAGCCTGGCTTGGAACAACTAATCAAATCAAGATTTGTTTTTCAGACACGGAAGGAGGCTAGGAGAGGCGGACATGTGGGGTGGGGTGGAGTAGGGAGGGGAGATGTCTGGTGTCTGTAGCACATTAGTGTGGGGCTCTGGGATGTAATGTGTTTAGCTGGAGAGTCTAATCACTCAGGAGATGTAAGAAGATAAGTGATGTACAGGTAGATGAAGGCGTGAGGAGGAGGATGGTAGTGAACTATATTTCCACTCCTATTTGCCATCTATTCCATCTAAGCCTGGAGGAAAGTGTGTTTCCTCAGGCCTGGAGGGAAGCAAACATCATTCCACTACCCAAGAATAGCAAAACACCCTTTACTGGTTCAAACAGCCGATCATCAGCCTGCTACCAACCCTTAGTAAACCTTTCGAGAAAAAATGTGTTTGGCCAGATACAATGCTATTTCACAGCAAACAAATGAACAACTGACTTTCAGCATGCTTATAGGGAAGGGCACTCAACATGTATGGCACTTACACATAATTACTGATGATTGGCTGTTTTATTAAACTTCAGTGCAGGTTTTGACATTATCGATCATAATCTGCTGCTGGAAAAACATATGTGTTATGGCTTTACACCCCCTGCTATATCGTGAATCGAGAGTTACCTGTTGAACAGAACACAGAAAGTGTTCTTTAATGGAAGCCTCTCCTGCATGATCTAGGTATTCAGGCATTCCCCAGGGCAGCTGTCTAGGCCCCTTACTGTTTTCAATGACCTGCCACTGGCTCTGAGTACAGCTTGTGCGTCTATGTATGCTGATGACTCAACATTGTACACATCAGCTAGCACATCAAGTGAAATCACTGCAACACTTGACAAAGAGCTGTTGTCAGTTTTTAGAATGCAACTGCACATCGGGACAAAGATCGTACCTTTTGGAGAAATGTCCTCTGGTCTGATGAAACAAACATAGAACTGTTTGGCCATAATGACCATCATTATGTTTGGAGGAAAAAGAGGGAGGCTTGCAAGCCAAACAACACAATCCCAACCGTGAAGCACGGGGTGGCAGCATCATGTTATGGGGGTGCCTTGCTGCAGGAGGGACTGGTGCACTTCACAAAATAGATGGCATCATGACGACAGAAAATTATGTGGATATATTGAAGCAACATCTCAAGACATCAGTCAGTAAGTTAAACCTTGGTCGCAAATGGGTCTTCCAAATGGACAATGACCCCAAGCATACTTCCAAAGCTGTGGCAAAATGGCTTAAGCACAACAAAGTCAAGGTATTGGAGTGGCCATCACAAAGCCCTGACCGCAATCCTGTAGAAAATTTGCAGGCAGAACTGAAAAAGCGTGTGCGAGCAAGGAGGCCTACAAACCTGACTCAGTTACACCAGCTCTGTCAGGAGGATTGGGCCAAAATTCACCAAACTTATTGTGGGAAGCTTGTGGAAGGCTACCCGAAACGTTTGAGCCAAGTTAAACAATTTAAAGGCAATGCTACCAAATACTAATTTAGTGTATGTAAACTTCTGACCCACTGGGAATGTGATGAAAGAAATAACATCTGAAATAAATAATTCTCTCTACTATTATTCTGACATTACACGTTCTTAAAATAAAGTGGTGATCCTAACTGACCTAAAACAGGGATTTTTTTGTTTGTTGATAAAATTGTGAAAAACTGAGTTTAAATGTACTTGGCTAAGGTGTATGTAAACTTCCGACTTCAATTGGGTATGGTCAAGTGCCACAATGAGGGACATAGACAAATTACAGTTGGCCCAGAACAGAGCAGCACGGCTGGCCCTTAAATATACACAGAGAGCTAACATTAATAATATGCATATCAATCTATCCTGGCTCAAAGTGGAGGAGAGATTGACTTCATCACTACTTGTCTTTGTGAGAGGTATTGACGTGTTGAAAGTGCTGAACTGTCTGTTTGAACTACTGGCACACAGCTCAGACACCCATGCATACCCCACAAGACATGCCACCAGGGGTATGTTTAAACTACTAGTACACAGCTCAGACACCCATGCATACCCCACAAGACATGCCACCAGGGGTCTGTTTAAACTACTAGCACACAGCTTGGACACCCATGCATACCCCACAAGACATGCCACCAGGGGTCTGTTTAAACTACTAGCATACAGCTTGGACACCCATGCATACCCCACAAGACATGCCACCAGGGGTCTCTTCACAATCCCCAAGTCCAGAACACATTCCAGGAAACACACATTACTACATAGAGCCATGACTACATCAAACTCTATTCCACACTACATTGCAATTTTGTTGTATTTTGTTGGTGGTATACATTTTGTCTTCTAAATATTTAGTGGTGTAATCGTGTTATATGATGTATTTTTTGTTGTTTGTGTGATGTAACTGTCTTAATGCATTTGGATGTCAGGAAGAGTAGCTGCTGCCTTGGCAATTAATGAAGATCCATAATACATACAAATACAAATATAATACCACCATACAACAAAATTACAATGTACTGTGTGTAGAGTGCATGTGCTGTGTGTGTGTGTCTGTGTGTGTGTATTGCAGGACAGTAAGCCTGTTGTAAAAGTCTGTTGAATATGGTAGAAAACAACTGTATTGACAGAGAAAATACAAGTTCTCTCTCTCATCTTGTCACTGGATCCTGTTCTAATGAATTAGCTTGTGTTCCTGACCTGTTACCATCCCTCCCTCCCTCGACATAACAGAGTGAGTAACCTGAGGAGTTCCGTGGTGGAGACAGACAGGACAGAGATCGGAGATTTGTGATCTATGTGTCCTGGGGGTGGATCGTCTCGGTGGCTTTTGTAGTTCTAAGGTCTCAGCTTTTCTACAGTCACATCAAAGCATTGTGACCCGAGCAGAGCCAAAGGGGCTTAGGGAGGCCTTAGAAGGCGTACTTCAGTCCATGCCCCTTTAATGTTGGCCACTCTATTTCTCTAAACTGACAGGCAGGCTGTCTGCATTTGATTTGGTCCATAGAAATTGAATTACTAGTACGAGCACTCCCAATAATGTATAAATTAATGGTGGTCTGAGGGACTTTGCCTGTTCTGGTAATTATATTTCTATGGTTGGTCTGGACCTCAACTCCTAACCCTAATTACAGGTCAACAGAGCAACAACGGTATCACAGTGTGTCCCAATCAGAGATCGCCGTTCTTTCCAAATGGCACCCTATTCCCTATATAGTGCACTACATACTACCCTATGGGCCCTGGTCGAAATGACTGCACTATATAGGGAATAAGGAGGCATTTGTGATACAACCCACTCCTTGTTGACAACGTTGCAAATGCTTAATCATACTGGAAAGGGCAAGACAGGGGATGTCTGTATCCCAAATGGCACCTTATTCCCTATATAGTGCACTCGTTTTGACCAGGGCCCACAGGTGCACTATGTAGGGAATAGGGTGCCATTTGGTATTGCAGACATTTTCTCTCTTAGGTAGGTGTTGCAGCTAGGGCTGTGATATGATTCATAGAATGACTAACTCTATGCCGTGGAAGTATTACACATGTATTGACATACTCCTCGAGGGTTCCTTTTCATCAAACTCAGTCTAAACTCATCCCCAGGCTTTGCACAGAGCTTGGGGAGAATATCTGGTGCATGAGCCTTAACCCAGTCTTGGACACATACAAATACTGTCACATGTATAGCATACTGTGTAGGTTATGTGCACTAGCAGGATGTTGTTGCATTATTTTCAAACTACGTCTTTGTTTCACCTTAAGAGTTTAAGAGTCCCCACCATACGGTTCCTTAACTCTGTTTGTGTCCCAAATGTCATCCAATATTCCCTATTTAGTGCACTACTTTAAACCAGGGCCCTATTGAGCTCTGGTCAAAAGTAGTGGACTATATAGGGAACAGGGTACCATGTAGGAGGCATGCTGTCTCTGTTCCATATTATTTCTTGACCTGCTGTAAGGGAAGAAGCTCTGGCCTAGCAGGAGAAAGTCTTATGGCCCTCCAGAGCCCTATGTAACAAGAGTAGTAGGGCCACACCATGTCACTTCTCCACAATGGGAAAATACAGACAGACACCTTCTCTCTAAAACTGATCCACTTCTACAATGCTCAGACTTGTGTAGTCTGTAGCCTCCTACTCTCCCAAGTGGGTAAGCTTACTGTAGTAGAACGTCTACATTCTGAGAACATTCTGTTATTCTTTGTTGGAAAAGGTAGTCTGTTATTTGCTTCTCCCTATCCAAAGTCTATGATTTATGCATATAAAACCAAGCGGACCCGTTTATTGTGTGAAACTCTAAACCTATAGGGCGTTAATGTCCCTAGGCTGAACCCGCTTCCTACGAATGGGTATTCTAAGAGCCGGTAGTATTTCCCTCTTCACTGCCACCAGGCTTCCAAAATACTGCTGCACTGCTACAATCGGGAATGGGACGAGAGGAATGGAATGACAGACAGCCGTTAGCGATACCAACTATTGGTCCTTGAGGGGTATCAGTACGTTCTATATAGTATTTTTCTTACATATCAAAAGAGCAACGGAATATCTGTACGATAATGTTTGGATTATTATAATTAACATGAATTTAAGGATATTTTCACTGAAGAACATTTGCTATTACAACAAAAACGAAATGATGTCAAATCTAAACGAACCCCCGCCATCCGTGATTTGAAGCCGTCTTTCCAACAATTGCACATGTAATCCTAGGCTACTTGTTACTGATCCAAGGCATATAAATGTGGCGCTCGACGAAGCAGCTCTGCCACCGTCTTTATTTCAAACTTTAGCCTGCATTTGCTGACGATAAATTGGATATACTAAAGCGTTTGGATACAACTTCATCGGATAATACTTTTTGTTTTAAATGAGTTAGGATTAGTTTTTCTCATTGAAAGGTAAGTTTATTTCAAAAGCTGCATTTTACATCTCTGCTTTCGTTCTTTGTCATTTCTCTTGCCACTAATTTAACTGATCCACCTCCTCTGCGCGCATGGACGAAGTTATTCTGTCCTGCTATTCCAACATTTCTAAACTATATTAGGCTACACGAATGTTATAAAATGTATTCACTCGTTCTATGTTTGCAATATATGTTTTCAAACAGTATTTCAAAACTGATTAAAGTGTGGTCAACGGTTGGTTGTTCAAAACAACCCGGACCCGATCAATTCCTGTGCCTACAATTTAGCTAGCGATGCTGTCAGAATGTTGCCGCTATCGGTTATAGGCAACATTACAAACTTGAGACAGAGATGCATTTTGTTGGAACAATGTATCGATCCTTCTTACTATAATGGCTGATGTTTATTCTACATTTTGTGAGCACTAATTTGACCCTCTCATCGTTATTTAATGCCTCTGGCTCATCGACGTTTTGCTTTTTATATGACTCTCCCCTCACTGTTTCGTTCCAATGCATTTACATACACCAGCTAGTGCAGTACTTGTTATCATTACAGTTGGCTATAGTCGTTCTTTCCGTAAAGAAAAGACTGGCACCAAGTTTACTGTAGGATGCGGTCTCTCGTGTCAAATGCCACCTGGAAGTGGTATGTTTTTCAAACCTAATAACAGCAGCCAGCATGCTCAATTTGTGATTAAGTTGCGCATTACTAAATGTCTTCCCTAGAACATCATCACTTCCATTCTGGAAGGGGTCACACTTTTTTTGACTTCTTATTTTAGGCTTCCTGTCCTCTGGAATGAAATCTGGCATTCTATTATAACCATGCTATAATACTGTTCTGGAATGGAATCTGGCATTCTATTATAACCATGCTATACTACTGTTCTGGAATGGAATCTGGCATTCTATTATAACCATGCTATAATACTGTTCTGGAATGGAATCTGGCATTCTATTATAACCATGCTATAATACTGTTCTGGAATGGAATCTGGCATTCTATTATAACCATGCTATACTACTGTTCTGGAATGAAATCTGGCATTCTATTATAATCATGCTATAATACTGTTCTGGAATGGAATCTGGCATTCTATTATAACCATGCTATACTACTGTTCTGGAATGGAATCTGGCATTCTATTATAACCATGCTATACTACTGTTCTGGAATGGAATCTGGCATTCTATTATAACCATGCTATAATACTGTTCTGGAATGGAATCTGGCATTCTATTATAACCATGCTATAATACTGTTCTGGAATGGAATCTGGCATTCTATTATAACCATGCTATACTACTGTTCTGGAATGGAATCTGGCATTCTATTATAACCATGCTATACTACTGTTCTGGAATTAAATCTGGCATTCTATTATAACCATGCTATAATACTGTTCTGGAATGGAATCTGGCATTCTATTATAACCATGCTATACTACTGTTCTGGAATGGAATCTGGCATTCTATTATAACCATGCTATACTACTGTTCTGGAATTAAACCTGGCATTCTATTATAACCATGCTATAATACTGTTCTGGAATGAAATCTGGCATTCTATTATAACCATGCTATACTACTGTTCTGGAATTAAATCTGGCATTCTATTATAACCATGCTATACTACTGTTCTGGAATTAAATGACTCTGCACGGGGAGACATGTAGGCTGTTGAAGGGGAGACTGTATAGAAATCGAATAGAATATTAGAAATGGGTATAGAAGGATACAACTAGCATAGAACTAGGAAATGTGGTAGAAGAGAGGTGTGTGTGTGTGTCCAGCCTGGTCTCATAACCTAGACGTAGCATAGTAAATATACATTTGGGAAACTGAAATTAGAAGCCGGATGTGGAGGTCCAGGGCTGGTGTGGATACATGTGGTCTGCGGTTGTGAGGCTAATTGGACGTACTGCCAAATGATCTAAAACAACAGAGGCGGTTTGTGGTAGAGAAATGGACATTCAGTTATCTGGCAACAGCTCTGGTGGACATTCCTGCAGTCAGCATGTCAATTGCACACTCCCTCAAAACCTGAGACATCTGTGGCATTGTTTGTTGTGTGACAAAACAGCACATTTTAGTGGCCTTTTATTGTCCCCAGCATAAGGTGCACCTGTGTAATGACCATGCTGTTTAATCAGCTTCTTGATATGTCACACAAATAAGCTTTTTGTGCGTATGGAACATTTCTGGGATCGTTTATTTCAGCTCATGAAACATGGGATCAACACATTACATGTTGTGTTTTATATTCTGGTTCAGTATATAATACACATTGTAAATTCGTAACATATCATAAGATACATGTGATGGACATCCACAAATTAATGCATAACCATACAAAACAACATATCATACTAAATGGATTGTCTGGGATTTACATACAGAATAATAGGATATGCTCTGAGACCAGGTTGCAGCAGGCCTATATGTTTGCTTGTTGGGGACCTTTCATCCTGTTTGCTTCAGTGTTCAGGAATGCCAACAATTCCCTCCCTGTGGCTTTCCTTCCATTTCATTTCTATCATGGACAAGAGGCAGGGGAAATCTCTGCACGTTTTATTCTGAACTAAAGACATACAATTACTTTGTGCAGATGATATCGTCATATTTTCTTATATAACTCAATTTAACATACTGTCCATATTTCGACCTGAATACCTGTTTGATTGAATTACCTGGAAAAGAAGTTTACCCTTGTAGGCTAATGCAATAACCCAGTGGTAGTTTCCTCCACACAATTATGCCTAATAGTTTAAGGAGTACTAGTGAAGCTGTAGTTTATGCCTTCGTTGCTCTACCTGGTTTGGGATCAGCTGTAACACTAGGCCTTATGGCTGACAGGATCTGGTAGCTTGGTGGATAGACATGCAGCCCCCTAAAGGCCGTTGCAGACTGTACGTCGGATTCCGTCTTTTACGATCATCACGTCACACTGTGCGAAATCTTGATATCAACCTGACCAGATTGTACGATTCGCTTCAGTTCTGTCGTCACATTCTGCGATTACCTTGAGAGGCTACATCAGCCAACGTAGGCTACGTCCTCTGCAGCGGTGTATTTGATCTGCCAATGTGCCAGCACCAGCAGCGCCTGTAGTAGAACATTCTATTTTGATTGGTCGTTTTGTGCATTTCTTAAAATCCTATCCGGTAGCCTGATTTCAGATGTATCATATAAACAACATTATTAGGGAAATCACTCTTCTTGCACAGCATGAAAACGTTTAAATCAAACTACAGTATTATATTATTCTAACTATTCACAATAATTGTATTATTGTGTGCACACTCCGTGCCGGCCATGTTCCTATTGGTCAGTCACCGGGATCAGCTTGTAACGCTGAACGGGCCAAGACGTAGACCCTGTCACGCTGAACGGGCCAAGACGTAGACCCTGTCACGCTAAACGGGCCAGGACGTAGACCCTGTCACGCTGAACGGGCCAAGACGTAGACCCTGTCACGCTGAACGGGCCAGGACGTAGACCCTGTCACGCTGAACGGGCCAGGACGTAGACCCTGTCACACTGAACGGGCCAAGACGTAGACCCTGTCACGCTGAACGGGCCAGGACGTAGACCCTGTCACGCTGAACGGGCCAGGACGTAGTCCCTGTCACGCTGAACGGGCCAGGACGTAGACTCTGTCACGCTGAACGGGCCAAGACGTCTGACAATCGTCTATGGCCTACGAATTTGCCCACAACGTGGACATTTTGTCAAGGACGGCGAAATCGTCACATAAGACGGCTAAAATGGTACAGTCCGGCTTAACACATGGCAGTCCAATCAGCTACCTCTGGCTACTACATACATTCTATGTTTCCTTCTCCAGCTGTTGAAAGAAAACAGAAGAAAAACAATTGCCTGTTTTTGTGCTTATTTGTCTAGTTGATTGAGGATACAGAGCAGCCCCACCTGCTCCAAACTGATGTTCTCTGGTAAGACTGGAGACAGTAGAACCAGAGTAGAGAGACAGAGCCATATTAAAGACCGTAGAGATCGAGACACATAGATCGGAAAGAGACACAGAGACAGTAAAGTGAATGGTGCTGTGTCTGTCGGGACAGGAATGAAGTCTCCACTGCCTGAGCAGGAAACAAAATGACATGTTTTAAGTAGGCCTCCCGAGTGGCGCTGCATCGCAGTGCTAGAGGCGTCACTACAGATCCGGGTTCGATCCCGGGCTGTGTCGCGACCGTGAGACCCATGAGGTGGAGCACAATTGGCCCAGCGTCGTCCGGGTTAGGGGAAGGTTTGGCCGGCTGGGATGTCCTTGTCCCATCGAGCTCTAGTGACTCCTTGTGGCGGCCGGGCGCAATGCACGCTGACACGGTCGCCAGCTGTATGGTGTTTCCTCCGACACATTGGTGTGGCTGGTTTCCGAGTTAAGCAAGCAGTGTGTCAAGAAACAGTGCGGCTTGGCAGGGTCACGTTTCGAAGAATGCATGGCTCGACCTGCGCCTCTCCTGAGTCCGTACAGGAGTTGCAGCGATGGAACAAGACTGAAATTGGGGAGAAAAGGGGTAAAAGTATCAACAAAAATATTTAAACAAATATATGTTTTGTATTTTTTTATTTTTATTTATTTTTTTATTTCACCTTTATTTAACCAGGTAGGCTAGTTGAGAACAAGTTCTCATTTGCAACTGCGACCTGGCCAAGATAAAGCATAGCAGTGTGAACAGACAACACAGAGTTACACATGGAGTAAGCAATTAACAAGTCAATAACACAGTAGAAAAAAAAAAAAAAAAAAAAAAAAAAAAAAATGGGCAGTCTATATACAATGTGTGCAAAAGGCATGAGGTAGGCGAATAATACAATTTTGCAGATTAACACTGGGGTGATAAATGATCAGATGGTCATGTACAGGTAGAGATATTGGTGTGCAAAAGAGCAGAAAGGTAAATAAATAAATAAAATAAAAAAACAGTATAAAAACAGTATGGGGATGAGGTAGGTGAAAATGGGTGGGCTATTTACCAATAGACTATGTACAGCTGCAGCGATCGGTTAGCTGCTCGGATAGCTGATGTTTGAAGTTGGTGAGGGAGATAAAAGTCTCCAACTTCAGCGATTTTTGCAGTTCATTCCAGTCACAGGCAGCAGAGTACTGGAACGAGAGGCGGCCAAATGAGGTGTTGGCTTTAGGGATGATCAGTGAGATACACCTGCTGGAGCGTTGCTACGGATGGGTGTTGCCATCGTGACCAGTGAACTGAGATAAGGCGGAGCTTTACCTAGCATGGACTTGTAGATGACCTGGAGCCAGTGGGTCTGGCGACGAATATGTAGCGAGGGCCAGCCGACTAGAGCATACAAGTCGCAGTGGTGGGTGGTATAAGGTGCTTTGGTGACAAAACGGATGGCACTATGATAGACTGCATCCAGTTTGCTGAGTAGAGTGTTGGAAGCCATTTTGTAGATGACATCGCCGAAATCGAGGATCGGTAGGATAGTCAGTTTTACTAGGGTAAGCTTGGCGGCGTGAGTGAAGGAGGCTTTGTTGCGGAATAGAAATTATTTATGTAAGTAGGTCTTTCCAGGGTCTTCCAGCTGTACACGGGACAGACCTTTTTTCCTCTGAGCAGCTGTTTGTGCTGTTTCAATTGAACCTATTTGTTTCTGCCCATGCCCAAGTCATCCTACCTAGTTTGGTGACAATCTGTGTGAGGGAGCATCCTGCCTTTGTTTTTAATTATTGAGCCTGGGTCACTCTATCCTCCTGAGGATCTTCAGTTTGGAGTTACACTCGCTGTTTGGTTTTATGTGTAAAACCTGACTGATTCACTGACTCCTCCTCCTCCACACCAAAGACCATAACCTCAGGGCTCTCTCTCTTTCACTGCTACTGTCGCAATTATTCTGCAGTGATAACCAGAAAACATAGTTCTGGGTGCTGGAACTGGAGCTCCCAAAGCTGCCTGACACAGACTCTTACATTCAATTCAAAGGGCTTTATTGGCATGGGAAACATATGGTTACATTACCAAAGCAGGTGAAATAGACAAAAAAGAAAAGGGAAAATAAACCATGAACAGTAAATATTACACACACAAGTAAAAACAATATGTATAGACATTTCAAAGGTTGTTGGCAGTGTTGTAACAATGTACAAATAGTTGAAATATGAAAGGGAAAATAAATACCATTAAATAAAGGTTGTATTTACTATGGTGTTGGTGCTCCACTGGTTTCCCTTTTCTTGTGGCAACAGGTCACACATCTTGCTGCTGTGACGGCACACTGTGGTATTCCACCCAATAGATAGGGGAGTTTATCAAGATTGGATTCGTTTTGAAATTCTTTGTGGATCTGTGTAATCTGAGGGAAATATGTGTTTCTAATATGGTCATACATTGGGCAGGAGGTTAGGAAGTGCAGCTCAGTTACCACCTCATTTTGTGGGCAGTGAGCACATAGCCTGTCTTCTCTTGAGAGCCATGTCTGCCTATGGCGGCCTCTCTCAATAGCAAGGCTATGCTTACTGAGTCAAAGCTTTCGTTACGTTTGGGTCAGTCAGAGTGGTCAGGTTTTCTGCCACTGTGTACTCTCTGTTTAGAGCCAAATAGCATTCTAGTTTGCTCTGTTTTTTTGTTTATTCTTTCCAATGTGTCAAGTAATTATCTTTTAGTTTTTCTCATGATTTGGTTGTGTCTGATTGTGTTGCTGTCCTGTTTATCTCTCTGTAGGTGTGGGCTTTGTTATGGAACTTATTTTTAGGTCGTTGTAGAATTGAATGGCTATTTTCTGGATTTTGATCATTAGCGTGAATCTTCCTAATTATGCTCTGCATGCATTATTTGGTGTTTTTATGTTGTATACAAATGTTTTTGCATAATTCTGCATGCAGAGTCTCAATTTGGTTGTTGAGTGGACCCCAGACCTCACAACCATAAAGGGTAATGGGTTATATAACTGATTCAAGTATTTTAAGCCAGATCCTAATTGGGATGTCAAATTTTATGTTAGTTTTGATGTCGTAGAAGGCCCTTCTTGCTTTGTCTCTCAGATCGTTCACAGCTTCGTGGAAGTTACCTGTGGTGCTGATGTTCAGGCTGAGGTAGGTATATGTTTTTGTGCACTCGAGGGCAGAAGTGTCTAGGTGGAATTTGTATTTATGGTCCTGGCAACTGGACTTTTTTTTAGAACATCATTTCTGTCTTCCTGATATTAACGGTCAGGGCCCAGGTCTGTCAGGGCCCAGGTCTGTCAGGGCCCAGGTCTGTCAGGGCCCAGGTCTGACAGAATCTGTGCAGAAGATCTAGGTGCTGCTGCAGGCCCTCCTTGGTTGGGGTACAGAAGCACCAGATCATCTGCAAACAGTAGACATTTCACTTCAGAGTCTACTAGGGTGAGGCCGGGCGCTGCAGACTGTTCTAGTACACCACACACCTTTTTTTTAATGTGGTAATGTCAATTTTTCAACCATTTAGGAATAAGTAAAGGCTTTGATTTCTGGGTCAAACAGATGGAAAATGGGTCTTAGAAAACCTCTCTCAGAAAAAGTCTTAAACGTTTATGGATATACATATAAACACAATGTTGAAGGGAAGACCCTTGCCAACTAATATCAACAACGTTGCCTTGTGCCTTGAAAATCTGTTACCAAAAACCCACATCTTGAAGATATTGTCTAATTTCTCTCCCTCGTGAGGAGAGGGATAATGAAAGTTCACAAAGTAACAAGTAAAGGTCGGCCTATCAATTAGTTAGTGTTTTTACTGATATCAATTTAGTTTATGAATTATTAAGTGTTTAAACCTCGAAATTCCATTACAAAATCGGTAAGGCAATTACTGAAAAATCAGTAATGGAATTTGTGAAAAATTGTTAACAGAATTTCTGCAGTTGAATTGGCTACAATGAGAGGTCATAGTAGTCACAAACCAAAGTTGAGTTCTGTAGAGCAAAGAAAAATATAGTACTGTACAGTACAGCACACGAGTTGAAATCAAATTAAATGTATTGGTCACATACACATGGTTAGCAGATGTTATTGCGAGTGTAGCGAAATGCTTGTACTTCTAGTGCAGCAATATCTAACAAGTAATATCTAACAATTCCACAACAAATACCTAATACACACAAATCTAAGTAAAGGAAATGAATAATAATATATAAATATATGGATGAGCAATGACAGAGCGGCATAGGCTAAGATACAATAGATTGTATAAAATACAGTATATGCATATGAAATGAGTAATGCAAGATATGTAAACATTATTAAAGTAACTAGTGCTCCATTTATTAAAGTGACCAATGATTTCAAGTTGAATATATTATAATGGACTACACTCTACTGTGTTTTGCTGTACTATACTGAACTCTACTGTGCTGAACTATACTGTGCTGAACTCTACTGAACTCTACTGTGCTGAACTCTACTGAACTCTACTGTGCTGTACTATACTGAACTCTACTGTGCTGTACTATACTGAACTCTACTGTGCTGAACTATACTGTGCTGAACTCTACTGAACTCTACTGTGCTGAACTCTACTGAACTCTACTGTGCTGTACTATACTGAACTCTACTGTGCTGTACTATACTGAACTCTACTGTGCTGTACTATACTGAACTCTACTGTGCTGTACTATACTGAACTCTACTGTGCTGAACTCTACTGTGCTGTACTATACTGAACTCTACTGTGCTGTACTATAGTGAACTCTACTGTGCTGTACTATACTGAACTCTACTGTGCTGTACTATACTGAACTCTACTGTGCTGTACTATACTGAACTCTACTGTGCTGTACTATACTGAACTCTACTGTGCTGAACTCTACTGTGCTGTACTATACTGAACTCTACTATGCTGTACTATACTGAACTCTACTGTGCTGAACTATACTGAACTCTACTGTGCTGTACTATACTGAACTCTACTGTGCTGTACTATACTGAACTCTACTGTGCTGAACTCTACTGTGCTGTACTATACTGCTGTGAACTACTGTGCTGTACTATACTGAACTCTACTGTGCTGTACTATACTGAACTCTACTGTGCTGTACTATACTGAACTCTACTGTGCTGAACTCTACTGTGCTGTACTATACTGAACTCTACTATGCTGTACTATACTGAACTCTACTGTGCTGAACTCTACTGTGTTGTACTATATTGAACTCTACTGTGCTGTACTATACTGAACTCTACTGTGCTGTACAATACTGAACTCTACTGTGCTGAACTATACTGAACTCTACTGTGCTGTACTATACTGAACTCTACTGTGCTGTACTATACTGAACTCTACTGTGCTGTACTATACTGAACTCTACTATGCTGTACTATACTGAACTCTACTGTGCTGTACTATACTGTGCTGTACTATACTGAACTCTACTGTGCTGAACTCTACTGTGCTGAACTCTACTGTGCTGAACTCTACTGTGCTGTACTATACTGAACTCTACTATACTGAACTCTACTGTGCTGTACTTTGATGTCCAAACTTGTGAAAAGGTAGACTTTGTTAGCAGATGATGTTACTCTTCAATAACACAGACCCCCAAAGCAAATTAGGGAAAGGAAAATGGATTTATTCTTATTCAAATAGGACGAATCATGCGGGGAGGTAGATGTTCATGTGTTCAGTGATTCTCTCCTGAACAAAGAGACAGGATGTAGTTTATAACCCCGCCCTAGCCTGTGGTTGACCAATTAGAATTCTTTGCAATAAAACTGGGCCAATGGCCAAATACCAACTATCCTGTTTCAGACTCAATATATAGACAAATTCCTCCCATGTCTCTGCATTAATCCCCTGTTACAGAAAATCCACCATTTCCCTTGATCCTTAGTACTTTATTGACCTGTCGTCCTCTGTCTCTGCGTTATCTTCGAAATTTTCTTAACTTCTAGGATTGGTTCAGATTTGGTCTGTGCCATCCAAATTTGGTCTTGTTTGGGGTCAGAGCTCATTAAAATAATAGCCAGGTGTGTAGAATAATACCCATATATACAAAGAGGATTTTGCATATTTATATTTGTGTATCTATTTAGGATACTTCACCGTGAAGAGAATGACATTCATATCCATCATTATGCATTTATTTGTTGTACAGATCCGGAACCCATGATGAAATTCCTTTTTTCGCAATTCCGTTACAGGATGTAAATCCACTTAAATTATCAAAATAGATGTTTTTCAATGTGTCACGTCATAGCTGACACCCCCTTCTTTCCGCAGACATCGTTGAATCTTAATTCGGAGCGGATATTTACATTTTTGGAAAACGTGGGAATAAAAAAACTGAGGGGGATTTGACAGAAATTCTGTTACCAATCTTGGCATCTGTTCTTCCAGAAAATGTGTTTTTGTAAAGTTGTCATTTTGTTGTATAGTTTATTCACCTTTGAAATCAATGATTTTTGTTTGGCATACAGTGCATTTGGAAACTATTCAGACCCCTTTTCCACATTTTGTTATGTTACAGCCTTATTCTAAAATGGATGAATTTTTTTCCCCCTCATCAATCTACATACAATACCCCGATGACAAAGCAAAAACAGTATTTAGACTCTTTGCTGTGAGACTCAAAATTGAGCTCAGGTGCATCCTGTTTCCTTTGATCATCCTTGATGTTTCTACAACGTGATTGGGAGCCCACCTGCGGTAAATTCAATTTATTGGACATGATTTTGAAAGGCACACACCTGTCTATATAAGGTCCCACAGTTGACAGTGCATGACAGAGCAAAAACCAAGCCATGAGGTCAAAGGAATTGTCCATAGAGGCACATATTTGGGGAAGGGTACCAAAACATGTCTGTAGCATTGAAGGTCGCCAAGAACACAGTGGCCTCCATTCTTAAATGGAAGAAGTTTGTAACCACCAA
Organism: Oncorhynchus nerka; assembly: GCF_034236695.1. Taxonomy (NCBI): domain Eukaryota; kingdom Metazoa; phylum Chordata; class Actinopteri; order Salmoniformes; family Salmonidae; genus Oncorhynchus; species Oncorhynchus nerka. The sequence goes on along the minus strand of NC_088407.1, from coordinate 80,588,015 downwards.
GACTCTTCCTAGAGCTGGCCGCTGTGAGCAAACGGGGGAGAAGTGCCTTGGTCAGGGAGGTTACCAAGAACCCGATGGTCACTCGGGTCACGCTCCAGAGTTCCTCTGTGGAGTTGGGAGAACCTTCTAGAAAGACAACCATTTATTGTAGTGGCCAGATGGAAGCCACTCTTCAGTAAAAGGCACATGACAGCCCACTTGGTGTTTACCAAAATGGACTCTGACCATGAGAAACAAGATTCTCTGGATGAAACCCAGATTGAACTCTTTGGCCTGAATGCCAAGCATTACATCTGCAGGAAACCTGGTACCATCCCTATGGTGAAGCATAGTGGTGGCAGCATCATGCTGTGGGAATGTTTTTCCACGGCAGGGACTGGGAGACGAGTCAGGATCGAGGGAAAGATGAACGGAGCAAAGTATAGAGAGCCTTGATGAAAACCTGCTCTAGAGCACTCAGGACCTCAGACTGAGGCGAAGGTTCACCTTCCAACAGGACAACGACCCTAAGCACACAGCCAAGACAACGCAGGAGTGTCTTCGTGAGAAGTCTCTAAATGTCCTTGAGGGGCCCAGCCAGAGCCCGGACTTTAACCTGGGGAGACCTGAAAATAGCTGTGCAGCGACGCTCCCCATCCAACTAGACAGAGCTTGAGAAGATCTGCAGAGAAGAATGGGAGAAACTCCCTAATTACAGGTGTGCCAAGCTTGTAGCGTCACACTCAAGAAGACTTGAGGCTGTAATTGCTGCCAAAGGTGCTTCAACAAAGTACTGAGTAAATGGTCCACATACTTGTGTAAATTTGCAAAAATGTCTAAACCTGTTTTTGCTTTGTCATTATGGTGTATAGATTGATGAAAACAACTACAATTTCATCCATTTAGAATAAGGCTGTAACGTAACAAAAAAAAAAGTCATGGGGTCTGAATACTTTCCGAATGCACTGGCCATTTTTAAGTCTGTTACTTGTCCTACACTATATAAGTAATGTGGCGCTGTTTGGGGGACAGTCCATGAGTATACTTTACCCTTTAGTCATATCTTATCTGTGAACTGTGTTCCTGGAGTTGTAAGTGTCTGAGGACAATATGGCACAGTAACGTAAGACTGATGGCACCATGAGAAAGGATGGGGCGACTGTTATCATCATTGAAACGGAGAGATACTCTCCCTTCCATTCTGCCTGTCTTTTATCTCCAACTCCTCGAAGGTTGGTACACACACACACACACACACACACACACATTTTAACTCTTATTTTCTTAAAACTGCATATGTGGTTAAGGGCTTGTAAATAAGCATTTCACGGTAAGGTCAGCACCTTGTATTCAGTGCATGTGACAAATCAAATTAGATTTTACTCACTCGAACCTCCCTCTCATTGTAAAGTTGTCAAGCAGAAAGATGCCGTTGGCTTGCTCCCATTTAACCAACAGTAACTCTATTCTTTGTCCAACACTGTGGTCAGATTCCTCCTCCTAGTGTCCATTAGAGAAATCTACCACCAGGACTAAATGGAAATAGGTCACTCCATCCTTCCTGCAGGTGTCTGTTTCCCTTATTGGATTGCTTTTCCCTACCAGTCATACTTGGTCTCCTTCTGGAGTTGGCGCTTACAGCGGTGCTGGACTACCAGCGGTGCTGGACAACTAGCGGTGCTGGACAACTAGCGGTGCTGGACAACTAGCGGTGCTGGACTACCAGCGGTGCTGGACAACTAGCGGTGCTGGACAACTAGCGGTGCTGGACTACCAGGGGTGCTGGACAACTAGCGGTGCTAGACAACTAGCGGTGCTGGACTACTAGCGGTGCTGGACAACTAGCGGTGCTGGACAACTAGCGGTGCTGGACAACTAGCGGTGCTGGACTACCAGCGGTGCTGGACAACCAGGGGTGCTGGACAACTAGCGGTGCTGGACTACCAGGGGTGCTGGACAACTAGCGGTGCTGGACAACTAGCGGTGCTGGACTACCAGCGGTGCTGGACAACTAGCGGTGCTGGACAGCTAGCGGTGCTGGACTACTAGCGGTGCTAGACTACTAGCGGTGCTAGACAACTAGCGGTGCTGGACAGCTAGCGGTGCTAGACTACTAGCGGTGCTGGACAACTAGCGGTGCTGGACTACTAGCGGTGCTGGACAACTAGGGGTGCTGGACTACTAGCGGTGCTAGACTACTAGCGGTGCTGGACTACTAGCGGTGCTGGACAACTAGGGGTGCTGAACTACTAGCGGTGCTGGACTACTAGCGGTGCTGGACTACTAGCGGTGCTAGACTACTAGCAGTGCTAGACAACTAGCGGTGCTAGACAACTAGCGGTGCTGGACAAATAGCGGTCGGTGCTAGACAACTAGCGGTACTGGACTACCAGCGGTGCTAGACTACCAGCGGTGCTGGACTACCAGCAGTGCTAGACTACTGGACTACCAGCGGTGCTGGACTACCAGCGGTGCTAGACTACCAGCGGTGCTAGACAACTAGCGGTGCTGGACAACTAGCGGTGCTGGACTACCAGCGGTGCTGGACTACCAGCAGTGCTAGACTACTGGACTACCAGCGGTGCTGGACTACTACCAGCGGTGCTAGACTACTAGCGGTGCTGGACTACCAGCGGTGCTAGACTACTAGCGGTGCTGGACTACCAGCGGTGCTAGACTACTAGCGGTGCTGGACTACCAACGGTGCTGGACTACCAGCGGTGCTAGACTACAAACGGTGCTGGACTACCAGCGGTGCTAGACTACCAGCGCTGCTAGACTACCAGCGGTGCGTGACTACCAGCGGTGCTAGACTACCAACGGTGCTGGACTACCAGCGGTGCTGGACTACCAACGGTGCTAGACTATTGGACTACCAGCGGTGCTGGACTACCAGCGGTGCTAGACTACCAACGGTGCTAGACTACTGGACTACTAGCGGTGCTAGACTACTAGCGGTGCTAGACTACCAGCGGTGCTAGACTACCAGACTACCAGCGGTGCTAGATGCAGCCATAGTGTCTCACATCATGTTCAACTCACTGGGAGTATCCCAGGCTTCTATTGACTGTGGTTGTAACAATGATCTTCAGAACCAGGGGAGTATCCCAGGCTTCTATTGACTGTGGCTGTAAACATGATCTTCAGAACCAGGGGAGTATCCCAGGCTTCTATTGACTGTGGCTGTAAACATGATCTTCAGAACCAGGGGAGTATCCCAGGCTTCTATTGACTGTGGTTGTAAACATGATCTTCAGAACCAGGGGAGTATCCCAGGCTTCTATTGACTGTGGCTGTAAACATGATCTTCAGAACCAGGGGAGTATCCCAGGCTTCTATTGACTGTGGTTGTAAACATGATTTTCAGAACCAGGGGAGTATCCCAGGCTTCTATTGACTGTGGTTGTAAACATGATTTTCAGAACCAGGGGAGTATCCCAGGCTTCTATTGACTGTGGTTGTAAACATGATTTTCTGAACCAGGGGAGTATCCCAGGCTTCTATTGACTGTGGTTGTAAACATGATTTTCAGAACCAGGGGAGTATCCCAGGCTTCTATTGACTGTGGTTGTAAACATGATTTTCAGAACCAGGGAAGTATCCCAGGCTTCTATTGACTGTGGTTGTAAACATGATTTTCAGAACCAGGGGAGTATCCCAGGCTTCTATTGACTGTGGTTGTAAACATGATCTTCAGAACCAGGGGAGTATCCCAGGCTTCTATTGACTGTGTTGTTGATTTTAAACATGACTGTGGCTTTGATCTTCAGAACCAGGGGAGTATCCCAGGCTTCTATTGACTGTGGTTGTAAACATGATCTTCAGAACCAGGGGAGTATCCCAGGCTTCTATTGACTGTGGTTGTAAACATGATTTTCAGAACCAGGGGAGTATCCCAGGCTTCTATTGACTGTGGTTGTAAACATGATTTTCAGAACCAGGGGAGTATCCCAGGCTTCTATTGACTGTGGCTGTAAACATGATCTTCAGAACCAGGGGAGTATCCCAGGCTTCTATTGACTGTGGTTGTAAACATGATCTTCAGAACCAGGGGAGTATCCCAGGCTTCTATTGACTGTGGTTGTAAACATGATCTTCAGAACCAGGGGAGTATCCCAGGCTTCTATTGAATGTGGCTGTTAACATGATCTTCAGAACCAGGGGAGTATCCCAGATTTTGTATTGATATGCCTGTGCATATCCTGTTGTGTCATACAATACCTTTCATCAGCTAAGTTGTTTTTAACAGAAGGATTTGCCTCATTTAAAACAAAACGCCAGGCTGTGGGTGTATTGTATATGAATAATACCAGTTTGTTTTCCCCAACCCTTTTATTTATGGCCACATACTCTGTTCTGAGCGGATATAACGGTTGAGGTGATTTCTCTTCTCAGAGCATGGGTCTTCTTGTGCTAGTTTAGCATGTCACAGAGCTGAATACAGAGCTCCATGATGAGCCTCGAGAGAGAGAGAGAGAGAGAGAGAGAGAGAGAGAGAGAGAGAGAGAGAGAGAGAGAGAGAGAGAGGGAGAGGAGGGAGGGAGGGGGGGAGGGAGGGAGGGGGGGGGGAGGGAGGGAGGGAGGGAGGAGAGGGGCGAGAGAGGAGCGAGAGAGGAGGGAGGGGAGGGACGGAGGAGAGGGGAGGGAGGGAGGGAGGGAGGGAGGGAGGGAGGGAGGGAGGGAGGGAGGGAGGGAGGGAGGGAGGGAGGGGAGGGACGGAGGAGAGGGGAGGGAGGAGGGAGGGAGGGAAGAGGAGCGAGAGAGGAGCAGGTGAAAGAGCGAGGTGAGAAAGAGAGACTGCTGCTGACTGTTTAAACATGCCTGGAAGCTCGGGCGGTTTGAGGTTGTGTGTGTGTGTGTGTATACTACGGGTGTGTGTGTGAGTCTAGTATGTAGGGCTGGGTGATATGGCCTATAAATCATATCTATATTGTTTTCAAACTTATGGCCGATTCACTATATGTAGAGTATCTCGCTTAAAACAAATCTCGAAATAAGCTTTGTTGTACAATATTTAAAGGTCAGATTTAGTGCATTTCAAACAGTCAGCAATAATGTACGTAATTCAGGGCTTGTGAAATTATACCTAGGCTAAATATAAGCCTTCCGCAACGTGATTCTTTTTTTTTTGCAAAACTCACTGCTCTGCCTTACAGGTTTGTCTATGAAAAATGCAATTTTGAAGATAAATTTAACCAGAACCATGCATACATAATGTACATTCACTAATAATGACTAGCAGGCATTATAGAACCTCAAATGCAATAGCAAGTTAAACCCACTTGTCAGAGAGGAAGAACTGTTGGAAGAACATCAACATTTTGCTACACCTGCTAACATCTGCAAAATATGTGTAGGGGCATATGGAGGGGCTTGGTGTGTGTTAATGGGAAGGTGGTGACGACGACACCAAAGACAACATGAGAACAAGCGGACATAAACACTCATAAAAACGAAAAACACAACTAGATTCTTGTGATACAGGCATTTGGAATAACGTGCCGAAAACCATAAAATCGAATGAATCTGGGAACAAAATGTGAAATGATTTGAAACATTTAAAAAAATATATATATTATTCCTAACCTTTTTAAAATTATTATTAACACTCTAAAACTGTTGGTCTGTTCCAGCTCAGCAGGAATCGTAATGGTGACATTTTCTCTTGATTTAACTGTAAGGTTCTACTCTGAAGTACTTTTTTATCTAAAGGTAGTGAAAGGTAACAAATGGTTTACAAATGATTAACACCTTCCCTGTCCAGAAGCACCGTTGAAAAATGTTTTTGTTAATTCACTATGACGATTAAATTATCACAACTAAATAAGTGTGATTGCAGTCTATACATTCACCATGAATGTGTAGACAAGTTGAGTCAAACGATGACAGGAAATTGCTATTCATTTAGTCAATCATAATAACCGTTAGTCACCTTTCATGACTTCAAACACACCTTGATGATGTTGTCTTGGCTGTCGGCTATGTTACAACATTTACTCTTACATGGCACCAGTGGTGGAAAAAGGACCCAGTAAAATCCTACTTGAGGGAAAGTATTTTGTTTAAATATACTTAAGAATCAAGTATAACTCATTTCAAATTCCTTTATTAAGGTTTTTTTTTTTTAAATGTTGTTTTCTGGATAGCCAGGGGCTCCAACACTGACATACAGCAAAAGTATTCATCCCCCTTGGCGTTTTTCCTTTTTTGTTGCATTACAACCTGTAATTTAAATAGATTTTTATTTGGATTTCATGTAATGGACATACACAAAATAGTCCAAATTGGTGAAGTGAAATTAAAAAATAACTTGTTTTCAAAAAGTTCTAAAAAATGGAAGTAGGGTGTATATGTAAAGTAGGGCACTATATAGGGGATCTGGATAAAAGTAGGGCACTATATAGAGGATCTGGTTGAAAGTAGGGCACTATATAGGGGATCTGGTTAAAAGTAGGGCACTATATAGAGGATCTGGTTAAAAGTAGGGCACTATATAGGGTGCCATTTGGGACGTAGACCAGGCGTTCAGACTGCTACAGACTGTTGAGCCTCTTGATTCCTTGGCTTAACCTGTTAAACTGGCTCTGTATTTTAATATAACACCTCCATGATCAGGTATCGTGACACCTCCGTGAATACCCAAATTAACTTAGAAGATTTGCTGGATTCTGATGATGACACTTGAAACTATATAAGGCTAAGGCTATGCAGGATTAGTGCCCCCTACCCCCCCCTAATTTGGCATAATATCAACCAATGTGTTGACACTAATACATTAGTTTATAAACCACTTATCAGTTCTATACCTTAACGAAGGTGTCAGTTTCCCACCATCTGCTTATCATACATCATCATACTGCTGCTATCATCATAGGGGCTCCCGAGTGGCACAGCGGTCTAAGACTCTGTATCACAGACCCTGGTTCGATTCCAGGCTGTATTACAACCGGCCGTGATTGGGAGTCCCATAGGGCGGCGCACATTAGGCCCAGCGTCCTTAGGGTTTGGCCGGGGTAGGCCGGCATTGTAAATAAGAATTTGTTCTTAACTGACTTGCCTAGTTAAATAAATACAAATAAAATATAACAGATGTGATTATACATACATACATACATACATACAGTCCCTCCTGCAGCAAAGCGCGCCCAACACATGATGCTGCCACCCCCGTGCTTCATGGTTGGGATGGTGTTCTTCGGCTTGCAAGCCTCCCCCTATTTCCTCCAAACATAACAATGGTCATTATGGCCAAACAGTTCTATTTTTGTTTCATCAGACAAGATGACAAGTACGATCTTTGTCCCCATGTGCAGTTGCAGACTGTAGTTTGGCTTTTTTTATGGCGGTTTTGGAGCAGTGGCTTCTTTCTTGCTGAGCGGCTTTCAGGTTATGTCGATATAGGACTCGTTTTAGTGTGGAAAAAGATACCTCCAGCATCTTCACAAGGTCCTTTGCTGTTCTGGGATTGATTTGCACTTTTCGCACCAAAGTACATTCATCTCTAGGAGACAGAACACGTCTCCTTCCTGAGCGGTATGACGGCTGTGTGGTCCCGTGTTTATACTTGCGTACTATTGTTTGTACAGATGAGCGTGGTACCTTCAGACGCTTGGAAATTGCTCCCAAAGATGATCCAGGCTTGTGGTCTCAGAAAAAAAATTGTAGATCTTGGCTGATTTCTTTTGATTTTCCCATGATGTCAAGCAAAGAGGCAGTGAGTTTGAAGGTAGGCCTTGAAAGACATCCACAGGTACACCTCCAATTGACTCAAATGGAATTTTCCAAGCTGTTTAAATTCACAGTCAACTTAGTGTATGTAAACGTCTGACCCACTGGAATTGTGATACAGTGAATTATAAGTGAATATATCTGTCTGTAAACAATTGTTGAAAAAAATGAAAAAAATGAAAAAAATTCATGCACGAAGTAGATGTACTAACCGACTTGCCAAAACAATAGTTTGTTAACAAGAAATTTGTGGAGTGGTTGAAAAACCACTGGATCTTTAGTCATGTATATGATCTCTGCGGGAACTGAACCCACAACCTTGGGTGTTAGTGCTTTTATCAACTGGGTGACACATGATGCCCTGTAGTGAATCGAGTTAATACCATTCACATGTCATGTCCTGATGCCCTGTAGTATAGAGTTAATACCATTCACAACTTTCTACTTCAGTTAGGCCGTGCTGATGGAAATTTAGTTGGGGCCAGTCAGTCTGCGTCCTACACAGCACCCTAAAATAGGCTATTATAGGCTGTTATTTCCCTGTCTGACAAACAAACATGTCTGGAGGCTGATCTTATGGAGTGGGATGTGGGATGGAATTTTACGCTGATATCGACCTGAATGACTTTTTTACGCCAGCACTTACAGCACGGAATAAAGTTGTAACTGGTAACCATGGTAATAACCCAGTTGGTTACAACGTTTCATAGTGAAACACAACGATGACATGCTTGGCAAAGGCAGACACCTCCGACCTCTACTCGGATGCCTGCCCTTGGCAGTATGAGTGGATTGTTAGGTGCTGGAGACGATGAGTGATATTTGATTGTCAAGGAAACACTTTGTCATAACCTCTTTTCATATCAACAGTTATTTGTCTGAGGCTTATCCTGGTGCTCTGAGGTGTAGAAGACCACGTGAAGTTTGATCTCACGGCTATTCCTTCAGGCTGCCATAGATAAAGGAAACACTTTGTCATAACCTCTTTTCATATCAACAGTTATTTGTCTGAGGCTTATCCTGGTGCTCTGAGGTGTAGAAGACCACGTGAAGTTTGATCTCACGGCTATTCCTGCAGGCTGCCATAGATAAAGAGTGGATGTAGTATAATGGGCCATTCCCCTTATTACAAAGCGTTGCATCACATTGGTTCATATGATATGATACAATCTGCCCAGTGCCCCGCCCACATTTCTGATCCATCTTCAGTTGAGTAGCGTACATCTTCCCTCTCTCCCTGTTCCCGTGGAGCTCTGCCAGCCAGGCCTACTGCAGATTGTAAGCTACTCAGCTGATATTGTATTTATATACATCTTTATTTTATTTAACTAGCCAAGTCAGTTATGAACAAATTCGGCCAATGAACAATGATGGCCTAGAAATTGGGGTTAACTGCCTTGTTCAGGAGGCAGAACGACAGCTTTTTACGTTGTCAGCTCGGTGGGATTTGATCTTGCAACCTTGCAACCTTTTGGTCCAACACTCTAACCAGTAGGCTACCTGCCGCCCCTGATAAGCCAGAGTTGGCCAGAGGATCACACTAAATAGTCACATCCTCTTCGGCCGCTGTGTTTGATCTGGGACAGATGCTAGGAAGAAGTAGGAAGTGGTTTTGGGGGTCCACAGAGGTGATTTCTAGCCGGAGTCAGTCTGTGTGCCAAAACAAACATGTTTTGTCTGACAATGACAATGGATTTGTCAAGAGCACAAACACATCCGGGACTATACATTTGAGATGCAGCTGATATACAGTGTATGATTGAGGGCAACATTTCCCTACCAAATGTAAAAACCAAGCGAGACCATGGGAGGGCCACACTGACCTGTACCAGGGTCCAGCTGTATGACTGTTTAGAACAGCACTTCCAACTGGAGAGGGAAAACAAGGTCACCTCAGTCTGATGACACTACTGTATCCTGTCTGTATTGACCTAGCATCTTCATGACTCTTGTTCTCCGCACTTCTTTTCTTCATATTCCTCTTCTTCGTCCTCTCTATCGTGTAATGTTTATGATTACAGCATGCCTTGGGGATATGGTAGTGCTGTCTGTCAGTCCTTCCTGTCTCTATTTCCATAACTTCCTGGAGCTCCGTGGTACACTGACTGTTTTTCTTGCTCAACTTACAGTCCATGTCTTCTAAACACAGTGGAGGAGTAGGGATCGTACAGGGGTTCCCAACCTTTAATACTCTGGCCCCCTGAGTAAACATCTCACTAAGGTATGCAATCATTAATATGACAAGAGGAACTGATGATGCGCTACCCTATTTTGGAAATTGCTTCTTGTGCATTCTACTATTACAACATTCAAGAGTAAGTTTAAAGCCGGACTGGGTTCCCCCTGCCGACGCCACAGTTTGGGAACCACTGGGATAGTAGAAACATCATGTTCATCCATCGTCCCCCACATTCTGGTCTTTCCTTTCCCACTAGCAACACTCTTAGAAAGAAGGTTCTTCAATTGTCCTCATAGGAAGACCTTATGAAAATAACTATTTTTGGTTCCAAGTGGAACCCTTTCGATAATACAAGGTTCCATGTAATTACTAAAAGGTTCTGAATAGAATAGAAAGGTTTGTTGGTGATGAACAAGGTTCTAAACGTGTAGCTAGCTCCCCCACCGTTCTGTACATGTCTCTACATCCCTAACATTCCTGTTGAATCAAAACATTCCCTATCCCGTGGAGCTGTCAGGAATTTTTGCATGTAGCCTGTGTATGCAGGAGTCGGGGTACATGTAGACTGTGTATGCAGGAGTCGGGGTACATGTAGCCTGTGTAAGAAGGAGTCGGGGTACATGGAGCCTGTGTATGCAGGAGTCGGGGTACATGGAGCCTGTGTATGCAGGAGTCGGGGTACATGGAGACTGTGTATGCAGGAGTCGGGGTACATGTAGACTGTGTAAGCAGGAGTCAGGGTACATGTAGCCTGTGTAAGCAGGAGTCGGGGTACATGGAGCCTGTGTATGCAGGAGTCGGGGTACATGTAGACTGTGTATGCAGGAGTCGGGGTACATGTAGACTGTGTATGCAGGAGTCGGGGTACATGTAGACTGTGTATGCAGGAGTCGGGGTACATGTAGCCTGTGTAAGCAGGAGTCGGGGTACATGTAGCCTGTGTAAGCAGGAGTCGGGGTACATGGAGCCTGTGTATGCAGGAGTCGGGGTACATGGAGCCTGTGTATGCAGGAGTCGGGGTACATGGAGCCTGTGTAAGCAGGAGTCGGGGTACATGGAGCCTGTGTATGCAGGAGTTGGGGTACATGTAGCCTGTGTATGCAGGAGTCGGGGTACATGGAGACTGTATATGCAGGAGTCGGGGTACATGTAGCCTGTGTATGCAGGAGTCGGGGTACATGGAGCCTGTGTATGCAGGAGTCGGGGTACATGGAGACTGTGTATGCCGGAGTCGGGGTACATGGAGCCTGTGTATGCAGGAGTCGGGGTACATGTAGCCTGTGTATGCAGGAGTCGGGGTACATGTAGCCTGTGTATGCAGGAGTCGGGGTACATGGAGCCTGTGTATGCAGGAGTCGGGGTACATGGAGACTGTGTATGCAGGAGTCGGGGTACATGGAGCCTGTGTATGCAGGAGTCGGGGTACATGGAGCCTGTGTATGCAGGAGTCGGGGTACATGGAGACGTGGGTGGGTGTCAAAGGCCTCCATTGTTGGAATGAGAAACAGATGTTAGAATGGAATTCTCCTGACTGCAGCAGTTTCTCACGGCTGTGCTTTGAGCTTCCCTCTTTCCCTTTTTCCTCTCTCTCCCTCTCCTTTTCTCTATCTCTCTCTCCCTCTCTCCCTCTCCTTTTCTCTCTCTCTGGCTCTCTCTCCATGTCTCTTTCGCTCTCCCTCACTCTTATCTTTGGCGGTGTCTCTCTCTCCCCCCCTCTCTCTGGCTCTCTCTCCATGTCTCTTTCGCTCTCCCTCACTCTTATCTTTGGCGGTGTCTCTCTCTCCCCCCCTCTCTCTCCGGCTCTCTCTCCATGTCTCTTTCGCTCTCCCTCACTCTTATCTTTGGCGGTGTCTCTCTCCCCCCCCCCTCTCTCTCTATACTGTCTTAATCTCTACATGTATTTTCTATCTAAAACTGTTATTTTTTCCCCAGTCAGTTTCTCTCTTCCTCCTCTCTCTCTGTAAGATTCAAATGTATTCCTCAGTCTCCCTCTGGTTTTAGTCTCTCTGTTTGTGTTCCAGGGGATTTCTGGCCCAACCTCTGTCTGTAGTTCTGGAAGGGTTCATAGAGGAGCATCCCACCACTGTGATGTCAAACAAGGCATTGGGAGAGACCGAGACATTCAGATATTTAAAAAATTCTCTGTCTCAATGGTGTTAAATACTGAAGTAGTAGTTTCAAGTATTTTTTTGTTAAGTTTTTGGGAGTATCTGTACTTTACTATTTTTGACAACTTTTACTCCACTACATTCCTAAAGAAAATAATGTACTTTTTACTTTACATACATTTTCCCTGACACCCAAACGTATTCGTTATGCTTCGAATGCTCAGGCAGGACAGCAATATGTTCCAATCCACACACCTATCAATATAGCACGTTGTCATGCCTACAGCCTCTGATTTGGCGGACTGACTAAACACAACGGGAGTGTTTGTAAAGGATGTCTGAGTGTTAGCGTGTGTCCCTGTCTGTCCATGAAAACAACAGGAATCGTGCCGTTCGGTTTACATCATATCAGGAGTTTGATGTATAGCTTTTACTTTTTACCCAATTATGACAATTTAGTACTTTTCCCACAACTGTACTGAAGTACATTTAAACCAGATACTTTTGGACTTTTACTCAAATAGTATTTTACTGGGTGACTTTTACTTGAGTCATTTTCTATTAAGGTGTCTTTTACTTTCATTCAAGTAGGACATTTGAAGTACTTTTTCCACCACTGCTCTGTTGTATTCCGGGGCTCTTCTGTGTCGTGGGTCTGCCTGGCTCTGACGATAGCTTGCCACGTTGACAGAAATACTCCATCCTGGCCGCTATCCCGGGCTGAAGGCAGGAAGTGGGTCTCTCTTTCTGTCTGACTGCTGGGCTGCTCTGACACTGCTCTGTTGTATTCCGGGGGGTCTGGGTCTGCCTGCTCTGACGATAGCTTGCCACTGACAGAAATACTCCATCCTGTCCCGGGCTGAAGGCAGGAATCTCTGCGGGGCTCTTCTGTTGTGCTCTTCTGTGTCGTGGGTCTGCCTGGCTCTGACGATAGCTTGCCACGTTGACAGAAATACTCCATCCTGGCCGCTATCCCGGGCTGAAGGCAGGAAGTGGGTCTCTCTTTCTGTCTGACTGCTGGGCTGCTGCTGTGGACACTGCTCTGGTGTTGAATCACTGTTTAATGATGGGAAGTTCAGCTCTTTTTACTGACTTTACTGACATTACTGCCCAGAGCATGCAGGAACACTTAGGGGCGAACGACGAACTGAAAACTTGAGTCATGATTCTACGAGCCTCTCGTTCACATGTGGTTCACCATAGGGGGCTTATTGGAGCAGTCATTTGTTTGAATGAGACTTGTAAACGTGTGGTTTAAACAATGTAAATGTGTTGATTGAATTGGCAAACAAATACGATTATTTCTTGATACATTTGAATCAAGGTCTAGTTGTGGTCGCTACCGGACTAGATTGTGAACTCATGCATTGCTTGACTGTCGCGTGGGTGATAAGCACAGTTGTTCGTGCACTGCAGCCCCCCCCCACCCCCTGAACGATTAGTTTGAGTTTGTTGACCAGAGGCTGTGTGTGTTTTTGGTTCTACAAAGCTGTGTCCATCGTAATATTCAATAATCAATTCATTGCATTCATTCTTTCCAGCAAGTTAAAAGTGCAACTAAAATTAACGAATGATGACTCTTGGGTCAGTAAAGAGTCATGCAAAAAGAATGACTTGTTCGCCAACTGCACATCGCTAATTACTGCTGTGGACACTGTTCTAGTATTTCATCACTGGGCTGCTGTGGACACTGTTCTGGTATTTCATCACTAGTCTACTGGGCTGCTGTGGACACTGTTCTAGTATTTCATCACTGGGCTGCTGTGGACACTGTTCTGGTATTTCATCACTAGTCTACTGGACTGCTGTGGACACTGTTCTGGTATTTCATCACTGTTCTGCTGTGGACACTGCTCTGGTATTTCATCACTAGTCTACTGGGCTGCTGTGGACACTGTTCTGGTATTTCATCACTAGTCTACTGGACTGCTGTGGACACTGCTCTGGTATTTCATCACTGGGCTGCTGTGGACACTGCTCTGGTATTTCATCACTAGTCTACTGGGCTGTTGTGGACACTGCTCTGGTATTTCATCACTGGGCTGCTGTGGACACTGCTCTGGTATTTCATCACTAGTCTACTGGACTGCTGTGGACACTGCTCTGGTATTTCATCACTAGTCTACTGGACTGCTGTGGACACTGCTCTGGTATTTCATCACTGGGCTGCTGTGGACACTGTTCTAGTATTTCATCACTAGTCTACTGGACTGCTGTGGACACTGCTCTGGTATTTCATCACTAGTCTACTGGACTGCTGTGGACACTGCTCTGGTATTTCATCACTGGGCTGCTGTGGACACTGCTCTGGTATTTCATCACTAGTCTACTGGGCTGCTGTGGACACTGTTCTAGTATTTCATCACTGGGCTGCTGTGGACACTGCTCTGGTATTTCATCACTAGTCTACTGGGCTGCTGTGGACACTGCTCTGGTATTTCATCACTAGTCTACTGGGCTGTTGTGGACACTGCTCTGGTATTTCATCACTGGGCTGCTGTGGACACTGCTCTGGTATTTCATCACTAGTCTACTGGGCTGCTGTGGACACTGCTCTGGTATTTCATCACTAGTCTACTGGACTGCTGTGGACACTGCTCTGGTATTTCATCACTAGTCTACTGGACTGCTGTGGACACTGCTCTGGTATTTCATCACTGGGCTGCTGTGGACACTGTTCTAGTATTTCATCACTAGTCTACTGGACTGCTGTGGACACTGTTCTGGTATTTCATCACTAGTCTACTGGACTGCTGTTCTGGTATTTCATCACTAGTCTACTGGGCTGCTGTGGACACTGTTCTGGTATTTCATCACTAGTCTACTGGGCTGCTGTGGACACTGCTCTGGTATTTCATCACTGGGCTGCTGTGGACACTGTTCTGGTATTTCATCACTAGTCTACTGGGCTGCTGTGGACACTGTTCTGGTATTTCATCACTAGTCTACTGGGCTGCTGTGGACACTGTTCTGGTATTTCATCACTAGTCTACTGGGCTGCTGTGGACACTGCTCTGGTATTTCATCACTAGTCTACTGGGCTGCTGTGGACACTGCTCTGGTATTTCATCACTGTCTACTGGGCTGCTGTGGACATTTCATCACTAGTCTACTGGGCTGCTGTGGACACTGTTCTGGTATTTCATCACTAGTCTACTGGGCTGCTGTGGACACTGCTCTGGTATTTCATCACTAGTCTACTGGGCTGCTGTGGACACTGTTCTGGTATTTCATCACTAGTCTACTGCTCTGGTATTTCATCACTAGTCTACTGGGCTGCTGTGGACACTGCTCTGGTATTTCATCACTAGTCTACTGGGCTGCTGTGGACACTGTTCTGGTATTTCATCACTAGTCTACTGGGCTGCTGTGGACACTGTTCTAGTATTTCATCACTGGGCTGCTGTGGACACTGTTCTGGTATTTCATCACTAGTCTACTGGACTGCTGTGGACACTGTTCTGGTATTTCATCACTGTTCTGCTGTGGACACTGCTCTGGTATTTCATCACTAGTCTACTGGGCTGCTGTGGACACTGTTCTGGTATTTCATCACTAGTCTACTGGACTGCTGTGGACACTGCTCTGGTATTTCATCACTGGGCTGCTGTGGACACTGCTCTGGTATTTCATCACTAGTCTACTGGGCTGTTGTGGACACTGCTCTGGTATTTCATCACTGGGCTGCTGTGGACACTGCTCTGGTATTTCATCACTAGTCTACTGGACTGCTGTGGACACTGCTCTGGTATTTCATCACTAGTCTACTGGACTGCTGTGGACACTGCTCTGGTATTTCATCACTGGGCTGCTGTGGACACTGTTCTAGTATTTCATCACTAGTCTACTGGACTGCTGTGGACACTGCTCTGGTATTTCATCACTAGTCTACTGGACTGCTGTGGACACTGCTCTGGTATTTCATCACTGGGCTGCTGTGGACACTGCTCTGGTATTTCATCACTAGTCTACTGGGCTGCTGTGGACACTGTTCTAGTATTTCATCACTGGGCTGCTGTGGACACTGCTCTGGTATTTCATCACTAGTCTACTGGGCTGCTGTGGACACTGCTCTGGTATTTCATCACTAGTCTACTGGGCTGTTGTGGACACTGCTCTGGTATTTCATCACTGGGCTGCTGTGGACACTGCTCTGGTATTTCATCACTAGTCTACTGGGCTGCTGTGGACACTGCTCTGGTATTTCATCACTAGTCTACTGGACTGCTGTGGACACTGCTCTGGTATTTCATCACTAGTCTACTGGACTGCTGTGGACACTGCTCTGGTATTTCATCACTGGGCTGCTGTGGACACTGTTCTAGTATTTCATCACTAGTCTACTGGACTGCTGTGGACACTGTTCTGGTATTTCATCACTAGTCTACTGGACTGCTGTGGACACCGTTCTGGTATTTCATCACTAGTCTACTGGGCTGCTGTGGACACTGTTCTGGTATTTCATCACTAGTCTACTGGGCTGCTGTGGACACTGCTCTGGTATTTCATCACTGGGCTGCTGTGGACACTGTTCTGGTATTTCATCACAGTCACTGGGACACTGTTCTGGTATTTCATCACTAGTCTACTGGGCTGCTGTGGACACTGTTCTCATTTCATCACTAGTCTACTGGGCTGCTGTGGACACTGCTCTGGTATTTCATCACTAGTCTACTGGGCTGCTGTGGACACTGCTCTGGTATTTCATCACTAGTCTACTGGGGCTGCTGTGGTATTTCACACTGCTCTGGTATTTCATCACTAGTCTACTGGGCTGCTGTGGACACTGCTCTGGTATTTCATCACTAGTCTACTGGGCTGCTGTGGACATCTGGTATTTCATCACTAGTCTACTGGGCTGCTGTGGACACTGTTCTGGTATTTCATCACTAGTCTACTGGGCTGCTGTGGACACTGTTCTGGTATTTCATCACTAGTCTACTGGGCTGCTGTGGACACTGCTCTGGTATTTCATCACTAGTCTACTGGGCTGCTGTGGACACTGTTCTGGTATTTCTACTGGGCTGCTGTGGACACTGTTCTAGTCTACTGGACTGCTGTGGACACTGTTCTGGTATTTCATCACTAGTCTACTGGGCTGCTGTGGACACTGCTCTGGTATTTCATCACTAGTCTACTGGACTGCTGTGGACACTGCTCTGGTATTTCATCACTAGTCTACTGGGCTGCTGTGGACACTGTTCTGGTATTTCATCACTAGTCTACTGGGCTGCTGTGGACACTGTTCTGGTATTTCATCACTAGTCTACTGGGCTGCTGTGGACACTGCTCTGGTATTTCATCACTAGTCTACTGGGCTGCTGTGGACACTGTTCTGGTATTTCATCACTAGTCTACTGGGCTGCTGTGGACACTGCTCTGGTATTTCATCACTGGACTGCTGTGGACACTGGGGGAATCTGTGTAGAGCTCCGTCTTTAACAGTCTATGGAACATTGGGATGTCTAATGTGTTGATTAGACATGACACAATTGGGTTCTAAACCATTAGTGATCTGATGACTCACCCCTATCTCACACAGTGTCTTATTGACTGGCGGTTTACCCCTCCTCACCCGGCCCGCCCAACACATGCATCCTCATCATTTAGCTCAACTGTACTGAGTGTCAAGTTTCCCTTTTCTTCTATTGTCAGGTGCACAAGTAGAGTGAAATGCCTTTGTCGCTGAATGGTGTTGTTACTACGTTGGGAGTGAGGATTATATTCCCACCTGAAAGTGTAAAAGGATGTGATTTTAATAGAGGACACAGCTGAAACCGCAGCATTCAACTAACTTCCTTACTTTACTACAGGATGCTATTAATAACTCATGGAATTCTTACCCGCACATGATCATCTGATCATTTATCACTCCAGTGTTAATCTGCTAAATTGTAATTATTCTCTCCTATGGTCTATTTATTGCCTACTTCCTCATGCCTTTTGCACACAATGTATATAGACTCTTTTTTTTCTACTGTGTTATTGACTTGTTAATTGTTTACTCCATGTGTAACTCTGTGTTGTCTGTTCACACTGCTATGCTTTATCTTGGCCAGGTCGCAGTTGTAAATGAGAACTTGTTCTCAACTAGCCTACTTGGTTAAATAAAGGTGAAATATATATATATATTTGAAATACATCTCATGACCATAAGGAATAACAGGATAATGTGATTATTTATATTGTATATACATTTATATACACAGTTGGGGTCTCGCACATAAAGACAAATATTTTATTACATAAGTCATTGAGTTTATTTATGTTTGGTACTAGAGACAGTAGGTAAAGAAAAGGTCAGACATGATGGATAATGGTGGTTGTTAGCACGCCCTCTCTCTCCTCTCTCTCTCTCTCTCTCTCTCTCTCTCTCTCTCTCTCTCTCTCTCTCTCTCTCTCTCTTCTTCTCTCTGTGTGTGTGTGCTGTGTTTTGTTGTAGAGAGAGAGTTCTGCTCTGTAGTGCGGGGGATGGCTGTTCTGCTCTGTAGTGCGGGGGATGGCTGTTCTGCTCTGTAGTGCGGGGGATGGCTGTTCTGCTCTGTAGTGCGGGGGATGGCTGTTCTGCTCTGTAGTGCGGGGGATGGCTGTTCTGCTCTGTAGTGCGGGGGATGGCTGTTCTGCTCTGTAGTGCGGGGATGGCTGTTCTGCTCTGTAGTGCGGGGATGGCTGTTCTGCTCTGTAGTGCGGGGGATGGCTGTTCTGCTCTGTAGTGCGGGGGATGGCTGTTCTGCTCTGTAGTGCGGGGGATGGCTGTTCTGCTCTGTAGTGCGGGGGATGTCTGTTCTGCTCTGTAGTGGGGGGATGGCTGTTCTGCTCTGTAGTGGGGGGATGGCTGTTCTGCTCTGTAGTGCGGGGGATGTCTGTTCTGCTCTGTAGTGGGGGCATGGCTGTTCTGCTCTGTAGTGGGGGGATGGCTGTTCTGCTCTGTAGTGTGGGGATGGCTGTTCTGCTCTGTAGTGCGGGGATGGCTGTTCTGTTCTGTAGTGCGGGGGATGGCTGTTCTGCTCTGTAGTATGGGCATGGCTGTTCTGCTCTGTAGTGCGGGAGATGGCTGTTCTGCTCTGTAGTATGGGCATGGCTGTTCTGCTCTGTAGTGCGGGAGATGGCTGTTCTGGTCTGTAGTGCGGGGATGGCTGTTCTGTTTTAGACAGGAAGTAAGTGATGGTTCTTCACCAGTCACACACACCTCCTGGACATGGCCCATCAAAAGCTCTTTGTTGATTGTGCTCAGCCAGCCTGATCTGATACACTGCTACCAGCTGTCAGGGTGTGTTTGTGTACATCAGAACACGTTTTGAATAGGGATGAAATAGATCTCCAAGAACAGTTGCGTTATCGTTGCACTAAGCAGGGGAATCAGTTACACAAAATGATTTGACAGTTTCAAAGGCCTCTTAATGGTCATTGCATAGCATCAGCAATCCAGGGTTTATATACATCATTGGTTGCACGGCAACGGTTTATTATGTTTATTATCGGTTTATTATGTTGTGTATTAACTAGAGGTCGACTGATTATGATTTTTCAACGCCGATACCAATACCGATTATTGGAGGCCCAGACAAAAGCCGATACCGATTAATCGGCCGATTTCAAATTATTATTATTATAATAATTTTTTTGTACTAATGACAATTACAACAATCCCCCAAGCTGACAATGTGAAAATCTGTCATTCTGCCCCTGAACAAGGCAGTTAACCCACCGTTCCTAGGCCGTCATTGAAAATAAGAATGTTCTTAACTGACTTGCCTAGTTAAATAAAGATTAAATAAAGGTGTAAAAAAAAAAAAAAAAATGGTGTCCAAAAATACCGATTTCCGATTGTTATGAAACCTTGAAATCGGCCCTAATTAATCGGCCATTCCAATTAATCGGCCGACCTCTAGTATTACCTCATTGTTTTTCAAACCTCTCCTCGGGAACCCCCAGATGTTTCACAATTGTGTTGTAGCCCAGAACTAGCTCACCTAATTCACCTAGTTACGGGCTTGGTAGTTGGTTGACAAGTGGAAACAGGTGTGCTAGCTCTGGAATAGTTCAAATACATAGAACAACTGGGGGTTCCCCGAACTCTACATTCCCATGCAGCAGTGCTAACGTGATGTCCCCTCTGTCTGTCTTCTACAGTGTGTGGGACTGCCCTGTGTCCTGGTGCCTCCCATGTCCTGGCCTGCTGAGGCTGAGGCTGTGGCTGCTGCTGGGTCTGGTGTCTGCTCGCTGGGCTTGGGCTAGAGCTGAACCAGGGCTTCTACTGGTGCTGGTGAGTGTCCCATCGCAGGGGCCTGGAGGAGCCTAGTCCGTCTGGGCCAAGGGGCCTCTCTGGACCACCTCCCAGACACACGAAGATGAACAAACTGACCAGCTTCCACAACAACAAAGCTATGCAGGACCGCCGCTGTGTCTGCGTCTTCCTCCCCAACGACGACACTCTCAACGTAATTGTCAATGTGAGTTCTGTGGGGGTCTCACCTAGCTGTTTAAGATGAATGGCCTTACTGTAAGTGGCTCTGGATAAGACCGTCTGCTAAATGACTCAAATGGAAATGTGTGTCTATAGTACCTCAATACTTTTCAGGTACATATGAGATAAGACCACTGGTATGAAGACTGCAGCAGGGAAACAGTTATATGTATGATTGGATTATATTTGTGAGTAACACACATATTATAGTGTATTGTCCAAAAGCCAGGGTCAGGAATGGCAGTAATTGTTTTCAAACTGGCAATACCATTCATGGTTGTTTCACAGTGTGTCTAAATGACTCTCTGATCTCCTCCTGTATGTCCTGACCTCTAACCCCATGCTGTGTGTTCTCTCTCTGCTCAGGTGAAGACATTGTGTCAGGAGCTGCTGGTCCAGGTGTGTGACCTGCTCCGACTGAAGGACTGTCACCTGTTTGGACTCAGCGTCATTCAGAGTAAGAATGGTTTACCATTTTGTGTGTGTCTCTGTTTGCTGTGCCTGACATCTCTCACCTCACTGTAATGTCTTTTCCCATCTCAGCCTTACTGAATGGGGCCCAATGTCTCTGTGGTTAAAGTCACAGCATAGTTTACTGTGTGTTATATCAGCGCTATGAGCAGTTAGCCTTCCCTCTGTACAGTCCCAATGAGTTACACCTCAATTCTCCAGAAGTGTGTACTTCTCCCCACACAATGAAAAGCATTATATTGGTGTGTATACATGGGAGGAGCCATCTCTGTCAGACAGCCTTAACCAGTCCTTCTGGTGCTGTCTGTCTGTCTGTCTGTCTGTCTGTCGGTTTCTCTGTCTGTCGGTTTCTCTGTCAGTCTGTCTGTCTGTCTGTCTGTCGGTTTCTCTGTCTGTCTGTCTCTCTGTCTGTCGGTTTCTCTGTCTGTCTGTCTCTCTGTCTGTCGGTTTCTCTGTCTGTTGGTTTCTCTGACTCTGTTAGTGATGCATCGATATGACATTTTTGGACGATATCGATATCCAATATTTTCCTTGCCAAAAAAAAACAATACCGATATTTAACATTTTAACAGCCTTTTAAGCATTCTAGTACAGTTAAATAGTTAACACACACACACATGGACGCAGTGGTCTAAGGCACTGCATCTCAGTGAAAGAGGTGTCACTACAATTGGCAAGCATCGTTCGGGGTAGGCCGTCATTGTAAATAAGAATTTGTTCTTAACTGACTTGCCTAGTTAAATAAAGGTAACACACACACCACACTGACCGAAAAGTTATTTTGTTGGCATTTACGTATGTCCCCATTACCAGTAAAATATAATCAAAACGTATTTATTTCACTTACTTGCTGTGCTGTTTCGTTGTTCATTTGTTCAGTCGTTTCATTCTCAACCAGGATTTCTATGGAGCGCAGTTTGGGTCTTTGCTATGGAGCGCAGTTTGAGTCTTTGCTGTCAAAGAAAGATACACGTCTAATAACACAAGTTGACCAATCAGGACCTGAATATGACTGCACGTCACATCATTTAACGCGTTCATTCATTATTTACGTAGTTTCACATTGATTACACTATCACTCGTATTTCATATGTGACAACGATTCATCGACATGTAGGCTATGATGCTGGTAAAGTTGTCTCGTGCACCTACAGTGCTGGTCATTTAAAAAAAAAAGCTAGCTAGCTCATGGATACAAACAATGTCCTTCCCCAAAAACAGCTGACTAGTCTGCTACCTAGCTGCGCTAGATCGAGGGTTGGGTGGGGTGACAGAAGTATGTGGGTAGAGTGATTGGTCAGTGCGAGGGGGTTGGAGCTGGGGGGTGGAGCTGGGGGTAGAGCAGGGGGTTGGGCATGGGTGGTAGGTATAGAACTGGGTTTGGGATAGGGGTTAGAAGCTCCCGCGCTGAGGTCTGTTCAACGCTGGTCCGACCAAACTGATTCCACACTCCAAGACTGCTTCCTTCACGTGGACTGGGATCTGTTCCGTATTGCGTCAGACAACAACATTGACGAATACGCTGATTCGGTGAGCCTGTTCATTAGAACGTGCGTTGAAGATGTCGTTCCCATAGCAACGATTAAAACATTCCCAAACCAGAAACTGTGGATTGATGGCAGCATTCGCGTGAAACTGAAAGCGCGAACCACTGCTTTTAATCAGGGCAAGGTGACTGGAAACATGACCGAATACAAACAGTGTAACTATTCCCTCCGCAAGGCAATCAAACAAGCTAAGCGTCAGTATAGAGACAAAGTAGAATCTCAATTCAACGGCTCAGACACAAGAGGTATGTGGCAGGGTCTACAGTCAATCACGGATTACAAAAAGAAAACCAGCACCGTCACGGACCAGGATGTCTTGCTCCCAGGCAGACTAAATAACTTTTTTGCCCGCTTTGAGGACAATACAGTGCCACTGACACTGCCCGCAACTAAAACATGCAGACTCTCCTTCACTGCAGCCGACGTGAGGAAAACATTTAAACGTGTCAACCCTCGCAAGACTGCAGGCCCAGACGGCATCCCCAGCCGCGCCCTCAGAGCATGCGCAGACCAGCTGGCTGGTGTGTTTACGGACATATTCAATCAATCCCTATCCCAGTCTGTTGTTCCCACATGCTTCAAGAGGGCCACCATTGTTCCTGTTCCCAAGAAAGCTAAGGTAGCTGAGCTAAACGACTACCGCCCCGTAGCACTCACTTCCGTCATCATGAAGTGCTTTGAGAGACTAGTCAAGGACCATATCACCTCCACCCTACCTGACACCCTAGACCCACTCCAAATAGGTCCACAGACGATGCAATCTCAACCACACTGCACACTGCCCTAACCCATCTGGACAAGAGGAATACCTATGTGAGAATGCTGTTCATCAACTACAGCTCGGCATTTAACACCATAGTGCCCTCCAAGCTCGTCATCAAGCTCGAGACCCTGGGTCTCGACCCCGCCCTGTGCAACTGGGTACTGGACTTCTTGACGGGCCGCCCCCAGGTGGTGAGGGTAGGCAACAACATCTCCACCCCGCTGATCCTCAACACTGGGGCCCCACAAGGGTGCGTTCTGAGCCCTCTCCTGTACTCCCTGTTCACCCACGACTGCGTGGCCACGCACGCCTCCAACTCAATCATCAAGTTTGCGGACGACACAACAGTGGTAGGCTTGATTACCAACAACGACGAGACGGCCTACAGGGAGGAGGTGAGGGCCCTCGGAGTGTGGTGTCAGGAAAATAACCTCACACTCAACGTCAACAAAACTAAGGAGATGATTGTGGACTTCAGGAAACAGCAGAGGGAACACCCCCCTATCCACATCGATGGAACAGTAGTGGAGAGGGTAGTAAGTTTTAAGTTCCTCGGCGTACACATCACAGACAAACTGAATTGGTCCACCCACACAGACAGCATCGTGAAGAAGGCGCAGCAGCGCCTCTTCAACCTCAGGAGGCTGAAGAAATTTGGCTTGTCACCAAAAGCACTCACAAACTTCTACAGATGCACAATCGAGAGCATCCTGTCGGGCTGTATCACCGCCTGGTACGGCAACTGCTCCGCCCACAACCGTAAGGCTCTCCAGAGGGTAGTGAGGTCTGCACAACGCATCACCGGGGGCAAACTACCTGCAAACTACCTGCCCTCCAGGACACCTACACCACCCGATGTCACAGGAAGGCCATAAAGATCATCAAGGACAACAACCACCCGAGCCACTGCCTGTTCACCCCGCTATCATCCAGAAGGCGAGGCCAGTACAGGTGCATCAAAGCTGGGACCGAGAGTCTGAAAAACAGCTTCTATCTCAAGGCCATTAGACTGTTAAACAGCCACCACTAACATTGAGTGGCTGCTGCCAACACACTGACTCAACTCCAGCCACTTTAATAATGGGAATTGATGGGAAATGATGTAAAATGTATCAATAGCCACTTTAAACAATGCTACCTAATATAATGTTTACATACCCTACATTATTCATCTCATATGTATACGTATATACTGTACTCTATATCATCTACTGCATCCTTATGTAACACATGTATCACTAGCCACTTTAACTATGCCACTTTGTTTACATACTCATCTCATATGTATATACTGCACTCAATACCATCTACTGTATCTTGCCTATGCCGCTCTGTACCATCGCTCATTCATATATCTTATGTACATATTCTTTATCCCCTTACACTTGTGTCTATAAGGTAGTAGTTTTGGAATTGTTAGCTAGATTACTTGTTGGTTATTACTGCATTGTCGGAACTAGAAGCACAAGCATTTCGCTACACTCGCACTAACATCTGCTAACCATGTGTATGTGACAAATAAAATTTGATTTGATTTGGTTAGTCACTGTTTGCCTTGTTCTGACAAGCAGCTCAGGAATGTCCCTAAATCAGCCCCACTGGTTCCTGGTCAATAGACCTGTCCTGCAAGGGCATATGATTGCCATCAGATGAGATGAACCAATTTTCAGAACAGCACTGGCTGACTGGCCCTGCTGTGATTTGTTTTCCTTTGCAGCTGCTTGCAACTGTCACTGCCTTTGTCTGTCAACTACCTATGTCTGTCTGCTATACTGCTATACAGGAGTGACTCATTCCATGCATATCACCGACGCAGAGACAACTCTGTCATCATAAAGCGACTTAAGTTAACCCTTTGTGTGTGTCCCTCCAGACAATGAGCACATCTACATGGAGTTGGGTCAGAAGCTGTCTAAGTACTGTCCCAAGGAGTGGAAGAGAGAGGCCAGCAAGGTGAGTCAGTCTGCACAACCAAATAGTACCCAGCAAGCACATAACGTTCTGAGAACCATATGTTTCTTAGGGCTTGCTGTGAGCGTGGTTGTCCTATGGTTATTTTGCATACAACCTCCCTCAACTTTCTGGGAAAGGTGCAGGATAGTTGCTTGGCTTTGCTCAGTAAATGTAAGGACTTTGACTAAAAAAATCTACTTTAATTAGTTGGTATTTCATTACTTCCAACAGAATGTTTCCCAAAAGTTCAAATGGTGATATTCTATGAACGTTCTACAGCTGGTTTGACATTGGGAATGTTCTCAAATAGTTAAACAACCTTATTTAGAAATTTCAGTACTTCAGCATAACGTTTCTTCATGGTTCAGTCAATTGGAGGTGTACCTGTGGACATATTGCAAGGCCTACCTTTAAACCCAGTGCCTCTTTGCTTGACGTCATGGGAAAATCAAAAGAAATCAGCCAAGACCTCAGAAAAAAATGGTCGACCTCCACAAGTCTGGTTCATCCTTGGGAGCAATTTCCAAATGCAATAGTAACAATAGTACGCAAGTATTAACACCATGGGACCATGCAGCCGTCATACCGCTCAGGAAGGAGACGTGTTCTGTCTTCTAGAGATGAATGTACTTTGGTGCGAAAAGTGTAAATCAATCCCAGAACAACAGCAAAGGACCTTGTGAAGATGCTGGAGGAAACGGGTACAAAAATATCTATATCCACAGTAAAAACAAGTCCTATATCAACAACCTGAAAGGCCTCTCAGCAAGGAAGCAGCCACTGCTCCAAACCGCCATTTAAAAAAGCCAGACTACGGTTTGCAACTGCACATTGGGACAAAGATCGTACTTTTTGGAGAAATGTCCTCTGGTCTGATGAAATAGAACTGTTTGTCCAAAATGACCATCGTTATGTTTGGAGGAAAAAGGGGGAGGCTTGCAAGCCGAAGAATACCATCCCAACCATGAAGCACGGGGGTGGCAGCATGTTTTGGGGGTGCTTTGCTGCAGGAAGGACTGGTGCACTCCACAAAATAGATGGCATCATGTGGAGGGAAATTGTGGATATATCGAAGCAACTTCTCAAGACATCAGTCAGGAAGTTAAAGCTTTGTTGCAAATGCTTCTTACAAATGAACAATGGCCCCAAGCATACTTCCAAAGTTGTTGCAAAATGGCTTAAGGACAACAAAGTCAGGGTATTGGAGTGGCCATCACAAAGCACTGACCTCAATCCCATAGAACATTTGTGGGCAGAACTGAAAAAGCTACAGGACTACAAACCAAATCAAATCAAATGTATTTATATAGCCCTTCGTACATCAGCTGATATCTCAAAGTGCTGTACAGAAACCCAGCCTAAAACCCCAAACAGCAAGCAATGCAGGTGTAGAAGCACGGTGGCTAGGAAAAACTCCCTAGAAAGGCCAAAACCTAGGAAGAAACCTAGAGAGGAACCAGGCTATGTGGGGTGGCCAGTCCTCTTCTGGCTGTGCCGGGTGGAGATTATAACAGAACATGGCCAAGATGTTCAAATGTTCATAAATGACCAGCATGGTCGAATAATAATAAGGCAGAACAATTAAAACTGGAGCAGCAGCACGGTCAGGTGGGCTGGGGACAGCAAGGAGTCATCATGTCAGGTAGTCCTGGGGCATGGTCCTAGGGCTCAGGTCCTCCGAGTGAGAGAAAGAAAGAGAGAAGGAGAGAATTAGAGAACGCACACTTAGATTCACACAGGACACCGAATAGGACAGGAGAAGTACTCCAGATATAACAAACTGACCCTAGCCCCCCGACACATAAACTACTGCAGCATAAATACTAGAGGCTGAGACAGGAGGGGTCAGGAGACACTGTGGCCCCATCCGAGGACACCCCCGGACAGGGCCAAACAGGAAGGATATAACCACACCCACTTTGCCAAAGCACAGCCCCCACACCACTAGAGGGATATCTTCAACCACCAACTTACCATCCTGAGACAAGGCTGAGTATAGCCCACAAAGATCTCCGCCATGGCACACCCCAAGGGGGGTGCCAACCCAGACAGGATGACCACATCAGTGAATCAACCCACTCAGGTGACGCACAAACCTGACTCAAATACACCAGCTCTGTCAGGAGGAATGGGCCAAAATTCACCCAACTTATTGTGGGAAGCTTGTGGAAGGCTACCCGAAATGTTTGACCCAAGTTAAGGAATTTAAAGGCAATGCTACCAAATACTAATTGAGTGTATGTAAACTTCTGATCCACTGGGAATGTTATGAAAGAAATAACATCTGAAATAAATCATTCTCTCTACTATTATTCTGACATTTCACATTCTTAAAATAAAGTGGAGATCCTAACTGACCTAAAACAGGGAATTTTTACTAGGATAAAAAAAACTGAGTGAAACTGAGTTTAAATGTAGTTGGCTAAGGTGTATGTGAACTTCCGACTTTAACTGTATGACTCTATGGCAATCTATGAATCCTTTATTAAACTATCGTTTCAACAGCAAGCGGTCTATCAGGGTTTCAAGATTTGCAAGATTACCCCCAACAGACAGTCAAAATTAAATTCAAATTTGTGAGCAACTGCTGTTGTTTTCGCTGTCATGATGGAAGTTTTTGATTTTATATTTGTAGAATGAATATACTGTCTTGATGGTTTGATTTACTAGTATTTTTCATTTGTATCTTGTTGTTTTCAGGGCATCGATCAATTTGGGCCTCCCATGATCATCCACTTCAGGGCTCAATATTACGTTGAGAATGGGAGATTAATAAGGCAAGTAGTCCCACAGAGATCCTATAAATTACTATTGGATTCTGTATGCAATTCTGTGAGTAATCTCCTCTTACACATACTTAAGTTTAACAATCAGAGACAGGTGTGAAATCATTCTGAATAAGTGGTTTGGATTGATTGATACTTAAGCTGCTTGATTAGATCTAATATGATGACGTGTTTCTGAGGACGAGGATAGAAAAGTGAGGGAGCTCATTGTGGCATAAGGTCCCAATGGGGGTTAAAAGGATTAAGTAAGTACGTTACGAAGGTAACGTCTCCTCCCCTCAGGGTAACGTCTCCTCCCCCAGGGTAACGTCTCCTCCCCCAGGGTAACGTCTCCTTCCCCAGGGTAACGTCTCCTCCCCCAGGGTAACGTCTCCTTCCCCAGGGTAACGTCTCCTCCCCCAGGGTAACATCTCCTCCCCCAGGTAACGTCTCCTCCCCCAGGGTAACATCTCCTCCCCCAGGGTAACGTCTCCTCCCCCAGGGCAACGTCTCCTCCCCCAGGGTAACGTCTCCTCCCCCAGGGTAACATCTCCTCCCCCAGGGTAATGTCTCCTCCCCCAGGGTAACGTCTCCTCCCCCAGGGTAATGTCTCCTCCCCCAGGGTAACGTCTCCTCCCCCAGGGTAACATCTCCCCCAGGATAACGTCTCCTCCCCCAGGGTAACGTCTCCTCCCCTCAGGGTAACATCTCCTCCCCCAGGGTAATGTCTTCTCCTACTGTACTACAGGAACCTGAGAATGGTGATCTAGCCTAGTGGGATGTGTTTGTATCATGTCTTCTTCTCTCTTCACTTCCAGTGACCGCTCAGCCCGGTACTACTACTACTGGCACCTGAGGAAACAGGTGTTGCTATCGCAGTGTATGCAGAGAGAAGAGGCCTACTTCCTGTTGGCAGCCTTCGCCCTCCAGGCCGACTTGGGCAACTTCAAACGCAACAAGCACTTTGGAAAGTACTTTGAACCTGAGGCCTACTTCCCTCCATGGGTACGTAGATCTATCCTTCTGACCTAACCAATACCAAATTGAGTTTTTCACTGTGCATCTGCATGGCTTGCTCTTGTTTTTGTTGTTTTAGGTTGGGTATCTGTAAAGCACTTTATGACAACTGCTCATGTAAAAAGGGTTTAATGAATGTGATTGATTGGAGTTGCCCAGGCAGTATCATGGCCTTCCTCTCCATCCCCCTTAGCCCCCATAACCCTTCATTGTTTGCAGACCTGAAAATGGGTATAGTCAGTGTAGTGTTGGAATTTCCACCATATTGCTACAGATATGAAAACATGGAAGGGTTAGGACCGAGGGAAAAGGGATAAGGAGTAAATTGGGACCGGCAAAGTGTAGTCTAGCACACAGCCTGAATGTAGGTCTGTGGCCAGTTTCATTAATCACTGAGCTCCAACAATTTGAGGACGCTACCTCATTGGAACATGCTGGATCTAGGACGCTAGTTTTATTTTCGTCCCTGGTAGTGGCACACAGCACGGTTGACTCTTTAGAGAAATGATCTGCATGCGAGCTGGCTAAACTTGCTGCCTCTCCTCTCCTATTCGACATGCCCCCCTCCCGGACACGACGGTGCCCCACCCCTCTAATTACCAACCACTTCCTGTGATTAGTCTGTTGCCGTCCCATTGGTCCCATATCCACTTTGAAGCCACAGGGTCAGGAAATGGTTGTACATTCAGGAATGGTACATTAATACATCCTCCCAGGGTGTTCTCTAACTGGTTCTGAGTGAGTGGCTGGGTTCCGGAGAAAAGCCCAAAATCCAGAGTCCAGTGGGATTGTGGGTCCCTCCCTAATAGCACCCTATCGCCTATATAGTCAGAGTAGTGCACCATGGTCCATAGGGCTCTGGACAAAAGTAGTGCACTACACACTGAGTATCCCAAACTTTAAAAACACCTTCCTAATATTGAGTTGCACCACCCCCCTTGCCCTCAGAACAGCCTCAGTTCGTCAGGACATGGACTCTACAAGGTGTCGAAAGTGTTCCACAGGGATGCTGGCCCATGTTGACTCCAATGCTTCCCACAGTTGTGTCAAGTTGGCTGGATGTCCTTTGGGTGGTGGACCATTCTTGACACAAACCGGTGCACCTGGCACCTACTACCATACACTGTTCAAAGGGCACTTAAATCTTTTGTCTTGCGCATTCACCGTCTGAATGGCACACATACACAATGTATGACTCAATTGTCTCGAGGCTTAAAAATCCTTCTTTAACCTGTCTCCTCCCCTTCGTCTTTAACCGGTCTCCTCCCCTTCGTCTTTAACCGGTCTCCTCCCCTTCGTCTTTAACCGGTCTCCTCCCCTTCGTCTACACTGAATGCAGTGGATTTAACAGGTGACATCAATAAGGGATCATAGGCTGACTAGGTGAATCCAGATGAAATCTATGTTATGGCTAGTGCCATGTTTTGTATACTCAATGTACAGGAAATAAGGTGGACAACGCCTTTTGGGATGTAATATCAGTATATGAGGCATCTGTCTTCCCCTGGGCGGGGGTTTCATCCACCTCCATTAACCCAACTGGCAAGCCTTCCTTCCTTCCTTCTGCCAGTGAGCTGACATCACAACCAGCAGATGGAGTTCACTCTACTGAGATGCTTGTATGAGAGAATTCCTTTGTCACCTCACTGAAACCAGCCTATTTGTCTCTGTCTCTTGCAGGTGAGGGCCAAGCGAGGCCGGGATTACATCCTGAGACACATCCCCAACATGCACAAAGACCTGTTTTCCCTCACCGCCTCAGAGGCTCATCTCAAATACATCAAGGAGTGTGCCCAATTGGATGATGTTACAGTCCACTACTACAGACTCTATAAGGTCAGAGGTCAACCTAGACACACACACACACACAAACACAAACATATAATTACTAATAAACTTCTATCTCTTCCCCAGGACAAAAAGGATGTGGAGGGTTCCATGACTTTAGGACTGACCTTACGTGGGATCCAAATATTTCAGGTACAGTAGGAAGGCTGGCTGTGAGGGATAAATGTGTCTATGTCATGTGTTATTAATATGTATGGTTTCTATGACGATTTATATCGTGTTTCTGTTTTCTCTCAGAACGTGGGGACAGTGAAAGAGCTCCTGTATGATTTCCCCTGGACCAATGTGGGCAAACTGGTATTTGTGGTGAGTAGAGCCATGGAGATGGTATATACTAAGAGGTAAGGCTGAGACGATGCCAGTATCGCAATACTTGTTAGGATCGTGGCAAGGAAATGTCAGAAGTCGGACGTCGTTAGGCACATGGAGGGCCTAGGGGAGTCTCTCTCTTTCTGGAAGTTCTGTTTCTTTCTCTCATGATCTCAGCGATGACGTCTTTGAAACTTGAAGCCAGTCTTGACTTATGGCAGTGGTTAGTGAAAGTTCAGCTCCTACACAGACTATAGTTGTGGAAATAGTGACACAGAGCTCCTCTTCTCTGTTGGGTCTTACCCCTAGCTCCTACAGTCACTTCACTACCAAAAGGCAGGGGCCCGCAGGTGATTTTAGTTGGGACCACAAGTTTAAAAATATATATATTTTAATTGTTGGACAGAAAATGTTGTTTAAGCTACAGAAAATAATCTCAAATCGATTTCAATTTTGGAAATCTGTTCCAAAGTATTCCCATGCACAATAGATAGGGGCGTGGATCAGAAAACCAGTCCAGTATCTGGCTTGACCACCCTTTGCCTCATGCAGCACGACATATCTCCTTCGCATAGAGTTGATCAGGCTGTTGATTGTGGAATGTTGTCCCAATCCTCTTCAATGGCTATGCGAAGTTGCTGGTTATCGGCGTGAACTGGAACACGCTGTCGTACACCGATCCAGGGCATCCCAAACATGCTCAATGGGTGATATGTATGGTGAGTATGCAGACCATGGAAGAACTGGAACATT
This sequence comes from Oncorhynchus nerka, assembly GCF_034236695.1. NCBI lineage: Eukaryota > Metazoa > Chordata > Actinopteri > Salmoniformes > Salmonidae > Oncorhynchus > Oncorhynchus nerka. The sequence goes on along the minus strand of NC_088407.1, from coordinate 80,556,128 downwards.
TTCAGCTTCCAGGAATTGTGTACAGATCCTTGCAACATTGTCCGTGCATTATCATGAGGTGATGGCAGCGGGTGAATGGGATGACAAGGATCTCGTCATGGTATCTCTGTGCATTCAACTGGCCATCGCTAAAATTCAATTGTGTTCGTTGCCTGCCCATACCATAACCCCACCGCCACCATGGGGCACTCTATTCACAACATTGACATCCGCAAACCGCTCGCCCACACAATGCCATACACGCTGTCTGCCATCTGCCCGGTACTGTTGAAACCTAAATTAATCTGTGAAGAGCACATTTCTCCAGCGTGCCATTGGCCATCGAAGGGGAGCATTTGCCGGTGTTCATTTCTCTACCATAAGCTGCCTCCAATGTTGTTTTAGAGAATTTGGCACTACATCCAACCAGCCTCACAACCACAGACCACGTGTAACCTTGCCAGCCCAGGACCTCCTCATCTGGCATATTCATCTGAGACCAGCCACCCGGACAGCTGATGAAACTGAGGAGTATTTCTGTCTGTAATAAAGCCCTTTTGTGCAAACTTCTCTTTGTGCACGGGTGCATTGTCATGCTGAAACAGGAAATGACCTTCCCCGAACTGTTGCCACAAGAATCACAGAATTGTCTAGAATGTAATTGTATGCTGTAGTGTAAAGATTTCCCTTCACTGGAACTAAGGGACCTAGCCCAAACCATGAAAAACACCCCCAGACCATTATTCCTCCTCCACCAAACTTTACAGTTGGCACTATGTATTCGAGCAGGTAGTGTTCTCCTGGCATTTGCCAAACCCATATTAGTCCGTCGGACTGCCAGATGGTGAAGCGTGATTAATCACTACAGAGAACGCATTTCAACTGCTCCAGAATCCAATGGCGGCGAGCTTTACCCCACTCCAGCCGACGCTTGGCATTGTGTATGGTGATCTTAGGCTGTGTGCAGCTGTTCGGCCATGGAAACCCATTTCATGAAGCTCCTGATGAACAGTTCCTGTTCTGACGTTGCTTCCAGAGGCAGTTTGGAACTCGGTAGTGAGTGTTGCAACTGAGGACAGACAATTTTTACACGTTCTGCGCTTCAGCACTTGACAGTTCTGTGAGCTTGTGTGGCCTACCACTTTGTGGCTGAGCCGTTGTTTCTCCTAGACGTTTCCACTTTACAATAACAGTACTTACATTTGACCCGGGGCAGCTCTAGCAGGGCATAAATTGGATGAACTAACTAGTTGGAAAGGTGGCACGTGTTTCATAACAGGTGTATGCTTGTCAATCATTAGCATGAATCATTTTACAAATACTTCCAGTGCTGCATCTGGATTCACTTCCTCATTCACATCTGGTTTCACTTCCTCATTCACATCTGGTTTCACTTCCTCATTCACATCTGGATTCACTTCCTCATTCACATCTGGTTTCACTTCCTCATTCACATCTGGATTCACTTCCTCATTCACATCTGGATTCACTTCCGCATTAACATCTGGATTCACTTCCGCATTCACATCTGGATTCACTTCCGCATTCACATCTGGATTCACTTCCTCATTCACATCTGGATTCACTTCCTCATTCACATCTGGTTTCACTTCCTCATTCACATCTGGATTCACTTCCTCATTCACATCTGGTTTCACTTCCTCATTCACATCTGGATTCACTTCCTCATTCACATCTGGATTCACTTCCGCATTAACATCTGGATTCACTTCCGCATTCACATCTGGATTCACTTCCGCATTCACATCTGGATTCACTTCCTCATTCACATCTGGATTCACTTCCTCATTCACATCTGGATTCACTTCCTCATTCACATCTGGATTCACTTCCGCATTCACTTCTGGATTCACTTCCGCATTCACATCTGGATTCACGTCCGCATTCACATCTGGATTCATTTCCGCATTCACATCTGGATTCACTTCCGCATTCACATCTGGATTCACTTCCGCATTCACATCTGGATTCACTTCCTCATTCACATCTGGATTCACTTCCTCATTCACATCTGGTTTCACTTCCTCATTAACATCTGGATTCACTTCCTCATTCACATCTGGATTCACCTCCTCATTCACACTGGATTCACTTCCTCATTCACATCTGGATTCACTTCCTCATTCACATCTGGATTCACTTCCGCATTCACATCTGGATTCACTTCCGCATTCACATCTGCATTCATTTCCGCATTCACATCTGGATTCACTTCCGCATTCACATCTGGATTCACTTCCTCATTCACATCTGGATTCACTTCCTCATTCACATCTGGTTTCACTTCCTCATTCACATCTGGATTCACTTCCGCATTCACTTCTGGATTCACTTCCTCATTCACATCTGGATTCACTTCCGCATTCACATCTGGATTCACTTCCTCATTCACATCTGGATTCACCTCCTCATTCACACTGGATTCACTTCCTCATTCACATCTGGATTCACTTCCTCATTCACATCTGGATTCACTTCCGCATTCACTTCTGGATTCACTTCCGTATTCACATCTGGATTCACTTCCGCATTCACATCTGGATTTATTTCCGCATTCACATCTGGATTCACTTCCGCATTCACATCTGGATTCACTTCCGCATTCACATCTGGATTCACTTCCTCATTCACATCTGGATTCACTTCCTCATTCACATCTGGTTTCACTTCCTCATTCACATCTGGATTCACTTCCTCATTCACATCTGGATTCACTTCCTCATTCACATCTGGATTAACTTCCTCATTCACATCTGGATTCACTTCCTCATTCACATCTGGTTTCACTTCCTCATTCACATCTGGATTCGCTTCCTCATTCACATCTGGATTCACTTCCTCATTCACATCTGGATTCACTTCCTCATTCACATCTGGATTCACTTCCTCATTCACATCTGGGTTCACTTCCTCATTCACATCTGGATTCACTTCCTCATTCACATCTGGATTCACTTCCTCATTCACATCTGGTTTCACTTCCTCATTCACATCTGGATTCACTTCCTCATTCACATCTGGATTCACTTCCTCATTTACATCTGGGTTCACTTCCTCATTCACATCTGGATTCACTTCCTCATTCACATCTGGATTCACTTCCTCATACACTTCAGACCCACATACATTTTTTTACATCTTCAACAAAAGTGTCCTGAGAACATTTTGTATGATCTCTTTAATAATTATCCAACCTTTGGCACTTTGGCTTTCCTTGTTAGGGTCACTACAGCCAATGCGAACTGATATTGCTTTGTAGCAAAGCTCTGCAGCATTAGTGACGATATGATCGATACAACTGGATGTTACAGAACCAACACTATTGGTATACACTCTAGTTGGTTTAGTGATAACCTGAGTCATATTACTGGCGTTAGTCATGGATAGAAACTACCCCTTGGGAGGATAGCTAGTTGCCAACTAGTCAATGTTCAGGTCAACCAGAAAACAAACATCTGTTAACACCAAACACACTATCAAGCAGGTGAATAGTACAACAACAACAAAACAAACAAAAAAATCAACATGTCAGTTTAAGCTAGAGATCTATTTTATGTCGTGCATCTGCTGTGACAGAGCTAGAGCTGTGTTTGTTAGACCACGAGACATCCCGCAAATCTGTGTTCTCACAAAATCATCTGTGTTGTCGAACAGTTTGGCCAACAAACTATTATGACCCCTCTAGAGAAAGATGACTCTCACGAACAAGATGGTGTTCTCCGCTTTGATCTTCTGCATGGAACTCGTCTGAATTTGGTTCAGTTGATCGGCCAACTTCTGTCTGTAGCGTCCAAACAGTTTGGCCTACACACTAGTATGACCCCTCCGTGTAAAGGTGAGACTCTCACGAACACAAACATGACGGTTGTTGTTCTCTAGGAAACCCACAGGCCTCACGACTCGTCTGAAGGTCCCCTGATATCAGTTGAAAAGTGCTAAAAATAAGCGGTTAAATACATGTTTTCTGATCTTTCTTATATCTCTCAGATATAGGACATGCACTTTTCATTTGGGGGGGGGGGCTATTTGTTGTTGTAACGTCTACGCTGGAAGTCGGGAAGCAAGTTCAGGGAGTGACTTTATAATAAATACACAAGGAACAAAACAAGAAACACTAGTAGCGTACAGACATGAAACAAAGCCTAGGGAAAGAACCAAAGGGAGTGACATGTTAATCAGGAAGGTTAATCAGGCAGGTGATTAGGTCTGATGATGCGCTTAACGATGGTGACAGGTGTGTGTAATAATGAGCAGCCTGACTACCTCGGGCGCCGGAGGGGAGTGAGAGTATACATGACAGTTGTTCTATGTAGTGAATCTGTTATTCAATGCTTTTGTATAGGCTAATAGCAGTAAGGCCAAATACCATTTTTAATTTTCTTTAAATTGATACGTCAAGGGGTCTTAAGATTTAAAATCAAATAGCCAAATGATCCATGGTATGACCTTCTTAAAACAATTCCATATAGCCTAGTAGACACTCCCCAAGCTTAGACATGGCTGAAACTCTCATGGTTTAATAATAAAGTGATCTTCAATACATCTAAAACTTATAACATTGTTTTGAACCAAATACATTCTGAAAGAACTAAACCTCAACTGGAGTTGTGTGTGAAGTGTGTCACCGTGGAGGAAGCTAATCTCCTACGTATAACATTGGATGGTCAATTATGGTCAAGTCATATTGACAAAGTAGTTGTGAAGATGGGGAAGGCTATGTCTGTTTATAAAAAAAGATGTTCTGCGTTTTTGACACAAATCAACGGTACTAGTTGTTTAGACTGTGGTCTTGTCCCATCTTGATTACTGTCCGGTAATGTGGTCAAATGCAGCAAAGAAAGACCTAGCAAAGCTGTAGCTGACTCAAAACAGAGCAGCACGCCTCGCCCTTAACCTCACATACAGAACCAACAACAACAACAGCATGCGTGCCATTCTTTCCTGGTTGAGTGTTGAAAAGAGATGAACTGCTTCTCTTAGTTTTAATGATAAATATTACTGTGATGAAAATTCCAGATTTTTGTCTGCGTAATCAAATAACTTTCTGATCAGAATGTTAAAATTGAATTCACAGCAGCGCACCGTAATATACAGAGCCATGATCACATGCAATTCCCTTCAATCTCCAATTACTCAAACAGCAAAATGACCTTTTTAAAATCGGATGAAACAACGTCTCGTGGAACGGCGAGGTCTGTAAAGAGACACACAGACAGTCTAACACACACACTTTTTTTTGTTTTATTGTTTATATATATTTTTATTAATGCTCATATATTTTTTAGTATTATTGCTTATCGTATTTTGAGTTTGCGTGACTGTCCTCGTCTATCACTGTATCAGTGTTTTGTTACTTGTCATGCTTTGTGTTGTTTGTGGACCCCAGGAAGAGTAGCTGCTGCTACAAAAGCTAATGGGGATCCTAATAAACAAATAAGAAAACTTTGAAACGTGTCTGCAGTTGGGTTTGTGTCCCTCAATCTGGAGATTCAGCTCTTGTTTTGGTTGTAAGAAGTGGCGCAGAATAGTTTTCAAAGAAGAGACGGTTCTGCGCCCCCCCATTGTGTGTTTTTGCCTGTGGGGATATCTGGCTCTCTGGCGAAGTGTCTGAATCCTCTCATGTATATCCCTCTGCAAACAAACTGATCATTCAAAAAGATGCAACACTCACACTGGTGTCTGTTGAATCACACAGGATCGTCGCTCCATTAGCATCTCAGACACCAAGATCTTCCATGATCATAGTGTTACGTCAGCTGGATGACGTGTAGATAGCATAGATAGCATAGATAGCATAGAGATATCCTACAAGGATTCTAACTCCTATTCCTCTCTCTCTTGTCTGTTTTCAGGGTAAGAAGTTTGAGATCCTGCCGGATGGTCTCCCGTCGGCCCGTAAACTGATCTACTACACCGGTTGTCCCCTGCGGTCCCGCCACCTCCTACAGTTACTCAGCAACAGCCATCGCCTCTACATGAACCTGCAGCCTGTTCTCAAACAAGTCCGAAGGCTGGAGGAGAACGAAGGTACATTACATACCTGGACACACCTACCTGGCCATGCTGCCATCTTGCCATACTGGAGAAATTTGACTCCCAGGATTCTCCTGGTGTCTCTGTGTAATTCAGCATTCCTTCCCTTAGCCAGTTGTAATGTTGATATTTACATTTTAATCATTTAGCACACACTCTTTTCCAGAGTGACTTATAGAAGCAATTAGGGTTAAGGGCCTTGCTCAAGGGCACAGACAGATTTTTAACCTAGTCTGCTCTGAGATTTGACCCAGCTACCTTTTCGGGTTACCTGACCAATGCTCTTAAACCACTAGGCTACCTGCCGTCACATATACCTGTAGGGCATATCCATGATTCCTTAGGAGTGAATTCTCTATTCTGACCAGCTCCTGTGAGGCTCTTTATCTGTGGTACTGCTGTGTCTAACCCTCTGTCTATCCCTCCTCTCCAGACAAGAAGCAGTACCGTGAGTCGTACATCAGCGATGCGTTGGAGCTGGATATGGACGGGCTGGACAAGCGTTCCCGGGCCAGCGGCAGCAGCGCCGGCAGCACCGTGTCTCACCTCAAACGCCTTTCTCGCCACTCCACTGCCAGCCACAGCAGCTCACGAACCTCTGGGGTGGAGACAGACAGTTTCCTGGCCCCTGGAGGGGCCCTACACAGGGCCCTGAGAACCTGCAGCTCTTTAACTACTAGCCATGGGAGCTCACACACCTCGGGGGTCGAGAGCGGGGGCAAGGAGCGGATGCTGGACGATGATGGTAAGGCAATCAATTGCACACACGGCAAGGGACACGCACACGGCAAGGGACACGCACACACGGCAAGGGACACGCACACGGCAAGGGACACGCACACACGGCAAGGGGACACGCACACACGGCAAGGGACGACGCACACACGGCAAGGGACACGCACACGGCAAGGGACGCACACACGGCAAGGGACACGCACACACGGCAAGGGACGGCAAGGGACACGCACACGGCAAAGGGACACGGCAAAGGGACGTGCACACACGGCAAGGGACGCGCACACACGGCAAGGGACGCACACACACGGCAAGGGACACACACACGGCAAGGGACACGCACACACGGCAAGGGACGCGCACACACGGCAAGGGACACGCACACACGGCAAGGGACGCACACACACGGCAAGGGACGCACACACACGGCAAGGGACGCACACACACGGCAACACGGCAAGGGAAGGGACGCGCACACGGCAAGGGACGCACACACGGCAAAGGGACGCACACACAAGGGACAGGGCAAGGGACAAGGGACACGCACACACGGCAAGGGCACACGGCAAGGGACGCGCACGCACACGGCAAGGGACCGAGGGACGCACACGGCAAGGGGGCAAGGGACACGCACACGGCAAGGGACACGCGCACACACGGCAAAGGGACACGCACACACGGCAAGGGCAAGGGACACGCACACGGCAAGGGACGGCGCACACACGCAAGGGACGCGCACACACACGGCAAGGGGACGGCAAGGGACACGCACACACGGCAAGGGACACGCACACGGCAAGGGACGCGCACACGGCAAGGGACGCGCACACGGCAAGGGACGCACACACGGCAAGGGACACGCACACGGCAAGGGACACGCACACGGCAAGGGACACGCACACACGGCAAGGGACGCGCACACGGCAAGGGACACGCACACGGCAAGGGGACGCACGCGGCAAGGGACACGCACACGGCAAGGGACACAGGGCACACACACAAGGGGCACACAAGGGACAAGGGACACGCACACACGGCAAGGGACGCACACACGGCAAGGGACGCACACACGGCAAGGGACGCACACACGGCAAGGGACACGCACACAGGGACGCAAGGGACACGGCAAGGGGGACACACGGCAAGGGACACACGGCAAGGGGCAACACGGCAAGGGACACGCACACAAGGGACACGCAAGGGACGCACACGGCAAGGGACACGCACACGGCAAGGGACGCACGCACACGGCAAGGGACACGCACACGGCAAGGGACACGCACACGGCAAGGGACGCGCACACAGGGCAAGGGACACGCACACGGCAAGGGACGCGCACACGGCAAGGGACACACACACGGCAAGGGACACGCACACGGCAAGGGACACGCACACGGCAAGGGACACGCACACACGGCAAGGGACGCGACACGGCAAAGGGACACGCATACGGCAAAGGGACACACGGCAAGGGGACGCACGCACACGGAAGGGCAAGGGGACGGCAAGGGACACACACACACGGCAAGGGACACACACACGGCAAGGGACACGCACACACGGCAAGGGACGCGCACACACGGCAAGGGACACGCACAATTATTTTGTCATGCCTTCTCCCCTGCTCCACTAGTGATCATCACGGGCCCTCTGTCTGTCTGACTGTCCCCCCAGAGATTAATATTAGTGTCTGTCTGTCTGACTGTCCCCCCAGAGATTAATATTAGTGTCTGTCTGACTGTCCCCCCAGAGATTAATATTAGTGTCTGTCTTTCTGACTGTCCCCCCAGAGATTAATATTAGTGTCTGATTGACTGTCCCCCCAGAGGTTAATATTAGTGTCTGTCTGACTGTCCCCCCAGAGATTAATATTAGTGTCTGTCTGACTGTCCTCCCAGAGATTAATATTAGTGTCTGTCTGACTGTCCCCCCAGAGATTAATATTAGTGTCTGTCTGACTGTCCCCCCAGAGATTAATATTAGTGTCTGTCTGACTGTCCCCCCAGAGATTAATATTAGTGTCTGACTGACTGTCCCCCCAGAGATTAATATTAGTGTCTGACTGACTGTCCCCCCAGAGATTAATATTAGTGTCTGTCTGACTGTCCCCCCAGAGGTTAATATTAGTGTCTGTCTGACTGTCCCCACAGAGATTAATATTAGTGTCTGACTGACTGTCCTCCCAGAGATTAATATTAGTGTCTGTCTGACTGTCCCCCCAGAGGTTAATATTAGTGTCTGTCTGACTGTCCCCCCAGAGGTTAATATTAGTGTCTGACTGTCCCCCCAGAGATTAATATTAGTGTCTGTCTGACTGTCCTCCCAGAGATTAATATTAGTGTCTGTCTGACTGTCCCCCCAGAGGTTAATATTAGTGTCTGTCTGACTGTCCCCCCAGAGATTAATATTAGTGTCTGACTGTCTGACTGTCCCCCCAGAGATTAATATTAGTGTCTGACTGTCCCCCCAGAGGTTAATATTAGTGTCTGTCTGACTGTCCTCCCAGAGATTAATATTGGTGTATGTCTGTCTGACTGTCCCCCCAGAGATTAATATTAGTGTCTGTCTGACTGTCCCCCCAGAGATTAATATTAGTGTCTGTCTGTCTGACTGTCCCCTCAGAGATTAATATTAGTGTCTGACTGTCCCCCCAGAGATTAATATTAGTGTCTGTCTGTCTGACTGTCCCCCCAGAGATTAATATTAGTGTCTGTCTGTCTGACTGTCCCCCCAGAGATTACTATTAGTGTCTGACTGACTGACTGTCCCCCCAGAGATTAATATTAGTGTCTGTCTGTCTGACTGTCCCCCCAGAGATTAATATTAGTGTCTGTCTGTCTGACTGTCCCCCCCAGAGATTAATATTAGTGTCTTTCTGTCTGACTGTCCCCCCAGAGATTAATATTAGTGTCTGACTGACTGTCCCCCCAGAGATTAATATTAGTGTCTGACTGACTGTCCCCCCAGAGATTAATATTAGTGTCTGACTGACTGTCCCCCCAGAGATTAATATTAGTGTCTGACTGACTGTCCCCCCAGAGATTAATATTAGTGTCTGACTGACTGTCCCCCCAGAGATTAATATTAGTGTCTGACTGACTGTCCCCCCAGAGGTTAATATTAGTGTCTGTCTGACTGTCCCCCCAGAGATTAATATTAGTGTCTGTCTGTCTGACTGTCCCCCCCAGAGATTAATATTAGTGTCTTTCTGTCTGACTGTCCCCCCAGAGATTAATATTAGTGTTTGACTGACTGTCCCCCCAGAGATAAATATTAGTGTCTGACTGACTGTCCCCCCAGAGATTAATATTAGTGTCTGACTGACTGTCCCCAGATATTAATATTAGTGTCTGTCTGACTGTCCCCCCAGAGGTTAATATTAGTGTCTGTCTGACTGTCCCCCCAGAGGTTAATATTAGTGTCTGACTGACTGTCCTCCCAGAGATTAATATTAGTGTCTGTCTGACTGTCCCCCCAGAGGTTAATATTAGTGTCTGTCTGACTGTCCCCACAGAGATTAATATTAGTGTCTGTCTGACTGTCCTCCCAGAGGTTAATATTAGTGTCTGTCTGACTGTCCTCCCAGAGATTAATATTAGTGTCTGTCTGACTGTCCCCCCAGAGGTTAATATTAGTGTCTGTCTGACTGTCCCCCCAGAGGTTAATATTAGTGTCTGACTGACTGTCCTCCCAGAGATTAATATTAGTGTCTGTCTGACTGTCCCCCCAGAGGTTAATATTAGTGTCTGTCTGACTGTCCCCACAGAGATTAATATTAGTGTCTGTCTGACTGTCCTCCCAGAGGTTAATATTAGTGTCTGTCTGACTGTCCTCCCAGAGATTAATATTAGTGTATGTCTGACTGTCCCCCCAGAGGTTAATATTAGTGTCTGACTGACTGTCCCCCAGAGGTTAATATTAGTGTCTGTCTGACTGTCCTCCCAGAGATTAATATTAGTGTCTGTCTGACTGACTGTCCCCCCAGAGATTAATATTAGTGTCTTTCTGTCTGACTGTCCCCCCAGAGGTTAATATTAGTGTCTGTCTTTCCCTCCAGAGATTGAGATGTTAGTGGACGACCCGAAAGACTATGAGGAGCTCCATGAGCTGACCCTGGACCTGAACCAGGACCTGTGCATCCACATCACCGAGGACATGCTGACCATGTCCCCTGACCAGACCAATGGATACTCTGGTACATACAACCACTGTCTTATCTTCCCACACCAGACCAACGGATACTCTGGTACATACAACCACTGTCTTATCTTCCCACACCAGACCAACAGATACTCTGGTACATACAACCACTGTCTTATCTTATCTACCCACACCAGACCAACGGATACTCTGGTACATACAACCACTGTCTTAGCTTATCTACCCACACCAGACCAACAGATACTCTGGTACATACAACCACTGTCTTATCTTATCTACCCACACCAGACCAACTAATACTCTGGTACATACAACCACTGTCTTAGCTTTTCTACCAAGACCAGATCAACATATACTCTGGTACATACAACCACTGTCTTATCTTCCCACACCAGACCAACAGATACTCTGGTACATACAACCACTCTCTTATCTTATCTACCCAGACCAACGGATACTCTGGTACATACAACCACTGTCGTATCTTATCTATCCACACCAGACCAACGGATACTCTGGTACATACAACCACTGTCTTATCTTATCTACCCACACCAGACCAACAGATACTCTGGTACATACAACCACTGTCTTATCATATCTACCCACACCAGACCAACGGATACTCTGGTACATACAACCACTGTCTTATCGTATCTACCCACACCAGACCAACAGATACTCTGGTACATACAACCACTGTCTTATCTTACTCTGGTACATACAACCACTGTCTTATCTTATCTACCCACACCAGACCAACGGATACTCTGGTACATACAACCACTGTCTTAGCTTTTCTACTCAGACCAACGGATACTCTGGTACATACAACCACTGTCTTATCTTATCTACCCACACCAGACCAACGGATACTCTGGTACATACAACCACTGTCTTATCTTATCTACCCACACCAGACCAACAGATACTCTGGTACATACAACCACTGTGTTAGCTTTTCTACCCAGACCAACGGATACTCTGGCACATACAACCACTGTCTTATCTTCCCACACCAGACCAACGGATACTCTGGTACATACAACCACTGTCTTATCTTATCTACCCACACCAGACCAACAGATACTCTGGTACATACAACCACTGTGTTAGCTTTTCTACCCAGACCAACGGATACTCTGGCACATACAACCACTGTCTTATCTTCCCACACCAGACCAACGGATACTCTGGTACATACAACCACTGTCTTATCTTATCTACCCACACCAGACCAACGGATACTCTGGTACATACAACCACTGTCTTATCTTATCTACCCACACCAGACCAACAGATACTCTGGTACATACAACCACTGTCTTATCTTCCCACACCAGACCAACGGATACTCTGGTACATACAACCACTGTCTTATCTTATCTACCCACACCAGACCAACGGATACGCTGGTACATACAACCACTGTCTTATCTTATCTATCCACACCAGACCAACGGATACTCTGGTACATACAACCACTCTCTTATCTTATCTACCCAGACCAACGGATACTCTGGTACATACAACCACTGTCTTATCTTATCTACCCACACCAGACCAACGGATACTCTGGTACATACAACCACTGTCTTATCTTCCCACACCAGACCAACGGATACTCTGGTACATACAACCACTGTCTTATCTTCCCACACCAGACCAACGGATACTCTGGTACATACAACCACTGTCTTATCTACCCACACCAGACCAACGGATACTCTGGTACATACAACCAATGTCGTATCTTATCTATCCACACCAGACCAACGGATACTCTGGTACATACAACCACTGTCTTATCTTATCTACCCACACCAGACCAACGGATACTCTGGTACATACAACCACTGTCTTATCTTATGTACCCACACCAGACCAACAGATACTCTGGTACATACAACCACTGTCTTATCGTATCTACCCACACCAGACCAACAGATACTCTGGTACATACAACCACTGTCTTATCTTCCCACACCAGACCAACGGATACTCTGGTACATACAACCACTGTCTTATCTTATCTATCCACACCAGACCAACGGATACTCTGGTACATACAACCACTGTCTTATCTTATCTACCCACACCAGACCAACGGATACTCTGGTACATACAACCACTGTCTTATCTTATGTACCCACACCAGACCAACAGATACTCTGGTACATACAACCACTGTCTTATCGTATCTACCCACACCAGACCAACAGATACTCTGGTACATACAACCACTGTCTTATCTTCCCACACCAGACCAACGGATACTCTGGTACATACAACCGCTGTCTTATCTTATCTACCCACACCAGACCAACAGATACTCTGGTACATACAACCACTGTCTTAGCTTTTCTACTCAGACCAACGGATACTCTGGTACATACAACCAATCTCTTATCTTATCTACCCACACCAGACCAACAGATACTCTGGTACATACAACCACTATCTTATCTTATCTACCCACACCAGACCAACAGATACTCTGGTACATACAACCACTGTCTTATCTTCCCACACCAGACCAACGGATACTCTGGTACATACAACCACTGTCTTAGCTTTTCTACCCAGACCAACGGATACTCTGGTACATACAACCACTGTCTTATCTTATCTACCCACACCAGACCAACGGATACTCTGGTACATACAACCACTGTCTTATCTTCCCACACCAGACCAACGGATACTCTGGTACATACAACCACTATCTTATCTTATCTATCCACACCAGACCAACGGATACTCTGGTACATACAACCACTGTCTTATCTTATCTACCCACACCAGACCAACGGATACTCTGGTACATACAACCACTGTCTTATCTTCCCACACCAGACCAACGGATACTCTGGTACATACAACCACTATCTTATCTTATCTATCCCACCAGACCAACGGATACTCTGGTACATACAACCACTGTCTTATCTTATCTACCCACACCAGACCAACGGATACTCTGGTACATACAACCACTGTCGTAGCTTTTCTACCCACACCAGACCAACGGATACTCTGGTACATACAACCACGGTCTTTATTTTCTACCCAGTCCAGACTCTGGTACATACAACCTCTTACTGTCTTGCTGTCTTCATTCACTCATTTAGGACAGCCTCCTATCTCAGTGAGACTGGTTGAATTGAACTTGGCTGGGTGGTCAACAGATGGTGTTGTATTAGTTGTTGTTTTTATGAATGTCATCCTCTCTGTCTGCACTGTAGGACTCATAGTGAAGGAGGTCAGCTCATCCACCTCCAGTTCCTCTGAGACCGTTGTGAAGATGAGAGGCCAGAGCATTGAGTCTCTTCCTCAGGTCAGTGACAGTTTATCCTGTTTGGTACTGACTAGGGATGTTAACCTGTCTAGCGGAACCCCGTTCAAAAAAATCTAATTTTACATTGGCGCGTTACGTTCAGTAGTTCTAAAACATGCGGTGGTTGTGCAGAGAGCCACATGAATTCACAGAAATACTCATTATAAATGTTGATGAAAATTCTAGTGTTATGCATGGAACTTTAGATACACTTCTCCTTAATGCAACCGCTGTGTCAGATTTCAAAAAACCTTTACGGAAAAAGCATAATCTGAGAACGGCGCTCAGAGCCCAAACCAGTCAGAGAAATATCCACCATGTTGGGTAGTCAACATTATTCATAAATAGCATTATAAATATTCACTTACCTTAGATGATCTTCATCAGAATGCACTCCCAGGAATCGGAGTTCCACAATAAATGCTTGTTTTGTTCGATATTGTCCATCATTTATGTCCATTTATGTCCAATAGCTTCTTTTGTTAGGGCGTTTGGTAAACAAATCCAAAAGCGCGATCTGGTCCAGTCGGACCAGTTCAAAAAGTTATATTACAGGTCGAAGAAACTTGTCAAACTAAGTATAGAATTAATCTTTTGGATGTTTTTATCATAAAAGTTCAATAATGTTCCAACTGGAGAATTCCATTGTCTGTAGAAAAACCATGGAATGAGAGCTAACTCTCTCGTGATCGCGCGTCATGAGGCTGTGACACTTTGCCAGACCACTGATTCAAAGAGCTCTCATCCGGTCCCACTTCACAGTAGAAGCCTCATTCAAGTTTCTAAAGACTGTTGACATCTAGTGGAAGCCTTAGGAAGTGCATCTTGACCCATATCCCACTGTGTATTCGATAGGGCTGAGTTCAAAAACTACAAACCTCAGATTTCCCACTTCCTGTTTGGATTTTTTTCTCAGGTTTTTCCCTGCCATATGAGTTCTGTTATACTCACAGACATCATTCAAAACAGTTTTAGAAATTTCAAAGTGTTTTCTATCCAATACTAATAATAATATGCATATATTAGCATCTGGGACTGAGTAGGAGGCAGTTCACTCTGGGCACGCTATTCATCCAAAAGTGAAAATGCTGCCCCCTATCCCAAAGAAGTTTTAACAGTTAACCGTTTACCGGTCATGCTTATCGGCCTATAGGTCAATTTGCGTAATGGAATTAAATTGATGTGTGTGTATTGTCGTTAGTTCGTCATGCATCTTCTTTATAACACGCGCACAGCATATGCTACATGAGCACAACAAAATCACCGGTTGGACAGTGAGACCTGTTCTATTCATATGGTATTCATATGAATTCTATTTTGTTGTCCAGAAGCCAAAGACACAATCCTAGTCATATTAGCAACACAATCCTAGTCATATTAGCAACACAATCCTAGTCATATTAGCAACACAATCCTAGTCATATTAGCAACACAATCCTAGTCATATTAGCAACACAATCCTAGTCATATTAGCAACACAATCCTAGTCATATTAGCAACACAATCCTAGTCATATTAGCAACTCAATCCTAGTCATATTAGCAACACAATCCTAGTCATATTAGCAACACAATCCTAGTCATATTAGCAACGCAATCCTAGTCATATTAACAACCCCCATCCTAGTCATATTAACAACCCCCATCCTAGTCATATTAACAACCCCCATCCTAGTTATATTAACAACCCATCCTAGTCATATTAACAACCCCCATCCTAGTCATATTAACAACCCATCCTAGTCATATTAACAACCCCCATCCTAGTCATATTACCAACCCCCATCCTAGTCATATTAACAACCCCCATCCTAGTCATATTACCAACCCCCATCCTAGTCATATTAACAACCCCCATCCTAGTCATATTAACAACCCCCATCCTAGTCATATTAACAACCCCCATCCTAGTCATATTAACAACCCATCCTAGTCATATTAACAACCCCCATCCTAGTCATATTAACAACCCATCATAGTCATATTAACAACCCCCATCCTAGTCATATTAACAACCCCCATCCTAGTCATATTAACAACCCATCCTAGTCATATTAACAACCCATCCTAGTCATATTAACAACCCATCCTAGTCATATTAACAACCCCCATCCTAGTCATATTAACAACCCCCATTCTAGTCATATTAACAACCCATCCTAGTCATATTAACAACCCATCCTAGTCATATTAACAACCCCCATCCTAGTCATATTAACAACCCATCCTAGTCATATTAACAACCACTATCCTAGTCATATTAACAACCCATCCTAGTCATATTAACAACCCCCATCCTAGTCATATTAACAACCCATCCTAGTCATATTAACAACCCCCATCCTAGTCATATTAACAACCCCCATTCTAGTCATATTAACAACCCATCCTAGTCATATTAACAACCCATCCTAGTCATATTAACAACCCCCATCCTAGTCATATTAACAACCCATCCTAGTCATATTAACAACCCCCATCCTAGTCATATTAACAACCCATCCTAGTCATATTAACAACCCCCATCCTGGTCATATTAACAACCCCCATCCTAGTCATATTAACAACCCCCATCCTAGTCATATTAACAACCCATCCTAGTCATATTAACAACCCCCATCCTAGTCATATTAACAACCCATCCTAGTCATATTAACAACCCCCATCCTAGTCATATTAACAACCCCCATCCTAGTCATATTAACAACCCCCATCCTAGTCATATTAACAACCCATCCTAGTCATATTAACAACCCCATCCTAGTCATATTAACAACCCCCATCCTAGTCATATTAACAACCCCCATCCTAGTCATATTAACAACCCCCATCCTGGTCATATTAACAACCCCCATCCTAGTCATATTAACAACCCCCATCCTAGTCCCCATCCTAGTCATATTAACAACCCCCATCCTAGTCATATTAACAACCCATCCTAGTCATATTAACAACCCCCATCCTAGTCATATTAACAACCCCCATCCTAGTCATATTAACAACCCATCCTAGTCATATTAACAACCCCCATCCTAGTCATATTAACAACCCCCATCCTAGTCATATTAACAACCCATCCTAGTCATATTAACAACCCCCATCCTAGTCATATTAACAACCCCCATCCTAGTCATATTAACAACCCCATCCTAGTCATATTAACAACCCCCATCCTAGTCATATTAACAACCCCCATCCTAGTCATATTAACAACCCATCCTAGTCATATTAACAACCCATCCTAGTCATATTAACAACCCCCATCCTAGTCATATTAACAACCCATCCTAGTCATATTAACAACCCCCATCCTAGTCATATTAACAACCCCCATCCTAGTCATATTAACAACCCAGCCTAGTCATATTAACAACCCATCCTAGTCATATTAACAACCCATCCTAGTCATATTAACAACCCATCCTAGTCATATTAACAACCCCCATCCTAGTCATATTAACAACCCCCATCCTAGTCATATTAACAACCCATCCTAGTCATATTAACAACCCCCATCCTAGTCATATTAACAACCCCCATCCTAGTCATATTAACAACCCCCATCCTAGTCATATTAACAACCCCCATCCTAGTTGTTGCATCTTTAGAGTCTCCCTCATTCTACGTTTCTAACAGATGTTTTCATCTCTCACATATGGAACTCCCGGCATCTGGTTCGCTGTGTAGAACAGTGTTTTCCTGGGAATTGCATTTTGGCAAATGTTGGAAATGTTTTACATTGGCTGCTTCGTTACAGTAGTTGTATGTTCAATACCAGCCTTTTGACAGTGAGATGATTGGCTTGCTACTGTTGCATGATTCAAGTAAGCTCTATAATGAAACATGTCTGTTCCTTGTATTTGTTTGTTGGTCATTTAACTATTTGGAACCAATTTAACCGTTTGTTAACCGGGTTAATGAGGGTCGGTTACTTTGCATCAACATTTACCAAAATTTGCATCCCTAGTACTGACATTTTACATTTGAGTTACTTAGCAGACCCTCCTATCCAGAATGACTTACAATCAGTGCATTGAACTAAATTTTGATCAATTTTGATCACTTATTCCTTTAAATTGTCAAGTAAAACCTTCACAAAAAAATATCTGCTCTCTGGCTAGAAATAGTAAGGGAAAAGGCAAGTACAGCAGTTTTTACATTGTTAAAAAAATGGAATACATTTACTGATTGTTTCGTTTTCCTTCTGTTCCCCAGACGACGGTGTGCAGGAAGCCTCAGACATCGACGGACCGCCACAGCCAATCCCTGGACGATGTGCGTCTCTACCAGAAGGGCTGCCTCCAATGGGCGGAGCTATGCCAGGACACCGCCCACAGCTACACCTTCGGCTGTGCCCAGGAGCTGAGCGACAGCAGTGGTTACCAGGGCAACCTTGCCGAGCAGTGTGCCGGGATCCGCGGTGATCAGCTTGACGGCTTCCCCATCAAGAGGACCAGCAAGTACTTCTCCCTGGAGCTGACCAGCGACGAGGTCCCAGAGTTTGTGGTGTGATGGATGGATGGGGGAGGCAAAAAAGGGTGGCCTCATGACCCCTGCCTCCACCGCTCAGACCTGTAGGTGCCTCAGGAAACAGAATGGGACGAGAGAAGAGCATTTGAGGTTTGGTTTATCTGTCTGTTGCCATAACCTGTCAGCCATAACAGCCATCTGCACCGTACTGGGAAGAGTCAGATGGAGGTTAAAAGCCCTATATCCACCAGAATGACATCACCAGTCAACGTAACCATGGTAACACCTGAGACGACCTACACCGGAGAGACAGATAACTGATAACGAAAGCCCTTTCAGAGGAATCTTTTGCCAATAACAAATATAAAAATTTTAAAAAGGATAAACCTTTTCTGGGTTTCAAGAAAAGCTGACAGCATCTTTTAATCGGACTGATAATAGTCCACAGTGACACTCTGGTTGGGAGAGTAAAGGGAAAAGTTAAGGAACGTCAAGGAATATCTCACCATCAACCTCTGACTTTCTTCCAAAGCATGTACTTTATCCAGAATGTTTTTTTTGGATCTGAACCTTGGGTGTGCTAAGCAAAATAATGCTTTCACAGAAAACTAAAATCAACGTCTTGTGTTTGCCTACTATGACTTTACTAACGCAGTACTACACACATACCATGAAACACACACAGCCAATATCAAAATGTTCTGCCATGAAGAGTGAATCCCACTCCTTCCCTTACAAAAAAGACATAGTGAAGCTATTTGTGCTATAAACCAAAGACAAGTTGCATTAAACTAAAGAAAAAATGTCATGTCCACTTATTATTATTATTGTAGTGTGTAACCAATCAATGAAATGATACAGCTTTGTGAGTCCATGACAGGATATTATGACGTCACAATGAGCAGGATCTGGATTGATCCAGAATCTAGAGGTTGATCCAGAAGAAGAAACACTGATGATGTCCTGCATCTCCCTTCCCTCGGTCTCCAGTATGTAGTATGTATGACATGATATGACATCATCTCGGAGCCCAGAACCAAATCCAGCATGCGCTAGTCTGAGATTAGACATGACACGCCATTTCTCCTCTCTTTGCCAGGAAGTGCAATGTGCCAACAGTTCCTCTGTAGAGCTGTCTGCTAGTGTGGGGAGTAGACTGAAATTAGGAACACACCCCACATGCCTTCATTACACCTATGCAAGTCCTGAACCACAACCGTGCCTTGACAATCAATCCCATCTTCTCGCTTAGCAACACTTGCCCACACGAATCACGGAGATCAGTTTTTATGTCATAAGGCTCCCCTCTACCTTTATTGTTGGTCAGCAGTATATTTGGTATTTATCAGACTTTAAAAATCATTATTCAAACAGTCTGTTTATTAACCAGTAATCATTGAAGGGGATTACCTCTATAATGATGTCATCTACCATCCCTATCCTACCATCCTTATAACAGACATATTTGAATCTGTGACAGTTCGTTTCCTGTCACGCGACGTGGAGAACGGGCGACGTCATTGGCTGTTTCAGGTCTGCTCTGTTGCTTGGGGCAGGATGAGTTTCTACATGCCCTCACCTGTCTGTGTGCGCAGAGCTGAGAAAATCCAAGACGTAATCCACACACAGACAAAATGGAGTTTGGTAGTGTTTAGGCCAGCTCTCAAACTGGGATTTAGACTTTTCTTTCTGTATGCTGAAACATTATGATATTATTATTCACTCAGCTGTCTTTGTTCGTTTTGGGGGTTGTCGTGTTTGTTCTGTCTCAATTTATTATTTCAAACTGGAACTTGTTACAACATTTTTGTTACTTTTTATTTGATCATTTTAGCTAATTGGAAGTTTTAAGTAATATTTTTTGGAATGGAGCTTTTTTAGAACAATGAGATGCATTGTATTTTTTTGAAAAGTTATTATTTGTGTGGTTGATGTCAGTCAGTATTATAAGCAGTGCACATTTATCTGACAGTATTACAAACCTGTGAAATCACATTCACTTTTAAAAAAATATTGTGCCCTTTTTTTTTTCAGCGATAGTCTCATTTTATCTTACAGTAGCTGAAGAAAGTTGATGCCTAAGGATTTTTACATTGCTCAGTTAATTGGCCAAGAGCTAAACAATTTTCACAAGGTTTGAAACACACAACTACACAAGTCATGTTCATATAAAGATGTCTTTATTATACCTTACTGTGTGTGGATCCAGACAAGGCTGTCTGGCCTCTTTTTGTTCTTCTTTTTTTGTCCAATGATCTATTCTCTTAGAGTTCTAACTAATACATCTCCAAACCATACCTTCTCAATGGAAAGTAAAGTTTGTCTTCCAAATGTCTTTCACACAGTACTTTTGCATTTCTTCCCCACTCAGTAAAACCTTATTGAGAAGGCCGTGTCAGTATCATTAACCTCTTCATTTCATGTATGGTAATAGTACACTATGCATGTACATTTGTAATCCTACCCTCATTTGTGTTACCTAATATCTCTGGAGTAATAAACAAAATGCGACTTCCTGATGTATTTGGAATTATAGACCACTATGTCCCTCAGTTAAGTAATTGTTTTGGATCAACATTCTAGCTGAGCTTTTCCAATGCTGCTCCAGGGAGCTACGCTCTAGAACCTTTTTTTTAAAGAATGTTCTAGAAACAGCTCCGCTGTGGTACAGTGGAGAGACCTGACAGTTCCACTTCTCTTCACAGCTGGTCTCATCAGCTGGACACGTCGGCCTAGAACCACAGAGCAAGGTGTCTTGATCTAGAACCACAGAGCAAGGTGTCTTGATCTAGAACCACAGAGCAAGGTGTCTTGATCTAGAACCACAGATCAGGCCAAGGCAGCAAGACGTGATTGTTGGAAAGAAATGTGTAATAATGAATACACTTATAAAATTGATATTGTTGTGTGATTTCAAAGTAAAAGCGCATACTGTAACATTTCATTTCTAACGACATGTACCTAGCTTCTCTTTTTTTACTCTTATAATTTCTACTTATTAATATTGAGTATCCGAGCAAACAAAGACTTGTTCACAAGTTGAAATGTTTTTCTGGTAGATCATTGATGTTCTATGCTGTATAAAGCCAGTGTGTGTCCAGGTGCACCGCCATAAAACCAGAACAACAACCTGAAAAACCTTAGCATTTTGTTCAACTCTCTCCTTTGGTGGCTTAGCTTCTACACACACCCTTACTGTATGTCTGCAACTAAGTATCCATAGTCCTTTCTGTGAAAGGATCGCCCTTCAGGAAAAAATGAATGATTTCGTTGTTTTGTCAAACCCTGTTGTAGTGAAACAATATTCAATAAAAAAAATACATTTATTTGTCTAAGCTGTCCTGACCTCTCTGATATTCTGTCTGGTCAATGTTGTGCAAGACAATATACACTGAGTGTACAAAACATTAAGAACACCTACTCTTTCCATGAAAGCTTTCACCTGGTCAATCTATGATCCCTTATTGATTTAACCTCTTCAATCCACTTCAATCAGTGTAGATGAAGGGGAGGATTTTTAGGACTTGAGACAATTGAGACATGGATTGTGTATCTGTGCCATTCAGAGGGTGAATGGGCAAGACAAATGATTTAAGTGCCTTTGAACGAGATATTATAGTAGGTGTCAGGCGTACCCGTTTGAGTGTGTCAAAAACTACAAAGCTGCAGGGTTTTTCACGCTGAACAGTTTCCTGTGTGTATCGAGAATGGTCCACCACCCAAAGGACATCCAGCCAACTTGACACAACTGTGGGAAGCATTGGAGTTAACATGGGCCAACATCCCTGTGGATTGCTTTCAACAACTTGTAGAGTCCATGTCCCCACGAATTGAGGCTGTTCTGAGGGCAAAAGTGGGAGGCACAAATCAAATTTTATTGGTCACATGCACATGGTTAGCAGATGTTAATGCTTGTGTAACGCAGGTCAACTAATGTTGAATACTTATCGTTACTCGTGGGATTCCAGTAACCAATCATATTATACTATATTGCTATTAATATGTTTAAGTTGACAGCTATTACAAATTAGCTGTCAGAAGCTGCATGACGAGCAGTTTATCTTGAGCCAATCAAAACTCAATATTCTCTTAGTCCGTCTCCTAACCTCAAGTCATACACCAATTGGCGCCAACATTCTGGAAAAAAAAGAGCTAGAACGTAACGTGAATAGCTACCGCCATTCCATGAAGAAAAACTACGTTTCAAAATGTTGAGAAGTTGTATAAAACTGCTTTAATAAATGATTAGAATGTTACAGTCCTGAAACCATAGGTCTGATACCATGTGATTGTATGACATTAATTTGAATCAATAGATTATTATAATACATGTGTGTAAGTGTTAGACTCATTCGAGGATTATATTATAATACTGTGTGTGGTTTTAGTCAGAATCAACGTTTTGGGAACAGTGTGTCTAGTGTTTTGAGAACAGACTATCTGTCTGAGCCAGATCCGGGGAGACCTTGGCTGGCACACTTCCCAGTCCCAGGTCTCTCCCTATCTTAGGGGAGGGTAGGAAGACACTATTCTCACGTACTCCCCTAGGCTCTATTGGCTGGCGGATTTGATGGTTGGTGTGGAAGTATGTGTGTCGCTATAAATTGAAGGTCCTGTACTGTACACGTCAGAACGTTCCCGTGAATAAACATTTAACTTTGGTAGACTGGGACTCTGTCTGTTTTAGTTTCTATCAGTATCTTACAAGTCCTGATATAACAGACTGAAGTTAACATAATTTAATTAGTAAATGAACAGGAGTATAGAATTCTCCTGACAGTTTTAGGTGACAATATCAGGAAGTTGTCTTTAGTTTTTTGTGTACTCTGTGTATAACAGACGGAGCAATGAAAACAGAGTCAAACGCAGTGCCCTACTCAAATACTTTTTTGAATGCACCACTGACTGTAAATTGCGTATACTAAATGACTAATGCTCTTATACCTAAACCTTCCTTGACATTTTCACTGATCTAACAGTGGGTTTATCAAAGCAAATATATGTATTGGAGTCCCTGCTTTATGTCCAAATAATGTCAGATCAATAATTACTTCAAAGAGGGAAGTATTGGAACTGAGACCTCTCCTCTCGACTGACATTCTGAGAACACTGGGAGAAGCCAATATTCTGTATCCATGGAGACATGCTCCCCTCTGCTGTCCGTAGAAAACATCTCACCTCCGCAGTCATTAGTTTTCTGCCTCATCATACTATAGTTAGCCACCAAGTGGCAGTGTTGTCTTTGTCCCAAAACACTGTGCCAGAGCTGTGCAGTCTGAGAAGGGTTGACTGTATCTCAAAAATAACCTTAACCCTAACTATTTTAATTCAATATGTTTGCATTTGTAATTCACAAATTGAATCGTTGAATTCATAAATTGAACTTGTATTTCATGTTTTGATACTGAATTGAATGAATATAGTTTTAAAATTATATTTCAATGTAATTCAACATTCAATATGATAAATTAATTGTCTGTGTATCAAGTTGACAAACCATAACTGCAAGTTTTTTAATGGAGACATGAGGGATCATGAAGCTACATAATGTTTAGTCACACACACACAAACATTGCACATAGATTGGACATGCCTGTCTCTCTATAGCCCCTCACTATGTGCTCTGTCTCCAAGGATACAGGTCAGAGAACGTTGTTACTAATATCACTTTCTTAAAGCTTGTGTATGTGTGAATAGTGTTTATGTATGAGTGAATAGTGTTTATGTATGAGTGAATAGTGTTTATGTATGAGTGAATAGTGTTTATGTATGAGTGAATAGTGTTTATGTATGAGTGAATAGTGTTTATGTATGAGTGAATAGTGTTTATGTATGAGTGAATAGTGTTTATGTATGAGTGAATAGTGTTTATGTATGAGTGAATAGTGTTTATGTATGAGTGAATAGTGTTTATGTATGAGTGAATAGTGTTTATGTATGAGTGAATAGTGTTTATGTATGAGTGAATAGTGTTTATGTATGAGTGAATAGTGTTTATGTATGTGATTGTATGAGTGAATAATGAATATGGATGGTTTGTCTTCTGACAAATCAACTGTAAATTTCGGTGTTCCTCAAGGTTGGCCATGTTCTGTTATAATCTCCACCCGGCACCAGAAGAGGACTGGACACCCCTCATAGCCTGGTTCCTCTCTAGGTTTCTTCTTAGGTTCTGGCCTTTCTAGGGAGTTTTTCCAAGCCACCGTGCTTCTACACCTGCATTGCTTGCTGTTTGGGGTTTTAGGCCGGGTTTCCGTGCAGCACTTTGAGATATCAGCTGATGTAAGGAGGGCTTTATAAATACATTTGATTTGATTTGTATATGCGTGTGAGTGAATAGTGTTTACGAATGTGAGTATGTGAGTGAATAGTGTTTATGAATGTGAGTGTGTGAGTGAATAGTGTTTATGAATGTGAGTGTGTGAGTGAATAGTGTTTATGAATGTGAGTGAATAGTGTTTATGTATGTGAGTGAATAGTGTTTATGAATGTGAGTGAATAGTGTTTATGTATGTGAGTGAATAGTGTTTATGTAAACTCACAAAAAACGTCCTCTCACTGTCAACTGCATTTATTTTCAGCATGTGTAAATACTTGTATGAACAAAACAAGATTCAAAAACTGAGACATAAACTGAACAAGTTCAACAGACATGTGACTAACAGAAATTGGATAATGTGTCCCAGAACAAAGGGGGGGTGGGGTCAAAATCAAAAGTAACAGTCAGTATCTGGTGTGGCCAGTAGCTGCATTAAGTACTGCAGTGTGTCTCCTCCTCATGGACTGCACCAGATTTGCCAGTTCTTGCTGTGAGATGTTACCCCAATCTTCCATCAAGGCACCTGCAAGTACCCAGACATTTCTGGGGGGAATGGCCCTCACCCTCTGATCCAACAGGTCCCAGACGTGCTCAATGGGATTGAGATCCGGGCTCTTCGCTGGCCATGGCAGAACACTGACATTCCTGTCTTGCAGGAAATCACGCACAAAACGAGCAGTATGGCTGGTGGCATTGTCATGCTGGAGGGTCATGTCAGCATGAGCCTGCAGGAAGGGTACCAAATTAGGGAGGAGGTTGTCTTCCCTGTAACGCACAGCTTTGAGATTTCCTGCATTGGCAACAAGCTCAGACCAATGATGCAGTGGCACACCGCCCCAGACCATGACGGACCCTCCACCTCCAAATCCATCCTGCTCCAGAGTACAGGCCACGGTGTAACGCTCATTCCTTCGACGATAAACGCAAATCAGACCATCACCCCGGTGGAAAAAAAACGTGACTCGTCAGTGAAGAGCACTTTTTGCCAGTCCTGTCTGGTCCAGTTTGTAGTGGGTTTGTGCCCATAGGCAACGTTGTTGCCAGTGATCTCTGGTGAGGACCTGCCTTACATCAGGCCTACAAGCCCTCAGGTATTGGTATTGTGCGTTCCTGGTGTAACTCAAGCAGTTGTTATTGCCATCCTGTACCTGTCGCACAGGTGTGATGTTCAGATGTACTGATCCTATTTCGATGTTGTTACACGTGGGCTGCCACTGCGAGGACGCTCAGCTGTCCGTCCTGTCTCCCTGTAGCGCTGTCTTATGCTTCTTACAGTACGGACATTGCAATGTATTATTGCCCTGGCCACATCTGCAGTCTTCATGCCTCCTTGCAGCATGCCTAAGGCACCTTCACACAGATGAGCAGGGACCCTAGGCATCTTTCTTTTGGTGTTTTTCAGAGTCAGTAGAAAGGCCTCTTCAGTGTCCTAAGTTTTCATAACTGTGACATTAATTGCCTACCGTATGTAAGCTGTTAGTGTCTTAACGACCGTTCCACAGGTGCATGTTCGTTAATTGTTTATGGTTCATTGAACAAGCATGGGAAACAGTGTTTAAACCCTTTACAATGAAGATCTGTGAAGTTATTTGGATTTTTACGAATTATCTTTGAAAGACAGGGTCCTGAAAAAGGGACGTTTCTTTCTTTGCTGAGTTCATGTGAGTGTGTGAGTGACTAGTGTTTATGTATGTCAGTGTATGCGTGAATAGTGTTTATGTATGTGAGGTCGGTTGGACATACTGCCAAATTCTCTATAACATGTTGGAGGCAATGTGGTGGAGAAATAAACATTCAGTTCTCTGGCAACAGCTCTGGTGGACATTCCTGCAGTTAGCATGTCAATTGCACGCTCCCTCAAAACTTGAGATATCTGTGCCATTGTGTTGTGTGATAAAATGGCCCATTTTAGAGTGGCTTTTTATTGTCCCCAGCACAAGGTGCACCTGTGTAATGATCATGCTGTTTAATCAGCTTCTTGATATGCCACACCTGTCAGGTGGATGGATTATCTTGGCAAAGAAGAAATGCTCACTAACAGGGGTGTAAACTAATTTGTGTCCAACATTAGAGAAATAAGCTTTTTGTGCGTATGGACCATTTCTGGGATCATTTATTTCAGATCATGAAACATGGGACCAACACACTACATGTTGCGTTTATATTTAGTACTTGAGTGTGATGAAAAGCTGTTACAGAACCCAGGTTAGAACTATAATCATAGTTGTTTATTGTAGCTCACTATAAGCACGTGTATACAGTGCATTCTGAAAGTTTTCAGACCTCTTGACTTTGTCCACATTTTGTTACTTTACAACCTAAATAAATTGTTTCCCCCCCTCATTAATGTACATAAGATACCCCATAGTGACAAAGTAACAAAAAAATATATAGAAATGTTTGCATATATATATATATATATATATATATATATATCACATTTGCATAAGTATTCAGACATGCAGATATTTTTTGGTACCCTTCCCCAGATCTGTGACTCGACAAAATCCTGTCTCGGAGCTCTACGGACAATTACTTAGTTTTCACTTTGTCATTATGGGGTATTGTGTGTAGATCGATGAGGAAATACATTATTTTTAACCAATTTTAGAATACGGCTGTAACATAACAAAATGTGGAGAAAGTCAAGGGGTCTGAATACTTTCTGAATGCACTGTAAGGGAACTGTGTGTAGTAGGGCAGACCAGGCTGGTTGTCACAGCACTAATTACTCCCAATCTAAATAGACCTGGGCAATATTTTTAAGGATAAAATGTGTGAATTCTTTGAAAGAACTCGTCTACCAGGTCAATTCATGTCAGAATGACAAAACATTGAGGTGAATGGAATTTGTGTTTTTCATAAGTGAAAGTAAAAATATATCTATATATGTTTGTGTTTTCTTTGTAAATGTTTGAATTATGGGGGAATCTAATTAATTAATTACATTTTATTTTTGTGTTAAATCACCAGTTAATCCCTTACAGGATTGACACATAAACAAACATTAAAATGATTCACACAGATACTATAACAACAGTGATAATACTTCTGGGGGTTTTGTGCAGTGCCCACCGCGTAAAGAATGCAAAATAAATCAATACACGTGTTATCCAAGCATTAATAATATCCATAGAGCAGTTTAAAAAAACTAGATAAAAAATAAAAACAGAAGCATTGAACGGATCCATAAACAATGATCTTTGTTGACAAGAGGAAAGAGCTTATAGATAAGATATAAGAGCTATATTTCACACAGATTTCTGAGTTCCTAAATCAAACCATGTGCTAACTAGCATCTTAATTAGCATTGGGGGGTGGTTATGGATTGTTTGTCACATGGAATGTGGGGGGTTGTTTGTCACTATTAACCTCATTATCATAAACAACCAACCCCGTACTATGTGACATCCAATGGGGCTGGTTGTCACAAGTGGACACAGTGTGTTTGATGGCTTAAAACTCCATGTTTGAATAATATATTAGGATAAAAAAGGGTTCCCATTTCAATTTAGAAAATAGTCTTGTAAGGTATATCTGGTGCTGAGAAATATACGAGAGTAAAAAGTGTGACAACCAACCCCAGTCTCCCCTACACTTTGTGTGTGAGTGTATGAGTAATTGTTCCCAATTGTTGAGTTTTGCTCTGAGTGGGATGGAGAGCTGTGTTGTGCGTTGAATGAGTGTTTCTCATGGAGGGGGATGCTGTGTGTGTGTGTGTGTGTGTGTGTGGGCAGGTTAAAGAGATGACATTAATCACATTGTACATAGTCGGCTTTAATAAGCTAGGGACACACTTTCTCTCGCTCTCTCTGATTCTCCCCCTCTCTCTCTTTCCCCTCTCTCTCTCTCTCTCTCTCTCTCTCTCTCTCTCTCTCTCTCTCTCTCTCTCTCTCACTCTCTCTCTTTCTCTCTTTTAGTCTTCACTGTTGTTAGTAATGTGTAGGGAACATCATAAATCCCAGTTAAAAAATTACCCTAAAACCATCATCAGTATATTTGCTATTGTAGTCAACCAAATTCGTCATGAATTGTAATAACTGTCAAGTCAATAACCCGATATTAACATGTAGAAATGGGGAAATGGGGAAATCAGATGTGGTTTAAAATCTAGAGAAAACATGGACTGCTTTCTTCAGTAAGCTCCTCCCCCAGCCTATGACATCAATACAGTCTCTCTCTCTCTCTCGCTGCTCCTCCTCCTTCGCTCACCCTTTTCCTCCCAGCTACACAGCTGTACAGGAAATCAGTCATCCACCAGCCACCACTGTCGCCATGGCAACACAGATGGGAAATCTATTTTATCAGCCTCCTCCTTTTCTCTCTGTTATTCTTTTCACCTGCTTCCCTTTTCACCTGCTTCTCTTTATTTCTTGCTCTCTCCTTTTAAGATGTAATTTACACTAAACATGCCCATTTTTTTATTACAAATTAAAACTAACAATCATATTATTACGCAAAGCAGGATGATTCTGAAACTCAGCACAAAGGCAGCTGGCGAATCATTAGAGACCTGTGTAAACCCTGCCCTGTACAACAGCTGTGGCCTGTAACCTGTAGCCTGTGGCCTGCAACACTCACACTCTTCACCGGGAGACCCATTCAAACCTCTAGACTTATTTTCACATTTTTTGTTGTTGATATAATACATTTATTTTCATTTTTTGGTTGCCTCTTTTCTTTTTTGGCTTCTTTTTCTTCTTTTAGTATTTTGTTGTTATGTTTCAGGAATGTCTCTTCCTGCTCCTTGTCTCTCTCCTCTACTATAAACACTAGCCTAAGATCTTTATACCTTATTTATAATAGTAGTAGCCTAGTAATGGTGGAAATACAACCGAGGAAGCCTGTAGTTGACCTGTTTCTGCTCCTTGTCTCGACTCTATCTCCTCTGTCACAAACCCTAGTCCACCCCACTGTACCAATTTCTGGAATTGTTGTGGCCAACAGTATATCTAGGAGGGAGTGTCCTCTGTCCGAGGGATTAGTGATCTAGTACTTATTAAACCAGCTCATTAACTAAAACGGCCTTAGTGACACCAAAACAGGGTTCAGAGATGATCCTATGAGCCAATAATAAAACATGATAGCCAGATTACAAAACGATTTATCTCTCTCGGCAGGAGGGTGTGCCCTGTCACTGTGATGTCAATCTCTCTGAAGGTACGTCCCAAACGGTGCCCTGTTCCGTATGTAGTGTACTAGTTTTGTAGTGCACTACATAGGGAAGAGGGATAGAGTGCCATTTGGGAAGCAGACTGGCTTTACACAATCCCTTTGGCAGAGGAAGCATTACTGGGTGGATTATACACCATCTGGTCTGGGGTCAGATCCATTTCAATTCAGTCGATTCTAGAAGTAAACCAAAATTCTGATTCCAATTTTCTTTTAAAAGTATTGATTTTCAGGTTATTGACTGAATTTTAATGGAATTGAACTCCAAATACCGCTAGCTATCTCATGGTGTAGATATTCTCTGGTCTTCTCCAATATTCCTTTATTTTATGCTGCTGGAACAATGACTCACTCTGTCTCTCTCTATGTCTTTCTCTCTCTTTCTCTATGTCTCTATCGCTCTCTCTTTCTCTCTCTCTCTCGCTCTTTTTCTCTATCTCTCTATCTCTCTCTCTCTCTTTCTCCATCCCTCTCTCTGTAGCAGTGGTCTATAGTAGTTACAGTTAGTAAACATACTTTAAAGTACTACTTAAGTAGTTTTCTGGTATATCTGTACTTTACTTTACCATTTATATGTTTGATTACCTTTACTTTAACTTCAATACATTCCTAAAGAAAATAATATTTTTTACTCCAAACATTTTTTCTGACACCCCAAAGTATTCGTTATACTTTGAATGCTTAGCAGGACTGGAAAATTGTCAAATTCACACACTCAAGAGCACATCCCTGGTCATCCCTACTGCCTCTGATCTGGCGGACTCACTAAACACATGCTTTGTTTGTAAATTAGTGTGTTGGAGTGTGCCTCTCGCTATCCGTAAATTTAAAAAAACATCACAATTTTGCAGTCTGGATATGATCAATTTGAAATGATTTATACTTTTACTTTTGATACTTAAGTATATTTAAAGAAAATACTTTTATACTTTAACTCAAGTTGTATTTTATTGAGTCACTTTCACTTTCACTTGAGTCATTTTCTATTAAGGTATATTTACTTAATCAAGTATGAAAATTATGTACTTTTTCCACCACTGCTTTGTAGTACATACAGTAACACTCCACACAAGATAACAGGATAGGACAGGATAACAGGATAAGAGGATAATAGAATAACAGGATAAGACAGGATAAGACAGAATAACATGATAAGACCGAATAACAGGATAAGACAGGATAAGACAGGATAGCAGGATTAGACAGAATAACAGGATAAGACAGAATAACAGGATA
This sequence comes from Oncorhynchus nerka, assembly GCF_034236695.1. Classification (NCBI taxonomy): domain Eukaryota; kingdom Metazoa; phylum Chordata; class Actinopteri; order Salmoniformes; family Salmonidae; genus Oncorhynchus; species Oncorhynchus nerka. Next base: position 80,524,666 of record NC_088407.1, on the reverse strand, counting down.
AAACAGAATAACAGAATAAGACAGTATAACATGATAAGACAAAATAACAGGATAAGACAGGATAAAACAGAATAACAGGATAAGACAGGGTGACAGGATAAGACAGAATAACAGGATAAAACAGGATAACATGACAAGACAGAATAACAGGATAAGACAGAATAACAGGATAAGACAGAATAACAGGATAAGACAGGATAACAGGATAAGACAGGATAACAGGATAAGACAGAATAACAGGATAAAACAGGATAAGACAGAATAACAGGATAAGACAGGATAACAGGATAAGACAGAATAACAGGATAAAACAGAATAACAGGATAAGACAGGATAACAGGATAAGACAGGATAACAAGATAAGACAGGATGACAGGATAAAACAGAATAACAGGATAAGACAGGATGACAGGATAAGACAGAATAACAGGATAAGACAGGATAACAGGATAAGACAGAACAACAGGATAAGACAGGATAAGACAGAACAACAGGATAAGACAGGATAAGACAGGATAACAGGATAACACTAGTATGAATGGAGCTGAGGAAATAGTGACTAAATAGTGATTAAAAGAAAATGTGTGATACACAACAAGGTCTGGGGAATGAAGAATTGTTCAGCCTTGTCCGAACCAGAACGGACCATATTTTATTTTATTCTGATAACAATGAAGAAGACAATATCTCTAAGTGTTTGATTCACACACACACACACACACACACACACACACACACACACACACACACACACACACACACACACACGTGTGTATCACACATTTTCTTTTAATCACTATTTAATCACTATTTCCTCAGCTCCATTCATACTAGTGTTATCCTGTTATCCTGTCTTATCCTGTCTTATCCTGTTGTTCTGTCTTATCCTGTCTTATCCTGTTGTTCTGTCTTATCCTGTTATCCTGTCTTATCCTGTGTGTGTGTATGTGTGTGTGTGTGTGGAGTCAAACCCTTAGAGATATTGTCTTCCTCATTGTTATCAGAATAAAATAAAATATGGTCCGTTCTGGTTCGGACAAGGCTGAACAATTCTTTATTTTTTGTGTGTGTGTGTGTGTGTGTGTGTGTGTGTGTGTGTGTGTGTGTGTGTGTGTGTGTGTGTGTGTGTGTGTGTGTGTGTGTGTGTGTGTGTGTGTGTGTGTGTTTGTTAGGGTGATTCCACTCTGGGATGCATGCTGGCATTTTGGGGGGTTTAATCTTCTGTGTCTTTAATAATCCAGTGGTCTGAAGATGAAAGCCCTTTGATTACAGGAGGTCACAATGGGCTGTCTGTCTGTGTGTGCATAGCAGGTACCAGCACAGTGTCAGAATCAAAGGTGTACATACATCAGCTACATCAGCGACATCATCTACATCAGCTACAGTGGGGCAAAAAGTATTTAGTTAGCCACCAATTGTGCAAGTTCTCCCACTTAAAAAGATGAGAGAGGCCTGTAATGTTCATCATAGGTACACTTCAACTATGACAGACAAAATGAGATTTTTTTTTCCAGAAAATCACATTGTAGGATTTTTAATGAATTTATTTGCAAATTATGGTGGAAAATAAGTATTTGGTCACCTACAAACAAGCAAGATTTCTGGCTCTCACAGACCTGTAACTTCTTCTTTAAGAGGCTCCTCTGTCCTCCACTCGTTACCTGTATTAATGGCACCTATTTGAACTTGTTATCAGTATAAAAGACACCTGTCCACAACCTCAAACAGTCACACTCCAAACTCCACTATGGCCAAGACCAAAGAGCTGTCAAAGGACACCAGACAGAAAATTGTAGACCTGCACCAGGCTGGGAAGACTGAATCTGCAATAGGTAAGCAGCTTGGTTTGAAGAAATCAACTGTGGGAGCAATTATTAGGAAATGGAAGACAAACAAGACCACTGATAATCTCCCTCGATCTGGGGCTCCACGCAAGATGTCACCCAGTGGGGTCAAAATGATCACAAGAACGGTCAGCAGAAATCCCAGAACCACACGGGGGGACCTAGTGAATGACCTGCAGAGAGCCTGGACTAAAGTAACAAAGCCTACCATCAGTAACACACTACGCATCAGATAAGCAATAGATCAAATGATGGAGAGGATGGATCGTTGGGAGAGGAGTGGTCTCCCTACTACCCCACCTACCCTCCCACCAACAACTCTACCATCTCCTCCAGCGGGATCCGGTGCCAGCGCTCTGCGCATCACGCCTCCGAGGGAGTACGATGGAGCGGTGGCGGGGTGCCAGGGATTTCTGCTACAACTAGAGCTCTACCTGGCCACCGTTCGGCCTGGTCCCTCGGATGAGGAGAGCGTGAGTGTCCTCGTCTCCTGCCTGACGGGTAGGGCCCTGGAGTGGGCCAATGCCGTTTGGAATGGGCCCGACTCAGCGAGGGGCCACTACCTGGAGTTCACCCGCCGTTTCCGGGCTGTGTTCGATCATCCTCCGGTGAGAGGTTGTTCCATCTCTGGCAGGGGACGAGGAGCGCGCAGGACTTTGCGTTGGATTTCCGGACTTTGGCCGCTGGAGCTGGGTGGAACGACAGGTGTAGGTGTAGCCTAAGAGAGGACGTCCGCAGGGAGCTGGCTTGTCGGGACACTACGCTCAGCTTGGATGAGCTGATCGACATGTCTATCCGGCTAGACCATCTGCTGGCTGCTCGCGGACGTTCTGAAAGGGTCCTGTCAGTTCCACCACCTGCCCCCCCCCCGCTCCAATCCCGATGGAGCTAGGAGGGGCTGCGTCTAGGGAGACCGGAGGAGGAGGCTCCTCCTGTACCCATTGTGGCCGGAGAGGGCACACTTCCGGTCGGTGCTGGAGGAGTCCATCTGGGAGTCGAGAGGGCAGGCGGAACAATCGTCGGTCACCCCAGGTGAGTCAGCACCACACTCTCCCAGAGCTTCCTGTTGGACACATGTTTTTGTTAATCTGTTTCCTTAAGTTTTTCCCCTCTCTCCAGCATAAGGCGCTAGTCGATTCAGGCGTAGCGGGGAATTTTATAGATCGCGGAAGTTGAGGATTCCGTTAGTTAAGGTAGACCCCCCCTTCCCCGTGCACTCCTTAGATAGTCGACCGTTAGGGTCAAGGCTGGTCAGGCAGGCCACGATTCCTCTGGACATGGTAACGCAGGGGGATCATAAGGAACGGATTAGTCTGTTCCTTATCGATTCACCTGCGTTTCCGGTGGTACCGGGGATTCCCTGGCTGGTTATTCACAATCCTAAACTTTCGTGGAGACAGGGCGCTCTCCAGGGGTGGTCTGATGAGTGTTCAGGCAGGTGTTTAGGAGTTTCCATCGGTGCGACAATGGTGGAGAGTTCAGACCAGGTTTCCACCGTGCGCATTCCTGCTGAGTATGCCGACTTGGCTATCACCTTCAGTAAGAAGAAGGCGACCCTATTACCACCCCATCGACAGGGGGATTGCGTGATAAACCTCCAGGTGAACGCTGCACTACCCAGGAGTCACGTGTATCCGTTGTCCCAGGAGGAGACAGTGGCTATGGAGACATATGGAAGGCTCTGGGACAGGGGTACATTCGGCCCTCCATATAACCCGTCTCCTCACGTTTCTTTTTCGTGAAGAAAAAGGAGGGTGGTTTGCGTCCGTGTATTGATTATTGAGGTCTAAATTCCATCACTGTGGGTTTTAGGTACCCACTACCTCTCATCGCTACGGCGGTGGAATCATTTCACAGGGTGCGATTTTTCACGAAACTGGATCTCAGGAGCGTGTATAATCTGGTGTGTATTCGGGAGGGAGATGAGTGGAAAACCGCATTTAGTACCACATCTGGCCATTATGAGTACCTCGTCATGCCGTACGGGTTAAAGAATGCCCCAGACATCTTTCAATCCTTAGTTGATGAGATTCTCAGAGACCTGCACGGACAGGGTGTAGTGGTGTATATTGACGACATCTTGATCTACTCCGCTACACGCGCCGAGCATGTGTCTCTGGTGCGCAAGGTTCTTGGGCTGCTGGAGCATAACCTGTATGTGAAGGCAGAGAAATGTGAATTTTCCAAACGAGCCGTTTCCTTCCTGGGTTATCGCATTTCCACCTCGGGGGTGGTAATGGAGGGTGATCTCGTCAAGGCCGTGCGTAATTGGCCGACTCCCACCACGGTAAAGGAGGTGCAGCGGTTCTTAGGGTTTGCCAATTACTACCAGAGGTTTATCCGGGGCTTTGGCCAGAAGGGGGGGCCGGTGCGTTTGCAGTGGTCAGCAGAGGCGGACGGAGCGTTCCGCAGTTTGAAGGCGCTGTTCACCGAAGCGCCAGTGTTGGCGCATCCGGACCCTTCTTTGGCATTTATAGTTGAGGTGGACGCAGCCGAGGCTGGGGTTGGAGCTGTGCTCTCCCAGCGCTCGGGTACGCCACCGAAGCTCCGCCCCTGTGCTTTTTTTTCGAGGAAGCTTGGGCCAGCGGAGCAGAATTATGATGTGGCGGATAGGGAGTTGTTGGCCATGGTTAAGGCTCTGAAGGTGTGGAGACACTGGCTTGAGGGGGCTAAGCACCCTTTTCTCATCTGGACTGACCATCGTAACCTGGAGTATATCCGATCAGCTAGGAGACTGAATCCTCGTCAGGCAAGGTGGGCCATGTATTTCACCCGATTTCGTTTTACGATCTCGTGTCGACTCAATACCCCCTCAATACTAAGGCCGATGCGCTGTCCCGCCTATACGACACTGATGACCGGTCCATCGATCCTACTCCCATCATTCCGGCTGCCAAGCTGGTAGCACCGGTAGTATGGGAGGTGGACACGGACATCGAGCGGGCATTAAGGGAGGAACCTGCGCCTCCGCAGTGCCCGGAGGATCGTAGGTACGTGCCGCTCGCTGTTCGTGATCAATTGATTCGATGGGCACATAGTCTACCCTCATCAGGTCACCCGGGTATTTCGAGGACGGTGCGAAGTCTTAGAGGGAAGTACTGGTGGCCTACCTTGGTGAGAGATGTGCGATTCTATGTCTCCTCCTGTTCGGTATGCGCTCAGAGTAAGGCTCCTAGACATTTGCCACGAGGGAAATTACAACCCCTCCCCGTTCCACAACGGCCGTGGTCCCATCTATCGGTGGATTTTCTTACGGATCTTCCCCTGTCTCAGGGGAACACGACGATCCTGGTCGTTGTGGATCGGTTCTCAAAGTCCTGCCGTCTTATCCGGTTGCCCGGACTCCCTAAGGCCCTGCAGACTGTGGAGGCACTATTCACCCATGTCTTTTGGCACTACGGGGTGCCCGAGGATATCGTTTCTGATCGGGGTTCCCAGTTTACGTCCAGAGTATGGAAGGCGTTTATGGAGCGGCTGGGGGTCTCGGTCAACCTGACCTCGGGTTATCACCCGGAGAGTAATGGGCAGGTGGAGAGAGTGAACCAGGAGGTGGGTAGGTTTCTGCGGTCATATTGCCAGGACCGGCCAGGGGAGTGGGCGAGATACATCCCCTGGGCCATTTCTCACTAAGCCACTCCTCTACCAACATGTCACTGTTTGAGTGCGTGTTGGGGAACCAGCCGGTTCTGGCACCATGGCATCAGAGCCAGACCGAGGCTCCTGTGGTGGAGGAGTGGGTGCAGCGCTCTAGGAGACCTGGAGAGCCGTCCAGGAGTCATTGCGTCAGGCGAGTGGACGACAGAAGAAGAGTGCTGACCGTCACCGCAGAGAGACCCCCGTATTTGCACCGGGAGACAGGGTCTGGCTCTCGACCCGAAACCTGCCCCTCCGCCTGCCCTGCTGGGTCCGCAGTGTGTAGGGCCATTTAAAGTCCTGAGGAGAATAAACGAGGTGTGTTATCGATTGTTACTCCCGTCGTATTATCGTATTAACCCCTCGTTTCATGTGTCTCTCCTCAGGCCGGTGGTAGCTGGTCCCATGCAGGAAAGTGAGGTGCCGGAGGTCCCTCCGACCCCTCTGGACATCGAGGGGTCCCCGGCGTACATAATATGGTCCATTCTGGACTCCAGACGCCGGGTGAGGGGCCTGTAGTACCTCATGGACTGGGAGGGGTACGGGCCGGAGGAGAGGTGCTGGGTCCCGGTGGGGGATATATTGGATCCCACTATACTAAGGGAGTTCCATCACCTCCATCCGGATCGCCCTGTGCCTCGCACCCCGGGTCGTCCCCGAGGCCGGTGTCGGCGCGCTGCGGGAGCCGTGCGTCAGGGGGGGGTACTGTCACGAATACCACCGAATGTGGCTCCCCTTCCTGCTCGGGTGGCGCTCGGCGGTCATCGTCGCCGGTCTACTAGCTGCCACCGATCCCTTTTTCCTTTTCGTTTGTTTTTGTCTAATTGTTTTCACCTGTTCCTTGTTGGGGTTTTGGGATGGGTGTTATTTAAGTTAGTTTTGCCCGCTGGTGTTTGTGCGGGCTTGTTGGTTGTTACGTTTGGTGATGTATCGTGTTTTGGTTTTGGGTTTTTTGCTGTCCAGTGTGCATCTAGGTTTTGGGTTGGTTTTGCACCAGTGTTTTGGGCATTCACCCATGTTTTGGACCTGTTACGATTTGAAGGAAATTAAAGCGTTTTCCCGTTCATTTCGCTCTCTGCATCTGACTCCTCACTCATTCCACTCACCCGTCGTTACAATCATCTACATCAGCTACATAATCTACATCAACTACATCAGCTACATCTACATCATCTACATCAGCTACATCTACATCAGCTACATCTACATCATCATCAGCTACATCATCTACATCATCTACATCATCGACATCAACTACATCAACTACATCAGCTACACCTACATCTACATCAGCTACATCTACATCATCATCAGCTACATCATCTACATCATCGACATCTACATCAGCTACATCAACTACATCTACATCAGCTACATCTACATCATCATCAGCTAAATCATCTACATCAGCTACATCAGCTACATCATCATCAGCTGCATCAGCTACATCTACATCAGCTAAGTCATCTACATCATCATCAGCTACATCATCTACATCAGCTACATCTACATAAGCTACATCAGCTGCATCATCTGCATCAGCTACATCAGCTACATCTACATCAGCTACATCATCATCAGCTACAGCTTCATCAGATACATCATCTATTTCATACTCATCTACATCATCAGCTCCCTCTGCTACATAATCTACATCAACATCAGCTACATTATCTACATCATCATCAGCTACATCAGCTACATCATCTACATCAGCTACATCAGCTACATCATCATCATCTACATCATCTACCTTATCTACATCATCATCAGCTACATCATCATCAACTACGTCTTCTACATCATCATCAGCTACATCATCTACATCAGCTACATCATCTACCTTAGCTACATCATCATCAGCTACATTAGCTACATCATCATCAGCTACATCATCTACATCATCTACCTTAACTACATCATCAGCTACATCATCATCAGCTACATCATCTACCTTCACTACATCATCATCAGCTACATCAGCTACATCATCTACATGCAAAGATGGAAAAAGCCATGGGTGTCACTGTCATCTGCTCTTAAATTCTGTGTTTGTTTACAGTATATGTCTATTTACAGTCTGTATTAGTTGACATTATGTGTTTGTTGACAGTCTGTGTTTATTTACATTATACGTTTGTTTACAGTCTCTGTTGTTTACAGTATGTGTATGTTTACAGTATGTGTATGTTTACAGTCTGTGCTTGTTTACAGTCTGTGCTTGTTTACAGTATGGGTATGTTTACAGTCTGTGTATGTTTACAGTATGTGTATGTTTACAGTATGTGTATGTTTACAGTCTGTGTTTATTTACATTATACGTTTGTTTACAGTCTGTGTTGTTTACAGTATGTGTATGTTTACAGTATGTGTATGTTTACAGTCTGTGCTTGTTTACAGTCTGTGCTTGTTTACAGTCTGTGATTAAAAAGACAGTCAAGCCTTTTCCTGTGGCCCCACAGAAGCACTGTGTCTAAGTGTCAAACAGGGAGAGAGAGAAAGAAGGGGAGGAAGAGAGAGGTGTACGGGGAGGGAGTGAGGCAGAGAGGAGAGGGGCTCCTACTGGCTCCTTGTAGGCACAGTGTAGTGTAGTGTTGGTGCTGGCTGAAGGGTAGAGATTGAGAGCAGCAGAGGGGAGGGGAGGGCGTATGTCAGCTGGATCAGCAAGAGAGAGCAGCTAGAGAAGGAGGGGAGGGGAGGGCGTATGTCAGCTGGATCAGCAAGTGAGAGCAGCTAGAGAAGGAGGGGAGGGGAGGGCGTATGTCAGCTGGATCAGCAAGTGAGAGCAGCTAGAGAAGGAGGGGAGGGGAGGGCGTATGTCAGCTGGATCAGCAAGTGAGAGCAGCAAGAGAGGGAGCCACAGCACAGTGAAAGAGTGTGTGTGTATGAGCCTGCCTGCCTGCCTGCCTTCCTGCTTGCTTGCCTGACTGACTGTGTGTGTGTGTGAGAGAGAGAGAGAGAGAGAGAGAGAGAGAGAGAGAGAGAGAGAGGGAGAGGGAGAGTCAGGGAGCTTGTGGATACTACTCCACCAGACTGCATGTCTCTGGCATCACTAGGGGAGCAGTCCACACATTACAGAGGTAAGACACATTGCCACCATATTCTAACCATGTATTGTTGGCTTTCCCTTTGTTTGGTTGTAAGAAAAAGGATTATTAGGGAGTGTCTGCTTCACAGGGGCGATGGGTCTGTTGATTTACAGTCAGTGGTTGTGTCAGTGCTGCAGGGGAGAAAAAGGTCTGTTCTGTTTCCGTCTTCCCTTCAGCTGGTCTCTACATCATGTAATCCCCCCCTCTTTCTCTCTCCCTCTTTCCCTCTCTCTCTCTCTCTCTCTCTCTCTCTCTCCCTCTTTCCCTCTCTCTCTCTCTCCCTCTCTCTCTCTCTCTCTTTCCCTCTTTCCCTCTTTCCCTCTCTCTCTCCCCCTCTTTCCCTCTCTCTCCCTCTCTCTCTCTCTCTCCCTCTCTCTCTCTCTCTCCCTCTTTCCCTTTCTCTTCGTCGCTCTCCCTCTTTCCTCTTTCCCCCTCCCTCTCTCTATCCCTCTCACTCCCTCTTTCCCTCTCTCTCTCTTTCTCTCCCTCTTTCCCTCTCTCTTCGTCTTTCCCTCCCTCTCACTCTCTCTTTCCCTCTCTCTCTCTTTCTCTCTGTCCCTCTCACTCCCTCTTTCCCTCTCTCTCTCTTTCTCTCTCTCCCTCTTTCCCTCTTTCCCTCTTTCCCTCTCTCTCCCCCTCTTTCCCTCTCTCTCTCTCTCTCTATCTCTCTCTCTCCCTCTTTCCCTTTCGCTCGCGCTCTCCCTCTTTCCCTCTTTCCCTCCCTCTCTCTATCCCTCTCACTCCCTCTTTCCCTCTCTCTATCTCTCTCTCTCTCTCTCCCTCTTTCCCTTTCGCTCACGCTCTCCCTCTTTCCCTCTTTCCCTCCCTCTCTCTATCCCTCTCACTCCCTCTTTCCCTCTCTCTCTCTTTCTCTCCCTCTTTCCCTCTCTCTCTTCGTCTTTCCCTCCCTCTCTCTATCCCTCTCACTCTCTCTTTCCCTCTCTCTCTCTTTCTCTCTGTCCCTCTCACTCCCTCTTTCCCTCTCTCTCTCTTTCTCTCTCTCCCTCTTTCCCCCTCCCTCTTTCTCTCTCTCCCTCTTTCCCTCTCTCTCTCTCTTTCTCTCTCTCCCTCCATCTCCCATTTTCTCTCTCTGAGGTGTGTTTTGCATTTACTGCCTTTGGATTTCTGATCTCTGTGTGTATGTGAGAGAGCAAGGGATTGAGAGAATGGAATGTTTTCATTTCACATTGGACAGGTCTGTTATATGGAGAGGGATAAATTAGGAGCATCTGTTTAGGGAAAATTTGCATGAGTGAGGCGGAGAGAGAGAAGGAGGTTAGGGGGAAGGGAGAGGACTGGAGGATAGATGCTGCTGGAGACCGGGGGAGGGGGGGGGCTGAGAATGGATTAGGAATCCCTCAACCCTCCCTTGGGTTCTCTGGTCGTTCCTATTCAGAAGGCAGTTACCGTTCGGTACTATTGTAAAATATCAGCTGACCACAGGCTGAGCTGTCCTCTCAGTGAAGCAGCAGGGTTAGTGTTGGCCATGTTGGATACATTCTCTTCTCTCTGGGAAAGGCTATCTTTGGGAACACACACTGATACAAGCAGACATTCACGCGCACGGACAGATTCACATTCAGATTTACAGACGCACACAAACACACACACACACACACACACACACCTTCACACTGTCACACCCAGTCAGCCATGTTAGGTGTGCATGTATTACTATCTCCTACTGTATTTCACTGTGTGGTGAGAATGACCATGTTCTCACGTTGTTATTTTCTCAGGCGTCAGCCCTGATTACATTACACTGAAATGGTTTAACCGCTGAAATAGATGAGTGTTTTCTACCAGGGTATTATAAAGGCACATAACAAGTCCAGCGTCATAATTATGCAACTGCTCCGTTACAGGCTGCTCAGCTCTCGTGACACAGAACAGAACAGAGATGTCGGAGAAGGGAAGTGTGCATATGTTTGTAGATGTGTGTGTGTGTGTGTGTGTGTGTGTGTGTGTGTGTGTGTGTGTGTGTGTGTGTGTGTGTGTGCCTGTGTGTGCATGTGTGTGCATGTGCGTGCGCGCGTGTGTGTAACAGACAGACAGACAGACAGACAGACAGACAGACAGACAGACAGACAGACAGACAGACAGACAGACAGACAGACAGACAGACAGACAGACAGACAGACAGACAGACAGACAGACAGAGAGAGAGAAGAGAGAGGGAGACAAAAGACAAAAGATAAAATGCTAATGATTTCCCAGTTAAAGACTTTTCCTCTCTGTCCACCGAAAACCCATTGTTGCTTTCCATTCCCAGCTGGACCCTGCTTTGGGGTGTGGCTCTCTCCAAAACCTACTTACGACTGAGTCAGTAGCCACACACACACACACACACACACACACACACACACACACACACACTCTAAAACCGACTTACGACTGAGTCAGTAGCCACACACACACACACTCTAAAACCGACTTACGACTGAGTCAGTAGCCACACACACACACACACACTCTAAAACCCACTGACTGCTGAGTCACTGGCCTAGTTCTGGCCGGACTGGTAGAGATCAGGGTCATACATTATAGTTAGGGTTCTCATTATTGTGTCTGTCTCCCTGGTCAAAAGTAGTATACTGTATAGGGAATAGGGTGCCATTTTGGAACACATCCTGTGTAATTATTCCTGTAAGTAGAGAGTAATAACTTTTTTTTTTTAAACTTTCTCATTGTTTAACTGTAGCCACTTACACCGTAGTAGCTATGAGTCAAAAGTCAATGAGGCTCCCTGATGGGGACGTTAGCTCATCACAGTGATGGAGTGCAGTGATGTACTGCATATGCACTCCATCCAAATGGCACTCTATTTCCTACACTGGTCAAACGTTGTGCACTAAATAGGGTTCCATTTGAGACGCGTCTGTGGTAAATGTGACACGTCATGTGACACGTCATGTGACAGGTTGAGAGGAGTATATACAGTGCCTTAGGGAAGTATGCAGACCATTCTGTTACGTTACGGCCTTATTCTAAAATTGATTTCATTGTTTTTTTCCCTCATCGATCTACACACTATACCCCATAATGACAATTCAAAAACAGGTTTTTATAAAATGTTGCTAATTAAAAAAACTAAAAAAAACTGAAATATCACATTTTCATAAGTATTCAGACCCTTTACTCAGTACTTTGTTAAAGCACCGTTGGCAGCGATTACAGCCGTGAGTCTTCTTGGGTATGATGCTATAAGCTTGGCACACCTGTATTTGGGGAGTTTCTCCCATTCTTCTCTGCAGATCCTCTCAGGCTCTCAGGTCTCTCCAGAGATGTTTGATCGGGTTCAAGTCCGGGCTCTGGCTGGGCCACTCAAGGCCAGTGGTGTAAAGTACTTAAGTAAAAATACTTTAAAGTACTACTTAAGTAGTCCAATATCTGTACTTTACTTTCCTATTTATATTTTTGACAACTTTTACTTCACTACATTCCTAAAGAAAATATGTACTTCATACATTTTCCCTGACACCCAACAGTACTCGTTACATTTTGAATGCTCAGCAGGACAGGAAAATGTCCCAATTCACAAACTTATCAAGAGAACATCCATGGTCATCCAAGTATATATGGTAAACCAAGTATATTTTAGCAATTACATTTACTTCTGATACTTAAGTATATTTAAAACCAAATACTTTTAGACTTTTACTCAAGTACTTATTTTACTTGAGTCATTTTATATAAAGGTATCTTTACTTTTACTCAAGTACTTATTTTACTTGAGTCATTTTATATAAAGGTATATTTACTTTTACTCAAGTACTTATTTTACTTGAGTCATTTTATATAAAGGTATCTTTACTTTTACTCAAGTATGACATTTTGATACTTTTTCCCCCACTGCTCAAGGACATTCAGAGACTTGTCCCAAAGCCACTCCTGCGTTGTCTTGGCTGTGTGCTTAGGATCGTTGTCCTGTTGGAAGGTGAGCCATTGCCCCAGTCTGAGGTCCTGAGCAGGTTTTCATCAAGGACCTCTCTGTACTTTGCTCTGTTCATATTTGCCTTGATCCTGACTAGTCTCCCAGTCCCTACCTCTGAAAAACATACCCACAGCATGATGCTGCCACCACCATGCTTCACTGTAGGGATGGTGCCAGGTTTCCTCCAAATGTGACGCTTGGCATTCAGGCCAAATAGTTCTATCTTGGTTTCATCAGACCAGAGAATCTTGTTTCTCATGGTCTGAGAGTCTTTAGGTGACTTTTGGCAAACTCCAAGCACGCTGTTATGTGTCTTTTACTGAGGAGTGGCTTCCATCTGGCCACTCTACCACAAAGGCCTGATTGGTGGAGTGCTGCAGAGATGGTTTTCCTTCTGGAAGGTTCTCACATCTCCACAGAGGAACTCTGGAGCTCTGTCAGAGTGACAATAAGGTTCTTGGTCACCTCCCTGACCAAGCCCCTTCTCCCCCGATTCCTCAGTTTGGCCGGGCGGCCAGCTCTAGGAAGAGGCTTAGTGGTCACAAACTTCTTCCATTGAAGAATGATGGAGACCTCTTGGGACCTTCAATGCTGCAGATATTTTTTGGTACCCTTCCCCAGATCTGTGCCTCAACACAATCCTGTCTCGGAGCTCAACGGACAATTCCTATGACCTCATGGCTTGGTTTTTGTAGAAAAAATATCAACGATGATCAATGGAAACAGAATGCATGTGAGCTCAATTTCGAGTCTGATAGCAAAGGGTCTGAATACTTATGTAAATAAGGTATTTCAGTTTTTTATTTCTAATAAATTAGCAACAACTTCTACAAACCTGTTTTCACATTGTCATTATGGAATATTGTGTGTAGATTGCTGAGATTTAAAAAAATATTCAATCCATTTTAGGATAAGGTCTTAACGTAACAAAATGTGGAAAAAGTAAAGGGGTCTGAATACTTTCCGAAGGCTCTGTTTACGACAGCCCTTTTATAACCTTAGAGGAGACTCAGCATTCCACTACTGAACTACTACAGTATGATGCACTTGTATATCTTTCTATGCTGGGCAAAGACCATGTTTAAAATGAAGGCTATGCCGTAACGCTTCAGCGTTTTTAAAAGGTTTGTTCTATTGAACATTCCGTAACAATTAAGCTATTTTAATTATATGAACAGTGCATTGGTCTTCCATGTTTAAAAAAATTATAATGTTATGACCAATTAACCCCCTTACCTAAAAGCACCTTCTACCTACTAAGATCTACTATCGTATCCTAGCAACGCTTTCCTTCCTTCTTTTCTCTTCAAGGTAACAAACAACCAAAGGTACTGTATTATGCTTTGCAGTCTTTCTGTCAAATTTTTGTACTAGCTCATGATTCCCTCTGGGTAGTGTATCCATATCTATCTAGACAGCTTGCTTAGGTTATGTTTAGGTTATAAACTGTCCTGCAGACTCTAAACAAGTCCGGATGTTTGTAATACTGTCTGTGTCCCAAAATGGCACCCTGTTCCATATTTAGTGCACTAATTTTGACCAGGGCCCAGAGCAACCTGTGCCATTAGGGACTCAGACGTGACTGTTAACCATCTAGCGGAGGGAGTCAGGAAGTGTTATTGGTGGCTGAGGAAGCTGTGTTTGTTCCTCCTCACCCAGAGCAACGTAGCATAACACTACATTCTCCTCACTGCTGACCAGTCCAACGTGTGTGTGTGTGTGTGTGTGTGTGTGTGTGTGTGTGTGTGTGTGTAGCAGATGCTTTCTGGAACTCACTGCAGTCACTAAACATTGTACAGGAATGAGTTTGAATACCATTATGTACAGTTGATGGCTACACTAAAGGTATGTGATCCTTAGAGATGAAAGGAGAGAATTAGACCATATAACCGGGCAGTATCATCGACACGTCCCAAATGACCCCCTTCTTCCCCATAATGCTCTCGTCAAAAGTAGGGCACTAAGGAATAGGGGGAGGGGCTCTGGTCAAAGTAGTGCACTATGTAGGAAATAGGGGGAGGGGCTCTGGTCAAAGTAGTTCACTATGTAGGGAATAGGGGAGGGGGGTCAAATAATGGGGAATAGGGGAGGGCTCTGGTCAAAGTAATGCACTATGTAGGGAATAGGGGGAGGGGCTCTGGTCAAAGTAATGCACTATGTAGGGAATAGGGGGAGGGGCTCTGGTCAAAGTAGTTCACTATGTAGGGAATAGGGGGAGGGGCTCTGGTCAAAGTAGTTCACTATGTAGGGAATAGGGGGAGGGGCTCTGGTCAAAGTAGTGCACTATGTAGGGAATAGGGGGAGGGGCTCTGGTCAAAAGTAGTGCACTATGTAGGGAATACTGTGCCATTTGGGATGCAAGCCAACTCTTTGGCCTCGCTTCCAGCGAAGGGTATGATGCCAAGTAAATGAGAACAGTTAGAGAAGTATTTCCTGTTTACATCCACATACACAGTGCCTGCCAGGTGAGCTGGATCAACCAATTCCCGGTACTCCCATCAGGAGAACACCTTCTAACGCCAGTCTGTGAACATCCCATCAACTTTTCTTCTTTTTTTTTGTGTGTCTTTGGGATTTTTATATTACATGACATTTTATTTGAAAGATATTTCGACTTAATGGATCATCTCTGCAACATTTCTAGCATGAATGTAAACTTTTTCACCATTCATTTATAGTCCATCAGTCAAGAGCCCAAGGGATGCATCTACACACTACTGTACATCACACCATGGACTTTCTTTAAGGTAGGGTCAATCTATTAGTATAGAATTACATCTAGATTCTTCACGTAGTCTGTACACTGAGTTTACTAAACATTAGGAACACCTTTCTAATACTGAGTCGAGGGGATGGACTCTACAAGGTGTCGAAAGCGTTCCACAGGGATGCTGGCTCATGTTGACTCCAATGCTTCCCACAGTTGTGTCAAGTTGGGTGGTGGAGCATTCTTGATACCCCGTTCAAAGGCACTTACTTACATATTTCGTCTTGCCCATTCACCCTCTGAATGGCACACATACGCAATCCATGTCTCAGTTGTCTCAAGGCTTAAAAATCCTTCTTTAACCGGTCTCCTCCCCTTCATCTACACTGATTGAAGTGGATTTAACAGGTGTCATCAATAAGGGATCACAGCTTTCACCTGGATTCACCTGGTCAGTCTTCGTCGTGGAAAGAGCAGGTGGTGTTAATGTTTTGTACACTCAGTGTATAGGCCAGCTGTAAGGCCACATGCACCCATTCACCCGCAGCCCTGTCCAGCTAGCTGTATCGCTACCCTCCATGGTCACTATTTCTCTCTCTAGCACCTGATCTAGAATCAGTCCTCTGTATCGCTACCCTCCATGGTCACTATTTCTCTCTCTCTCTAGCACCTGATCTAGAATCAGTCCTCTGTATCTCTACCCTCCATGGTCACTATTTCTCTCTCTCTAGCACCTGATTTAGGTCACTACCCTCCATTCTCTCTCTCTCTAGCACCTGATCTAGAATCAGTTCTCTGCTACCCTCCATGGTCACTATTTCTCTCTCTAGCACCTGGTCAGTCCTCTTTCTACCCTCCATGGTCACTATTTCTCTCTCTAGCACCTGATCTAGAATCAGTCCTCTGTATCTCTACCCTCCATGGTCACTATTTTTTCTCTCTCTAGCACCTGATCTAGAATACCCTCCATGGTCCTAGCACCTGATCTAGAATCAGTCCTCTGTATCTCTACCCTCCATGGTCACTATTTCTCTCTCTCTAGCACCTGATTTAGAATCAGTCCTCTGTATCGCTACCCTCTTTGGTCACTATTTCTCTCTCTAGCACCTGATCTAGAATCAGTCCTCTATATCGCAACCCTCCATGGTCACTATTTCTCTCTCTCTAGCACCTGATCTAGAATCAGTCCTCTGTATCTCTACCCTCCATGGTCACTATGTCTCTCTCTCTCTAGCACCTGATCTAGAATCAGTCCTCTGTTTCTCTGTCACTCCACCATTACAATCCTATCCATAAGACAGGCCCTAGAACAGTTGATGATAATAATAGACTAAAATAGACTAAAATAACCACAGACATAAGGCAATGGCCTGGAGAAAGGACCTTGCCTGCTGTCTCCTCGCATCCCAGGGGAGGCATCATTTCCTGGGCCACTTCCCTCACCCCTCCCCCTAAACCTTGGAGCCCCAGGTTCTACCTCCTCCTCCTCGTCATGTAGAGCAGAACCAGGCTGGGCAGGACAGTGCCCGCTGAGTCCAGGGGAGGGCACAGATGTCTGGGGTAATCTAATAGTTGTGGGTTGTGGTCGTCTGACTGTGATGGGGACACTATAGGACAGCATCTCTTTGTGCACCGACGTTCATATCGAGCATCATAGAAACAAAAATTGTGCCTCAAATGGAACCTTATAGTTGGTTGCAACTCCTTTGGTTGCATTCAAAATAACACCTTATTCCCTATATAGTGCACAACCCCTATGGGCGCTGGTCAAAAGTAGTGCACTATGTAGGGGATAGGGTGTTATTTGGAATGCAGCCCAAGGAGTTCTAAAGAATCTAAAAAATAGTCTGGAATCCTAACGGAAGGAAGGAAGTGAAGAGACAAGAGAGGTGTGTCCTCTCGTTATTTGACTCTTTTATAACACACCCATATCAACATCGATCACAACTCTGTCGCATGAGTGTACAAGACAGGGAAAAATCTGAAATGTGATGTCTGGGACGGATACAGTACAGTAGGAAGGCCTGCAGGCCAACCACTACAGCCTGCATAGAGAACTAAACTAGTGGAGGTAGCAGAATGAATCATGATGTTATTAATCTGCTTGCTAAGATTCTAGTTTCTACTTGTTTTTACTCTTTGTGCATGTCGTCATCATTGTTGAGTCATGCTCCCAGGCAGAGCAGAGTAGTAGGATTTGGACTGAGAGTAATATATGACAAGCCAGCTTGTCAGGTGCTAGAGAGAGAAATAGTGACCATGACAAGTGATCCAATTCCATTCTCCCCTGTGTTCCAACTCCTCCCTTCCCCTCCCTCTCTTTCTTCCCCTCCTTCCCTCCCCTCCTCTCCTCTCATCCCCTCTCCTCTCATCTCTTTCCGCTCCTCCCCTCTCCTCTCATCTCCGTCTCCTATCCTCCCCTCTCCTCTCATCTCAGTCTCCTATCCTCCCCTCTCCTCTCATCTCCGTCTCCTATCCTCCCTCTCTCCTCTCATCTCTTTCCGCTCCTCCCCTCCCCTCTCATCTCCGTCTCCCTATCCTCCTCCCTCTCCTCTCATCTCAGTCTCATCTAGTCCTCCCCTCTCCTCTCATCTCTTTCCGCTCCTCCCCTCCCCTCTCATCTCCGTCTCCTATCCTCCCTCTCCTCTCATCTCAGTCTCCTATCCTCCCCTCTCCTCTCATCTCCGTCTCCTATCCTCCCCTCTCCTCTCATCTCAGTCTCCTATCCTCCCCTCTCCTCTCATCTCAGTCTCCTATCCTCCCCTCTCCTCTCATCTCTTTCCGCTCCTCCCCTCCCCTCTCATCTCCGTCTCCTATCCTCCCCTCTCCTCTCATCTCAGTCTCCTATCCTCCCCTCTCCTCTCATCTCCGTCTCCTATCCTCCCCTCTCCTCTCATCTCCGTCTCCTATCCTCCCCTCTCCTCTCATCTCTTTCCGCTCCTCCCCTCTCCTCTCATCTCCGTCTCCTATCCTCCCCTCTCCTCTCATCTCCGTCTCCTATCCTCCTCTCATCTCTTTCCGCTCCTCCCCTGTGTCCCAGGCCTTCTGCTTCCTCTCTCTCCCCTCCAACACAGACAGGTGTTTATGGATGATTAAAAAAGCACCCAGCACGCTTCATCCTTCATCCTGCTTCATCCCTCCCACAGCATTAACTAATCAATGATTCATCTCTCTATCTGTCTCACCATGCCCTTTGTAGGATCTAGTCCTGTAGGTTTAATGAATCAGCCTGTAAGTCAGAGACATCCAGAGGCAAACACCAGCCATGATCACATCTGTGGGAGGGCCTCGTCACACACACACACACACACACACAGTCCCCCACCCCTGCTCCATGCTGCGATGCCCAGGGTGTGAAATCAGAGCGTGGTAATTAAAAATCTGTCCCTCGCTGTGTGTGTGTTTGTCCCTCACAGAGCCATCTGGAACTCTGTGGATGAAATATTAAATTAGGAGGGTCAGCTGGGGGAGGTGGGGGGGGTGGTAGGAATCAGAGGAAAATGGTAGGAAAAATGGGTGGTAAGAAACCTGTGAAACTCTATCAATATCACATCAAAATGGATTAAAACCATTTACGTGTGATGGAGAATATTGTCTCATGTTATATACATCTGAAATAAAGTCATATTCTGTCTGAAAAAGCCAAATTGATCAAATTGACCAATTCACACAATTGCATTTTGCAATAACAAAACATATTTCTGTGTTTTTTTCTATGTATGGATAATATCTAACTTACTTTAAGTAATATTGGGTTTTCCTTTCTGGTTTCTTTTGAAGAGATCGTATCTTACTTCTTTACCTTAACATAAATGGTCGTCAATGGCAGTGTTCTGACCTCATATTAAAAACAATATATATATATATATATACAGTACAGTGCATTTTTCCACATTTTGTTAGGTTACAGCCTTATTCTAAAATGGATGAAATAATTTTTTCCCTCATCAATATACACACATATATCCCATAATGACAAAGCAAAAACAGTTATTTTGACATTTTTGCACATTTATAAAACGTAACTATCACATTTACAGATGTATTCAGACCCTTTACTTTGTTGAAGCAGCCTTGAGTCTTCTTGGGAATGATGCTACAAGCTTGGCATACCTGTAATTGGGGAGTTTCTCCAATTCTTCTTTGCAGATCCTCAAGCTCTGTCAGGACTCTCCAGAGATGATTGATCGGGTTAAATGTAATTAACGAGGAAGTCGGGGCACCACGGAATAATGTTTATAGAGCTGTTGTCTTCCGAATAAAGTCTTAAAGACCGTGTCATCATTTATATCAATAGCAGCCAATTACTAATCGTCACCTTATTCAGTCTCATCTGAACATCGTAAAATTCTTGGTTATCTTCATGAACCCTGGCTAACAAGTTGGAACAGCAATACAAAATTTGGTTTAATTATTTATTTACTAAATACATAAATAATCACACAGAATTGCATATACACAGGATGGATCATAAATTGATGACTAATTATGTCATACAAGAAAACGTCCCTAGCAGATGAAATTGATATGACGGCTGGTTACACAAAGAAAGGGGGTTGGGTTTGAATGAAAGTGCGGGAAGACTGAGGAACAAAAGGATTAGGTCTCTATCGGACCTTATGAAGTTATGCTATCGTAAATACAGAATCTTATGCATTCTAAATAACTGCCCATTCGGAAAAGGAAAATGCAAGAAATATATTTACTCTGAGCAACGCTTCGATAGATTGGTCGAAGATTGAGGCTGGGTTGCCCAGCAGAGATCTCCCTTGTCCTTTGAAGAATATTTCTGGGCAGATACGTTGTAGTCTGTTGTCTTGTGGTAGAACGGTTATGTTGTAGTACCATCGTCTTGTAGTAGAACGGATACGTTGTAGTACCCTGTCGTTCTGAAGTGATTGTTCATCCTTTCCTAGGCCACACACATTTACAGCTGCTGCTGATAACTCGTTGTCTAGGATGTATCACTTATTTTATTGAATAAAAGTGATGCTTTCACCACCATGCTTCACCATAGGGATGGTGCCAGGTTTCCTCCAGACATGACGCTTGGCATTCAGGCCAAAGACGTCAATCTTGGTTTCTTCAGACCAGGTGACCATCGGGTTCTTGGTCACCTCTCTGACCAAGGCAAACTCCAAGCATGCTGTTATGTGTCTTTTACTGAGGAGTGGCTTCCATCTGGCCACTCTACCGCAAAGGCCTGATTGGTGGGGTGCTGCAGAGATGGTTGTCCTTCTGGAAGGTTTTCCCATCTCCACAGAGGAACTCTGGAGCTCTGTCAGAGTGACAATCAGGTTCTTGGTCACCTCCCTGACCAAGGCCCTTCTCCCCCGATTGTTCAGTTTGGCCGGACGGCCAGCTCTAGGAAGAGTCGTGGTGGTTCAAACTTCTTCCATTTAAGAATGATGGAGGCCACTGTGTTTTTGGTGACCTTCAATGCTGCAGAAATGTTTCGGTACCCTTCCCCAGATCTGTGGCTCGACACAATCCTGTCTCGGTGCTCTACAGACAATTCTTTCGACCTCATGATTGGTTTTTGCTCTGACATGCACTGTCAACTGTGGGACCTTTTATAGACAGGTGTGTGCCTTTCCAAATCATGACCAATCAATTGAATTTACGACAGGTGGACTCTAATCAAGTTGAAGAAACATCTCAAGGATGATCAATGGAAACAGGATGCACCTGAGCTCAATTTCGAGTTTCATAGCAAAGGGTCTGAATACTTATGTAAATAAAGTATTTCTGTTTTTTATTTGTAATAAATAAAACATGTAATGTTTTTGCTTTGTCATTTAAATATTTGTTTACCTCTTATTTAACTAGGCAAGTCAGTTAAGAACAAATTCGTATTTACAATGATGGCCTACACTGGCCAAACGTATGCCCTATGGGACTCCCAATCACAGCCAGTTGTGATACAGCCCAGATTTAAACCAGGGTATCAGTATTGATGTTCCTAGCACTGAAATGTAGTGCCTTAGACCACTGCACCACTGGGGAGACCCCCAAATTATGGGGTATTGTGTGTAGATTGATGAGGGAAAAAACAAATTGAATCCATTTTAGAATAAGTATGTAATGTAACAAAATACTTTCCGAACAAACTGTTCGCTTGTGTAGGGGACAACTGTGATGTCAGACGAGTGGACAGGTGGACAGGTGTCTAATGTTTCAGAGGCTACTGATGCCACAACAATTATACTGACACACAACACAGACTCCTAAAGGATACATCTGGGTCTGAAGAGAGGCACCTATGTAGTGAGTGCCATGATGTTTTTGTTTAGGAAACCTTGTATTATTGCAACAGTGGGTGGATGCTAAATGACACATTCTATTAACATGTATGTTCTACAACATTGCAGATTTACATATGATCATTTTTCAAGAAGTAGTTAGGATGTAGTGAACTACTTTTTCAAAGAAACTTTAGTTCAGTAAACTATACATTTCTTAAGCCTAGCTTTAGTGTAGCTTAACTTCCTCCAGTGTGAAGTAATTGGTAGCTTGGAGGGGGACATGATGATGTGTCTAAGCACAGCTGGGGTCCACTCTCTCCCGCTCGCTCTCTCTTGCACTTTCTCTCCCTCTCACTTTCTCTCGCTCTCTCTCTCCCTCTCTCTCTCGTCTCTCTTTCTCTTTCTCTCTCTGTCTTACTTTCTTTTTCTCCCTCTCCCTCTCTCTCTCTCCTTCTCTGTCTTTCTCTCTACTTCTCTGTCTCTCTCTCTCCATTTCTGTCTCTCTCTCTCACTATTCAATGTACAATATCAAGTACAAGTCCTCAAAGAGGGTGCAGACAGTGTTGATATCATACTGCTGTCACCCAATAAAACAGTATTGTGACCTGTTTCGACATCTCCCATGAGTATTGACTATTATGATATTGTGGCCCCATTATAGAAAAATCATTTTATTTTAGAGTTGTTCAGAGCTTTGTCAATGATGCTGTTGTAGTTTCTGCCCTATTTGAACAAGTGGGGCAATTTAAATTACATTCTCATGTTCATTTGGAAGACCAAGTCTGGATTTCAATCCAAGGCACGTTGTAGGGAACAGCATTGGTCTGTCAACAATGCACCTTTTAAAAGCAATGGTTCCGATGTTCACGAACATCACATTCACAGTAAATATTTGAAATGTTGGGTCAAGTGTAAATTGCCTTTAAAAGTCAAAGAGCAATGTGTTTCTCTAAAATCCGCCTTGGACTAAATCGTAACCTAAATCATTATTAACCATCCAACATATAACGAGGCCCCTGGGGGCCTCACCCTCACAATGCTGGTCTTCCTGACACCCATCAGGGGCCAATGTGTAGAAGGCCAGGCATATGACCTCCACTGAGGGGACCCAGGTTATAACAAATTATAAGTATGGAAGATCCAGGTCTGTCTTGAAAAATCTATTTTATATCTCAATAAGACTAAGCTGGTTAAATAAAAATGAATGATATAGTGTCCCAGCCGGGTTAAAGATTATAAAACCCTTCTCACAAATAGGAAAACATCCAACGGACCTCTCTGTGTTATCTCTCTGTAATAATTATAATTATAGTATTCACTAATTCTAGTATAATATTGAATAATATCCAATTATACTATTTAATTTATATATTCAGTAGGCTATTCTTATATTCAGTTCTAGTATTCAGTTCTGCTATTCTAGTATTTACTGTTCAAGGGGAACTGGTTTCATGGTAGAACTCAACTGCCCACCCACCCCATCAGTGTGACACATGCTGGAGTGGTCTCTAGAGTGGTCCTGGAGTAGTCTCTAGAGTGGTCTTGGAGTCGTCTCTAGAGTGGTCCTGGAGTAGTCTCTAGAGTGGTCCTGGAGTAGTCTCTAGAATGGTCCCTAGAGTGGTCCTGGAGTAGTCTCTAGAGTGGTCCTGGAGTAGTCTCTAGAATGGTCCCTAGAGTGGTCCTGGAGTAGTCCCTAGAGTGGTCCTGGAGTGGTCTCTAGAGTGGTCCTGGAGTGGTCCCTAGAGTGGTCCTGGAGTGGTCCCTAGAGTGGTCCTGGAATGGTCCCTAGAGTGGTCCCTAGAGTGGTCCTGGAGTGATCCCTAGAGTGGTCCCTAGAGTGGTCCTGGAATGGTCCCTAGAGTGGTCCTGGAGTGATCCCTAGAGTGGTCCCTAGAGTGGTCCCAGAATAGTCTCTGTTGGTAAATTATTCTGTTGGTACTTCTTCTGTTGGTACCTCCTTCTGTTGGTCCCTCCTTCTGTTGGCACCTTCTTCTGTTGGTACCTCCTTCTGTTGGCACCTCCTTCTGTTGGCACCTTCTTCTGTTGGTACCTCCTTCTGTTGGCACCTCCTTCTGTTGGTACCTCCTTCTGTTAGCACCTCCTTCTGTTAGCACCTCCTTCTGTTAGTACCTCCTTCTGTTACCTCCTTCTGTTAGCACCTCCTTCTGTTAGCACCTCCTTCTGTTAGTACCTCCTTCTGTTGTCACCTCCTTCTGTTGGCACCTCCTTCTGCCCTTCTAGGTCAACTACCAGTCAACCTCTGTAGCCTGTTCTCCTTCACCGCTAGCAAGTACCAGACAAGGTCTATTAGGTGGTTGCTACTTTGTGTGTGTGTGTGTGTGTGTGTGTGTGTGTGTGTGTGTGTGTGTGTGTGTGCGTGTGTGTGAGAACAACCAGAGCAACCAGGGTTGCGTCTGAAATTGTACCCTGTTCCCTATGTAGTGCACTACTGTTGACCAGGGCCCAGGTCAAAATACATGCACTACATAGGGAACAGGCTGCCATTTCTGAAACAGCCCATGTCCCGAGAGCCTTAGACTCAGTAAAAGCCTGTAGTTTACATTACACTGTTGATACAACTTAGCCTGTTTACAGTCACTATAAATCCACTATGGTAGCTGGTCTTTTGCCTCACGGAAATAAATGGCTTTATTTCAACTTCTCCAACTTATTGTGGGGACAATGCAGTTTTTTAATGGAGGAGACAGTGCGTCACATAGACAGTATGAGTTTAATGGAGGAGACAGCACGTCACATAGACAGTATGAGTTTTTTAATGGAGGAGACAGCATGTCACATAGACAGTATGAGTTTAATGGAGGAGACAGCACGTCACATAGACAGTATGAGTTTTTTAATGGAGGAGACAGCACGTCACATAGACAGTATGAGTTTTTTAATGGAGGAGACAGCACGTCACATAGACAGTATGAGTTTAATGGAGGAGACAGCACATCACATAGACAGTATGAGTTTAATGGAGGAGACAACACATCACACAGACAGTATGAGTTTTTTAATGGAGGAGACAGCACGTCACATAGACACCACCTCAGGCTGATCACCTGACCTACTAACACCACCTCAGGCTGATCACCTGACCTACTAACACCACCTCAGGCTGATCACCTGACCTACTAACACCACCTCAGGCTGATCACCTGACCCACTAACACCACCTCAGGCTGATCACCTGACCTACTAACACCACCTCAGGCTGATCACCTGACCTACTAACACCACCTCAGGCTGATCACCTGACCCACTAACACCACCTCATGCTGATCACCTGACCCACTAACACCACCTCAGGCTGACCACATGACCCACTAACACCACCTCCGACTGATCACCTGACCCACTAACACCACCTCATGCTGATCACCTGACCCACTAACACCACCTCAGGCTGACCACCTGACCCACTAACACCACCTCAGACTGACCACCTGACCCACTAACACCACCTCAGACTGACCACCTGACCCACTAACACCACCTCAGGCTGACCACCTGACCCACTAACACCACCTCATGCTGATCACCTGACCCACTAACACCACCTCAGGCTGACATCCTGACCCACTAACACCACCTCAGACTGACCACCTGACCCACTAACACCACCTCAGGCTGACCACCTGACCCACTAACACCACCTCAGGCTGACCACCTGACCCACTAACACCACCTCAGACTGACCACCTGACCCACTAACACCACCTCAGACTGATCACCTGACCCACTAACACCACCTCATGCTGATCACCTGACCCACTAACACCACCTCAGGCTGATCACCTGACCCACTAACACCACCTCAGGCTGATCACCTGACCCCCTAAACACCACCTCAGACTGACCACCTGACCCACTAACACCACCTCAGACTGACCACCTGACCCACTAACACCACCTCAGACTGATCACCTGACCCACTAACACCACCTCAGACTGACCACCTGACCCACTAACACCACCTCAGACTGATCACCTGACCCACTAACACCACCTCAGACTGACCACCTGACCCACTAACACCACCTCAGGCTGACCACCTGACCCGCTAACACCACCTCAGGCTGATCACCTGAACCACTAACACCACCTCAGGCTGATCACCTGACCCACTAACACCACCTCAGGCTGATCACTTGACCCACTAACACCACCTCAGGCTGATCACCTGACCCACTAACACCACCTCCGGCTGAACACCTGACCCGCTAACACCACCTCAGACTGACCACCCGACCCCCTAACACCACCTCAGGCTGATCACCTGAACCACTAACACCACCTCAGGCTGATCACCTGAACCACTAACACCACCTCAGGCTGATCACCTTACCCACTAACACCACCTCAGGCTGATCACCTGACCCACTAACACCACCTCAGGCTGATCACCTGACCCACTAACACCACCTCCGGCTGATCACCTGACCCACTAACACCACCTCAGGCTGATCACCTGACCCACTAACACCACCTCAGGCTGACCACCTGACCCCCTAACACCACCTCAGGCTGATCACCTGAACCACTAACACCACCTCAGGCTGATCACCTGACCCACTAACACCACCTCAGGCTGATCACCTGACCCACTAACACCACAGCCTGCTGTAGCTGCAGCTTACTCATCAGACATACTGAAGTCTGGTCCCTGTTCCTTAGCTGTGTGGTGCCATTTGGGGTGCATGGACTTGAATTAAATACAATTAAATAAAAAAGACTCTGTTACAAAACTTGAACACACAGACCCTCCTCAAACTATAAACCCCGTCACACCACCTATAACATGCAGTTCTATCTGCCAATAATTGTGATCATTTTCAATTGAAATACTCTGAAAAATATTGATAACCTCTATTCTTACTTGTGTAGGGACATGTAGCTCCAAAAAAAAGTTGTATCTCAGTTATCTTAACCTGTCAAAAGTGAATCCCTGCTCTGCAGTTTTGTCTCCTCAGATTTCGGACAATGTCAATTTAAACGGTAGGGATAAAACTTCACCGTTATGAAGAACATAGAGCCTAGTGAAGGTCTGTGGTAACTGGTTAGGTCTGGACCCTGTGGCTGAGGCAGATCAGGTACAGGGTGTAGTCAGGCTGTGACAGCAGTGAAAACTGACCGTGCTACAGGGCTGTCCCTTTTGAGGCATCCACATGGACAGGTGTGATGCTGTGACATGGACAGGTGGGGCGCTGTGACATGGACAGGTGTGATGCTGTGACATGGACAGGTGTGATGCTGTGACATGGACAGGTGTGATGCTGTGACATGGACAGGTGTGATGCTGTGACATGGACAGGTGTGATGCTGTGACATGGACAGGTGTGATGCTGTGACATGGACAGGTGGGGCGCTGTGACATGGACAGGTGGGGTGCTGTGACATGGACCAGTGGGGCGCTGTGACATGGACAGGTGGGGCGCTGTGACATGGACAGGTGGGGCGCTGTGACATGGACAGGTCTGATGCTGTGACATGGACAGGTGGGGCGCTGTGACATGGACAGGTGGGGCGCTGTGACATGGACAGGTGGGGCGCTGTGACATGGACAGGTGTGATGCTGTGACATGGACAGGTGGGGCGCTGTGACATGGACAGGTGTGATGCTGTGACATGGACAGGTGGGGCGCTGTGACATGGACAGGTGTGATGCTGTGACATGGACAGGTGGGGCGCTGTGACATGGACAGGTGTAATGCTGTGACATGGACAGGTGGGGCGCTGTGACATGGACAGGTGGGGCGCTGTGACATGGACAGGTGGGGCGCTGTGACATGGACAGGTGGGGTGCTGTGACATGGACCGGTGGGGCGCTGTGACATGGACAGGTGTGATGCTGTGACATGGACAGGTGGGGCGCTGTGACATGGACAGGTGGGGCGCTGTGACATGGACAGGTGGGGCGCTGTGACATGGACCGGTGGGGCACTGTGACATGGACAGGTGGGGCGCTGTGACATGGACAGGTGGGGCGCTGTGACATGGACAGGTGGGGCGCTGTGACATGGACAGGTGGGGCGCTGTGACATGGACAGGTGGGGCGCTGTGACATGGACAGGTGTGATGCTGTGACATGGACCGGTGGGGCGCTGTGACATGGACAGGTGGGGCGCTGTGACATGGACAGGTGTGATGCTGTGACATGGACCGGTGGGGCGCTGTGACATGGACAGGTGTGATGCTGTGACATGGACAGGTGGGGCGCTGTGACATGGACAGGTGGGGCGCTGTGACATGGACATGTGTGATGCTGTGACATGGACAGGTGTGATGCTGTGACATGGACAGGTGTGATACTATGACATGGACAGGTGGGGCGCTGTGACATGGACAGGTGTGATGCTGTGACATGGACAGGTGTGATGCTGTGACATGGACAGGTGTGATGCTGTGACATGGACAGGTGGGGCGCTGTGACATGGACAGGTGTGATGCTGTGACATGGACAGGTGGGGCGCTGTGACATGGACAGGTGTGATGCTGTGACATGGACAGGTGGGGCGCTGTGACATGGACAGGTGTGATGCTGTGACATGGACAGGTGGGGCGCTGTGACATGGACAGGTGGGCGCTGTGACATGGACAGGTGGGGCGCTGTGACATGGACAGGTGGGGAGCTGTGACATGGACAGGTGGGGCGCTGTGACATGGACAGGTGGGGCGCTGTGACATGGACAGGTGTGATGCTGTGACATGGACAGGTGGGGCGCTGTGACATGGACAGGTGGGCGCTGTGACATGGACAGGTGGGGAGCTGTGACGTGGACAGGTGGGGGCGCTGTGACATGGACAGGTGGGCGCTGTGACATGGACAGGTGGGGCGCTGTGACATGGACAGGTGGGGCGCTGTGACATGGACAGGTGGGGAGCTGTGACGTGGACAGGTGGGGCGCTGTGACATGGACATGTGGGGCGCTGTGACATGGACAGGTGGGGCGCTGTGACATGGACAGGTGGGGCGCTGTGACATGGACAGGTGTGATGCTGTGACATGGACAGGTGGGGAGCTGTGACATGGACCGGTGGGGAGCTGTGACATGGACAGGTGTGATGCTGTGACATGGACAGGTGGGGCGCTGTGACATGGACAGGTGGGGCGCTGTGACATGGACAGGTGGGGCGCTGTGACATGGACAGGTGGGGCGCTGTGACATGGACAGGTAGGGCGCTGTGACATGGACAGGTGGGGAGCTGTGACATGGACAGGTGGGGCGCTGTGACATGGACAGGTGGGGTGCTGTGACATGGACAGGTGTGATGCTGTGACATGGACAGGTGTGATGCTGTGACATGGACAGGTGTGATGCTGTGACATGGACAGGTGTGATGCTGTGACATGGACAGGTGGGGCGCTGTGACATGGACAGGTGTGATGCTGTGACATGGACAGGTGTGATGCTGTGACATGGACAGGTGTGATGCTGTGACATGGACAGGTGTGATGCTGTGACATGGACAGGTGGGGCGCTGTGACATGGACAGGTGGGGAGCTGTGACATGGACAGGTGTGGCGCTGTGACATGGACAGGTAGGGCGCTGTGACATGGACAGGTGTGCCACTGTGGGACATCAATATTGATGTTCCAGCACCACGCAGAAATCTGAGATGAGCGTTTAACCCACTGATCCATCTGATCCCACGGTGAGCCCTACCCTAACCTGCTGCACCATGGGGCTGAAAGGTAGGAGGCCACTGATGGGATTAATCACTAGGGAAAGCTAGTCGGTTACACCGGTACACACACACACACAGACACTTCAACCTCCCTCTTATCAATGTTTTAATCCTGTTTTTAACCGCCCACGCAGAAATGTAATTAGCATAATAACAAAAATCCCCCTATTTCAACTAGATATATCTTCTGTTCTTGTCGGCCTTCCACATCTGCGGTGGAAGGTGGCAGAGCTACAGCGATGTTTGTCAGACCAGGAGACTTCCTGAAAAGTCTGTAGCGTCTGAACGGTTTGGGCTCTACGATGCCCACAAGCCTCACAAAACTCGCCTAAAGGTAACCCAGTACCAAATGACGGAAGTATGGACATACTTTAGTGCCAAAAAAGTGGTTAAATATGGATAGAAACATATTAAAATAACCCTGAGCTATAGGACAGACACTGCAAAATAAGCTTCATTTTATTTGTATTTTACCCCCTTTTTCTCCCAAATGTAAATATTGTCTCATCGCTGGAACTCCACAAAGGGTTCAGGGGGGGGGTGAAGGTCGAGTCAAGCGTCCTCCGAAACATGACCTGCCAAAGCGCGCTTCTTAATACCCACTCGCCAGCCGCACCAATGTGTCAGGAAACACCGTTCACCTGATGACCATGGTCAGCCTGCAGGCGCCCGGCCCGCCACAAGAAGTCCTTAGAACGCAATGAGCCAAGTAAAGCGCCCCTGGTCTAACCCTCCCCTAACCCAGATGATGCTGGACCAATTGTGCACCACCCTATTGGACTCCCGATCACAGCCAGTTGTGATACAGTCCAGGATCGAACCTGGGTCTGTAGTGATGCCTCTAGCCCTGCCAAGCAGTGCCTTAGACCTCTGTGCCTCTCAAGAGGCCCAAATATACTTTATTTGAATAAATGTTTTGACTATCTATTTTGCCATGTATGAATCTGTTATTCAATACATTTCTATGGGCTAATAGGAGTAAGGCCAATGTTTCATTAAATGTTGTACCTACAAGGGTGCTAGAATTCCAAATCAAATAGCTAAACGATCCTTGGTATGACCATCTTAAAACAATTCCATATGTTAGCTTAGTAGAAACCAAGCCCCGGCCCTTAGACTCTAGGCAGTCAGTGTTTTAGATGGTTGCAGTGAGTTTATCCTGTCTTTTTAAGTAGTGCACTATGTATCATGCAAACATCTAGCAACCAAAAGGTTGAGTGTTTGAATCTCATCGTGGACAACTGTAGCACTTTTTAACTACATTTTAGCTACTTTGCAACTACTTAGCATGTTATCTAACCCTTAACCTAACCCTCACCTTAAACCTTTTAGCTAACCCTTCCCCTAACCTTAACCCTTTAACCTGATCCTAATACTAACCCTAACCCATAACCCTAACACCTAGCCTAGCTAACATTAGCCACCTAGCTGACTTTAGTGTTATCCACCTAGCTAACATTAGCCACAACAAATTGGAATCCGTAATATATCCTATGAATTGTAAATCATAATATATCATTATACGAAATGGATGTACATCCACAAATTAATACATACCATACGAAACATTTCATACTAAATGGAGTGCCTCAGATTTACAGAGCATTCAAAAAGTATTCCGATCCCTTGACTTTTTCCACATTGTGTTGTTACAGCCTAATTCTAAAATGGATTTTATTGTTTTTTTCCCCAATCAATCTACACACAATGCCCCATATCTTAAACACGGGGGCCACTCAGGGGTGCTTGTTTAGTCCCCTCCTATACTCCTTGTTCACCAACAACAGCGTGGCCAAGCACAACTCCAACACCATCATTAAGTTTGCTGACGACACAACAGTGGTAGGCCTGATCACCGACAACGATGAGACAGCCTATAGAGAGGAGGTCAGAGGCCAGGCAGTGTGGTGAAAGGACAACAACCTCTCCCTCAATGTGAGCAAGACAAAGGAGCTGATCGTGGACTACAGGAAAAGGAGGGCTGAACAGGCCACCATTCACATCGACTGGGCTGTAGTGGAGCGGGTCGAGAGTTAAGTTCCTTGGTGCCCACATCACCAACAAACTGTCATGGTCCAAACACACCAAGACAGTCGTAAAGAGAGCACGGCAACACCTAATCCCCCTCAGGAGACTGGAAATATTTGGTATGGGTCCCCAGATTCTCAAAAGGTTCTACAGCTGCACAGCAAGCGGTCCCGGAGTGTCAAGTCTAGGTCCAAAAGGCTCCTTAACAGCTTCTACCCCAAAGCCATAAGACTGCTGAATAATTAATCAAATGGCCAACCAGACTATTTGCATTGACTCCCCCCACCCCTTTCTTTTTACTCTGCTGCAACTTGATGTTTATCATCTATGCAAGTCACTTTCCCACTACCTAAATTAAATTGACTAACCTGTACCCCCGCACATTGACTTGGTACACCCTGTATGTAACCTCATACTTGTTATTTTATTGCTATTTTTAGTAGATTATTTACTTTATTTTATTTTGTAAATATTTTCTTAACTCTATTTCTTGAACTGTTAAGGGCTTGTAAGTAAGCATCTCATACACCTGTTGTATTAAGTGACAAATAACATTTGATTTGATTTGAAATTCCAAGAAAAAACTGTTTGTTTTTAACATTTTTGCAAATGTATGTATAATAACACATTTACATTTATAATTGACATAACTATTCAGACCCTTTACTCAGTACTTTGTTGAAGCACCGTTGGCAGCGATTACAGCCTTGAGTCATCTTGGCATGACACAACATAACAACATAAGTTTGAAACACCTGTATTTGGGGAGTTTCTCCCATTCTTCACTGCAGATCCTCTCAAGCTGTCAGGTTGGATGGGGAGCGTCGCTGCACAGCTATTTTCAGGTTTCTCCAGAGATGTTCGATCGGGTTCACTCAAGGACGTTCAGAGACTTGTCCCGAAGCCACTCCTGCGATGTCTTGGCTGTGTGCTTAGGGTCTTTGTCCTGTTGGAAGGTGAACCTTCGCTTCAGTCTAAGGTCCTGAGCGCTCTGGAGCAGATTTTCATCAAGGATCTCCCGTTCATCTTCCCCTCTTTCCCTCGATCCTGACTATTCCTCCAGTCCCTGCTTCTGAAAAACATCCCCCACAGCATGATGCTGCCACCACCATTCTTCACTGTAGGGGTGGTGCAAGGTTTCCTCCAGGCGTGACACTTGGCATTCAGGCCAAAGAGTTCAATCTTGGTCATCAGACCAGAGAATCTGGTTTCTCATGGTCTGAGAGTCCTTTTGGCAAACTCCAAGAGGGCTGTCATGTGCCTTTTACTGATGAGTGGCTTCCGTCTGGCCACTCTACCATTAAGTCCCGATTGTTGGAGTGCTGCATAGATGGTTGTCCTTCTGGAAGGTTCTCCCATCTCCACAGAGGACCTCTGGAGCTCTGTCAGAGTGACCCTCGGGTTCTTGGTCACCTCGATGACCAAGGCCCTTGCTCAGTTTGGCCGGGTGGCCAGCTCTAGGAAGAATCTTGGTAGTTCAAACTTCTTCCATTTAAGAATGATGGAGGCCACTGTTTTCTTGGGGACCTTCAAAGCTGCATAATTGTTTTGGTACCCTTTGCCAGATCTGAGGTTCTACACAATCCTGCCTCGGAGCTCTATGGACAATTCCTTCGACCTCATGGCTTGGTTTTTGCTCTGACATGCACTGTCAACTGTTAGACTTTTTATAGACAGTTGCGTGCCTTTCCAAATCATTTCCAATCAATTGAATTTACCACAGCTGGACTCCAATCAAGTTGTAGAAACATCTCAAGGATGATCAATGGAAACAGAATGCACCTGAGCTCAATTTCGAGTCTGATAGCATAGGGTCTGAATACCTATGTAAATAAGGTATTTTTAACACATTTGCAACAATTTATAAAAACCTGTTTTCACTTTGTCATTTTGGGTTATTGTGTGTATATTGATGAGGATTTTCTTTTATAAAATCCATTTTAGAATAAAGTTGAAAAGTTAAAAAGAATGTGGAAAAAGGGAAGGAGTCTGAATACTTTCCGAATGCACTGTACATACAGAATGATAAGAAATGCTCTGAGACCAGGTTGCCACCCCAGACAGACAGACAAACAGACTAACCTTAAGCTTCAGCCCTAAACCAACCTCTTCTCTTCCCTTCAGACAGCCTATACCAGGCCTAGCTGAGAATCTCTATCATGGCGTCCAACAACACAGCAAGCATCGCCCAGGCCAGGAAACTGGTAGAGCAGCTGAAGATGGAGGCCAACATTGACAGGATAAAGGTGAGGGGGAATTAGGTCTATATCACTGGCCAAGAAGATAAAAAACCTAACAGATACACTATCGGTCAAAGGTTTTAGGACAGCTACTCATTCAAGGGTTTTTCTTTATTTGTACTATTTTATACATTGTAGAATAATAGTGAAGACGTCAAAACTATGAAATAACACATATGGAATCACGTAGTAACGAAAAAAGTGTTAAACAAATCAAAATATATTTTATATTTCAGATTCTTCAAAGTAGCTATCCTTTGCCTTGATAACAGATTTGCACACTCTTGGCATTCTCTCAACCAGCTTCACCTGGAATGCTTTTCCAACAGTCTTGAAGGAGTTCCCACATATGCTGAGCACTTGTTGGCTGCTTTTCCTTCACTCTGCGGTCCGACTCATCCCAAACCATCTCAATTGTTTGAGGTCGGGAGATTGTGGAGGCCAGGTCAACTGATTTAGCACTCCATCACTCTCCTTCTTGATAAAATAGACCTTACACAGCCTGAAGGTGTGTTGTGTCATTGTCCTGTTGAAAAACAAATGATAGTCCCATTAAGCCCAAACCAGCTGGGATGGCGTATCGCTGCAGAATGGTGTGGTAGCCATGCTGGTTAAGTGTGCATTGAATTCTAAATAAAGACAGACAGTGTCACCAGCAAAGCACACCCACACCATAACACCTCCTCCTCCATGCTTTACGGTGGGAAATACACATGCGGAGATCATTCGTTCACCCACACCGCATCTCACAAAGACATGCCGGTTGTATCCAAAAATGTTCCATTTGGACTCCAGACCAAAGGACATATTTCCACCAGTCTGATGTCCATTGCTAGGGTTTCTTGGCCTAAGCAAGTCTCTTTTTCTTATTGGTGTCCTTTAGTAGTGATTTCTTTGCAGCAATTCAACCATGAAGGCCTGATTCTATTGTCAGTCCAAGATGGCGTAGCAGTCGGACATGCTTTTGTCTTGTCTTGTGCCATGTAAATAGTCGGTCTCATCGTTTCTTTTTCGGATATATTTTAATCTCACTTTCCACCTACTATACTTTCCTGCAACCCGCCCCACCCAATGTGGTACGGATCTGCTATTTTTATACGTTATAACTGGAACCTCCATCAGAAGCTAGCCATCAGAAGCTAGCCATCAGAAGCTAGCCAGCAAACTAGCTACTAGCCAGAGGTCACTGTTAACCACGGCTAGCCCCGGCCCGCTAGCTTTCTGAACACCGTGCCTCCCGCTCGCCTAGCATAGTAGCGACTACCAAACGTCTCCCGGACTCACCTATTGCTGCTCATTGGACCCTATAATCACTCGGCTACACATGCCTCTCTCTAATGTCAATATGCCTTGTCTTCTGCTGTTTCGGTTAGTTATTATTTTATTTCACTGTAGAGCCCCTAGTCCAGCTCAACATGCCTTAGATAGCTCTTTTGTCACACACATGGGGAGAACTCACCTGGCTTAGCTAGTGTCTCCAGAGATGCAAGCTCTCTCATTGTCACTCAATGCCTAGGTTTACCCCCACTGTACTCCTACCATATCCTTGTCTGTACATTATGCCCTGAATCTATTCTACCACACCCAGAAATCTGCCCCTTTTATTCTCTGTTACCAACGCACTAGACGACCAGTTCTTATAGCCTTTAGCTGTACCCTCATCATACTCCTCCTCTGTTCCTCTGTGATGCTGGGTCCCTGTAGCCCTCAGCATCACACCTATTCCCCAGGCGCTCTCATTTGTTGACTTCTGTAACTGTAAAAGCCTTGGTTTCATGCATGTCAATATCAGAAGCCTCCTCCCTAAATTTGTTTTATTCACTGCTTTAGCACACTCCGCCAACCCTGGTGTCCTAGTCATGTCTGAATCCTGAATCCTGAATTCTGACATTCCATCCCCAACTACAACATTTTCCGTCAAGATAGAGCTGCCAAAGGGTGCAGAGTTGCAATCTACTGCAGAGATAGCCTGCAGAGTTCTGTCATACTATCCAGGTCTATACCCAAACAGTTCGAGGTTCAGCTTTGAAAAATCAATCTCTCCAGAAATAAGTCTCTCACTGTTGCCACTTGTTATAGACCCCTCTCAGCCCCCAGCTGTGCCCTGGACACCATGTGTCAATTGATTGCCCCCAGTCTATCTTCAGAGTTCGTACTGTTAGGTGACCTAAACTGGGATATGTTCAGCACCCTGGCCGTCCTACAATCTAAACTAGATGCCCTCAATCTCACACAAATGATCAAGGAACCTACCAGGTACAACCCTAAATCCGTAAACATTGGCACCCTCATAGATATCATCCTGACCAACTTGCCCTCTAAATACACCTCTGCTGTCATCAACCAGGATCTCAGCAATCACTGCCTCTTTGCCTGCGTCTGTAAGGGGCCTGCTGTCAAAACGACCACCCCTCATCACTGTCAAATGCTCCTTAAAACACTTCAGCGAGCAGGCCTTTCTAATCAACCTGGCCTGGGTATCCTGGAAGGATATTGACATCATCCCGTCAGTAGAGGATGCCTGGTTATTCTTTAAAAGTGCTTTCCTCACCATCTTAAATAAGCATGCACCATTCAAAAAATGTAGAACAAAGAACAGATATAGCCCTTGGTTCACTCCAGACTTCACTGCCCATGACCAGCACAAAAACATCCTGTGGCGTACTGTATTAGCATTGAATAGTCACCACGATATGCAACTTTTCAGGGAAGTCAGGAACCAATATACAGTCAGTTAGGAAAGCAAAGGCTAGCTTTTTCAAACAGAAATTTGTATCCTGCAGCACTAATTCCAAAAAGGGACACCGTAAAGTCCATGGAGAATAAGGGCACCTCCTCCCAGCTACCCACTAACTCTAATGAACGTATCTTCTACAGGGTAGGAAACACTGTCCCCACCGATAAATCTACGAGAATCGAGAATTTCAATAAGCATTTTTCTACGGCTGGCCATGCTTTCCACCTGGCTACCCCTACCCTGGCAAACAGCTCTGCACCCCCGCAGCAACTTGCCCAAGTCCCCTCCCCCCCGCTTCTCCTTCACCCAAATCCAGATGGCTGATGTTCTGAAAGAGCTGCAAAATCTGGATGCCTACAAATCAGCTGGGCTAGACAATCTGGACCTTCTCTTCCTAAAATTATCCGCCGAAATTGTTGCATCCCCAAATACTAGCCTGTTCAACCTCTCTTTCGTATCGTCTAAGATCCCTAAAGATTGGAAAGCTGCCACGGTCATCCACCTCTTCAAAGGGGGAGACTCTCTAGACCCAAACCGTTACAGACTTATATCCATCCTGCCCTGCTTTTCTAAAGTCTTCAAAAGCTAAGTTAACAAACAGATCACCAAACATTTAGAATCCCAACGTACCTTCTCCGCTATGCAATCTGGTTTCCAAGCTGGTCATTGTTGCACCTCAGCCACGCTCAAGGTCCTAAACGATATCATAACCGCCAGTGTTAAGAGACAATACTGTGCAGCTGTATTCATCGACCTGGCCAAGGCTTTCGACTCTGTCAATCACCACATTCTTATCGGCAGACTAAACAGCCTTAGTTTCTCAAATGACTGCCTCGCCTCGTTCACCAACTACTTCTCAGATAGAGTTCAGTGTGTCAAATCGTAGGGCCTGATGTCCGGACCTCTGGCAGTCTCTATGGCAGTGCCACAAGGTTAAATTCTCGGGCCGACTCTTTTCTATGTATACATCAATGATGTCGCTCTTGCTGCTGATGATTCTCTGATCCACCTCTATGCAGACAACATCATTCTGTATACATCTGGCCCTTCCTTGGACACTGTGTTAACAAACCTCCAAACAAGCTTCAATGCCATACAACACTCCTTCCGTGGCCTCCAACTGCTCTTAAATGCTAGTAAAACTAAATGCATGTTCTTCAACCGATTGCTGCCCACACCTGCCCGCCCATCTAGCATCACTACTCTGGACGGTTCTGACTTAGAATATGTGGACAACTACAAATACCTAGGTGTCTGGTTAGACTCTAAACTCTCCTTCCAGACTCGCATCAAGCATCTCCAATCCAAAATTAAATCTAGAATCTTTGTATTTCGCCTCCTTCACTCATGATGCCAAACATACCCTCGTAAAACTGACTATCCTACCGATCATTGACTTCAGCAATGTCATTTACAAAATAGCCTCCAACACTCTACTCAGTAAATCGGATGTAGTCTATCACAGTGCCATCTGTTTTGTCACCAAAGCCCCATATACTACCGACCACTGCGACCTGTATGATCTCGTTCGCTGGCCCTTGCTACATATCTGTCGCCAAACCCACTGGCTCCAGGTCATCTATAAGTCTTTGTTAGGTAAAGACCGGCCTTATCTCAGCTCACTAGTCTCCATAGCAACACCCACCCGTAGCACGCGCTCCAGCAGGTATATTCCACTGGTCATCCCCAAAGCCAACACCACCTTTGGCCGGCATTCCTTCCAGTTCTCTGCTGCCAAATCATTGAAGCTGGAGACTTATATCTCCCTCAGTAACTTTAAGCATCAGCTGTCAGAGCAGCTTACCGATCACTGTACCTGTACACAGCCCCTATGTAAATAGCACACCCGACTACCTCATCCCCATATTGTTACTTATTTTTTTACTCTTTTGCGCTTCAGTATATCTACTTGCACATCATCATCTGCACATCCATCACTCCAGTGTTAATGCTAAAATGTACATATTTCACCACTATGGCCTTTTTTATTGCCTTACCTCCCTAACCTTACTACATTTGCATACACTGTACACAGATTTTTATTTTGTTATTTTGACTGTACGTTTCTTTATCCCATGTGTAAGTCTGTGTTGTTGTTTTTGTTGCACTGCTTTGCTTTATCTTGGTCAGGTCGCAGTTGTAAAGAGAACTTGTTCTCAACTGGCCTACTTGGTTCCCACAGTCTCCTCTTAACAGTTGATATTGAGATGTGTTTGTTATTTGAAGTCTGTAGAGCATTTATTTGGGCTGATATTTCTAAGGCTGGTAACCCCCCCCCCCCCCCCCCTTATCACAACACAACTGATTGTATCAAATTAATTAAGAAGGAAAGAAATTCCACAAATGAACTAAGAAGGAAAGAAACTCCACAAATGAACTTTTAAGGCACACCTGTTAATTGAAATGCATTCCAGGTGACTACACCATGAAGCTGGTTGAGAGAGCGCCAAGAGTGTGAAAAGCTGTCATCAAGGCAAAGGGTGGCTATTTGAAGAATCTCAAATGGAAAATCTATTTTGATTTATTTAACACTTTTTTGGTTACTACATCATTTCATATGTGTTATTTCATAGTGTTGATGTCTTCACTATTATTCTACAATGTAGAAAATATTAAAAAATAAAGAAAAACCCTTGAATGAGTAGGTGTTCTAAAACTTTTGAACGGTTGTGTATATGACAAATCTGTAGCATCACTGCCCAAAAGGATAATACAGGTGGACCAAACATTAGAATCACCTGCTCTTTCCATGACATAGACTGACCAGGTGATTCCAAGTGAAAGCTATGATCTCTTATTGATGCCACCTGTTAAATATACTTAAATGAAGGGGAGGAGACAAGTTAAAGAAGGATTTTTAAGCCATGAGACATGGATTGTGTATGTGTGCAATTCAGAGGGTGGATGGGCAAGACAAATGTTTTAAGTGCCTTTGAACAGGGTATGGTAGTAGGTGCCCGGTGTACTGGTTTGAGTATGTCAAGAACTGCAACGCTGCTGTGTTTTTACCCTCAACCGTTTCCTGTGTGTATCAAAAATAGTCCACCACCCAAAGGACATTTTATTTAACTAGGCAAGTCAGTTAAGAACTAATTCTTATTTACAATGACAGTCTACCAGGGAAAAGTTTGTTAACTGCCTTGTTCAGGGGTAGAATGGCAGATTTTTTACCTCAGGAATTTGATCCAGCATCTTTGGGTTACTGGCATACATGAAATATGAGAAATCGGTAGAATCACTGCCTAAAAGGATATATCCGATATATGATAAATCGGTAGCATCAACTGCCTAAAAGGATATATCCGAAATATGATAAATCGGTAGCATCACTGCCTAAAAGCATATAACCGAAATATGAGAAATCGGTAGCATCACTGCCTAAAAGGATATATCCGAAATATGATAAATCGGTAGCATCACTGCCTAAAAGCATATAACCGAAATATGATAAATCGGTAGCATCACTGCCTAAAAGGATA
Source organism: Oncorhynchus nerka (assembly GCF_034236695.1). Classification (NCBI taxonomy): domain Eukaryota; kingdom Metazoa; phylum Chordata; class Actinopteri; order Salmoniformes; family Salmonidae; genus Oncorhynchus; species Oncorhynchus nerka. The sequence goes on along the minus strand of NC_088407.1, from coordinate 80,485,037 downwards.
TATCCGAAATATGAGAAATCGGTAGCATCACTGCCTAAAAGGATATAACCTAAATTTGAGAATATAGGAAAGTAAGGGATATACAGAATGAGAAATTGGTTGCCCGTTCCATTACAGCACAGAATACAGTGGTAATAACATGGTGATAGTATGGTAACCAGTTATAGTTACTATGATATTACCACTTTATTCCACACTGTAATGTAAAAGTACCAACAAATCTATTGTGTCGAAGTCAAAGTCAAATTGTATGCGTGTGTGTGTGTGTGTGTGTGTGTGTGTGTGTGTGTGTGTGTGTGTGTGTGTGTGTGTGTGTGTGTGTGTGTCTTTCAATACAGGTGTCCAAAGCAGCAGCAGACTTAATGTCGTACTGCGAAGCCCATGCCAAAGAGGACCCGCTCCTGTCACCGGTGCCCGCATCCGAAAACCCTTTTAGGGAGAAGAAGTTCTTCTGTGCCATCCTGTAAACGGGGTGTGGTTTATTTGGTCTGACAGGAAGTCTGCTCATCTTGGGACATTGAACGAGGACGTTCAATATGTAGACATCTTCTAACAGAAGGGCATGGAGGAGTAGTACTGTCTCTTTCTCTACAATGGAAGCTGAAGCAGGCATTTAAAAACCACAGAGTAAGACGTAACCATTTACAGCGGTCTGATCTGACCTGATCTGAGGGCAGTTTTTGAGGGCTGTGCAGCATGTTTGATGGATCCATCCGTGTAGTCAGAGGACCACCGAAGATAGTATGGTTATCCACCCAGAAACATGATGGACAACCAATCAACCAAGTCTTCAGGTTGTGTTTAAAATAAAATTAAAATAATGAAGGAGAAAAAATAAACAAAAAAAATGTTGTGGTTCTTTTGGAACATGAAATCCAAGTGTTACGTTAAATGGTGGGTTGGGTAGATGAGCTGCTTACCACCAGATACTAACGCCTGTTTATCGGAATGTTTTTATTTTTGCTGTTGTTTATTTTATGCAGATTTTGATTCTGAGATGAATTGGTTTGGCTATATCACTTAGACAACTTTCTATACTGTATGTGATTACTGAAACAGCTATTTTAACTGTTTTTTTTTTTTTTTACATCGTTAGAATTGGTGAAAGCTGTTTTAATGGAAAGTTTGGACGTTCAATTAAGTGATATTCTTTACAGACATGTTTCTTTAAACTTCTTCTGAGAGAAGTATACAACATATATATCTGGCAATGTGGTACAGTATGTGTTTCCTTCAGATACAAGCTCTCTTTTTACTATTTGTATAAAAATACTAGCAAGTAAACTGTGTTGTGCTGTGCGTTCTGAATGTTTGTGTTTATCATTAATAATTGCATGAAATTAACTATTTTTTAATTTTATTTTTAATGTGGGGATTGTATGAACGAGGCAGCCTCCATCTGGCAGTGCCAACTGTATTAAAAAGATAACAATGACTCAAAATGGACTCCATAAGGACATCTTTGTCATAGGAAAAACGAAAGGGACAAGACTGAGCTGCAAGCCGATGATGCTTAATTTCCCAAATGGTTTAAAAGGTTATGGTTAGGGTTAAAGGTTAGATTTAGGGTTAAAGGGATAGTTCAGCCAAATTACAAAATGACACATTGGTTTCCTAACCCTCCAAACAGTCTATGGACCATGTATGACAGCAATCCATGATTTGGTTTAGTTTCCATGGCACTGTTTCCACATGCTAACGTTTTAGCATTTTGGCATAAATCCCATTAAAGTCATGGGGCCGATATTAGCATTTTTTTCACACATCATGTCCAAATCATCTAAAAGTATCTAAAAAAATGATTGTGAAGCTCAACAAAGTCACTTACAGATGTTTTGAACATGAAAATGCTAATATCGGTTCCATGGCTTGAATTTGTGCCACAAATGCTAAAACGTTAGCATGTGGAAACAGAGCCAGGGAGATTAAACCAAAGCATGGATCTACCCCTAGCTTTAACTGTTTCGTTAAATTTAGGGCATAGGTTGTCCGTTTTAGATTTTGGCTAGTCGGATGCTGGTCAGAAAAGTCCCTTTAATTTGGTCTCCCTCTCATGCTATAGCAATACCTGGTTCTGACTGGCAAGGTATATTTCCATAGCACTTTGCACATAAAGCTACTAGCTAGTTGGAGTATAAGACATCATTGAACATTCACATTCACATGGGCCAGACTATGTGGGTTATTCATAAAACTATATAAACATGTATACAGCAGCCAATCAAACTGCAAGGAGAAATCTAGTAGACATTGCAGACTGTGCAGAAACTGACATAGGTTTTAGTCCCTTCATCAGAAAACAAGAGGTAGGCCTACACATTTCATGAGGAACATGGCATCCTACCATATTCATAATCATTCATATTTATAATCTTGGCAAGTAAACATACTGCATGCCCAAATAAATGAACAAAGTAGCACCTAAGAAGTGATTCTTTTTGGGGTGCACTGCAGCATTGCAGAAAACTGTTGTGTGTAAAAAAATAAATGTATATAATAACTGTAACTATAATAATAATAACTCAAACTCTAAAACCCCATTTATCACCCGGTGCTAACATGGGTCCTTTGTCCTGACCTTGCCTACATTCTGAAAAGTGTCTACACATGGTATTAAAATGTGTCTGTTATCTGTCCACTGTGTCTGCATTGTGACAAGATTTCCTGGTCCCTCTATCCAAGGGCCTTCATGGGCCGCCTGCTGCCCATCCCTAAACTAGACCATAAGTAGGTAACATAACATGTCTTGGAGGTGCTCAGAAATATGTAAACGTATATTTCATATAGCTCTGAGGCCAGGCTGTAATATAATATAATTGTATCATATTTGGATAATCCGTGAGCATAAAATTACAAAAAATAAAAATAATCTGGAGCTTTTCTTTAAGGGAATAGGGTGAATTTGCCTCTAGTCACTGATCTTGGGTCCATTTAGCATTTAGCATGGTTAAGGATAGGAAGCTGATCCTAAATCTGTTTTTAGGAGAAACTTCACCCTTGCAGTTTGATGAGCTTCTATTTGTTGCAGTTTAGTGCCCTGGTGTGGATAACAGCTCCAACATAATTTTCAACATTTTATTTATACTGATTTAGTATTGCGTTCGTTGCTAGGATAAAATAACTTACTTGTAGCTGGGGATCTTACTAACATCGACGCACTTGTCTGATTCAGTTTGGGGGAAAAAAAGAATTTGTCAGAAGTGGGATTCGAACCCACGCCTCCAGGGGAGACTGCGACCTGAACGCAGCGCCTTAGACCGCTCGGCCATCCTGACATACAATGAAGTTCGAATGTATATCATTTTAACCTTAGAAAGTAATGACGTTAACCTCGAGTAGAATCAAAACGAACATATATACGGTTATTGGTTTTATTACAGTGGCAGGATTTGTTCAGAATATATATTTTTTAGTACTTGCTAACTGGTTGAAGTTACTCACGTGTTGTATTCAACGATTTAGAAACCAGGAAATATCCGAGTTTCCTAGTTCCGACGATCACTTGAACGCGGCACAAGGAGCGACACAAATCTTTGACGTCGTGGTGCAAGAGAAGGCAGAAGAAAGAAGCTCCAGTAGGGTTTGTGTACTTTGATGTTTAACGTTGTTATTATAACGTTACCCTGTTTAACAAGACATCACCTACGCCCAACTTTAGCCGTTTAGGTAGTTAGCTAAAACGTTAATTTGACGTTTTTTTTATACATTTCTCGAGAAATGTACTTATTGTAAGTGTATATTGCTTGAATTAATTCAATTAACAGTGGTTAGTATACGTTACTAACTAGCTGGCAACCTACCTAATAAACTTCACTTGAAAGATATCGAGCAAATGTTCTGTTGTTACATTTGGTCTTTTGGCAATATAGCTAGCTAGTTTATCATGTTTTTTGCTCACCGAGGGACGCCAACTTTTTGGCATGGGCGTTTACTGTGGGGATTTCTTTAGCTAGCTAGTCCCATTATTAGCAGAGATAACTAGCTATATATGCTCTTTATAAGCTAACTAGCTAAGTAGTAACGTTAGCTACTAACTAACTTTAGCTGCTTTTGAGTGTGTTGAAGTGTGTCCAGGTCACACATGAAAGACGAAACCTTTAGCTAGCCAGTTATACCAACAGTTTGTTACTCTTTGTCCAAGTATCATGCTCTCTCCCAGTGGAGTGGAGGTCTACTAATTTAGGTTTAGGCTCAGTAATCTGTCCAAAATCCTATACATCAACGAGGCCAGAGGGGGGCATCTGAATTCACATTGGGACTGGCAGTGAATAGAACACTATGGTTGAGTTACAGTAATAGAACACTATAGTTACAGTAATAGAACACTATGGTTGAGTTACAGTAATAGAACACTATAGTTACAGTAATAGAACACTATGGTTGAGTTATAGTAATAGAACACTATAGTTATAGTATTTTTTTGTTGTTTACTTTTCTGCTCTTTTGCACACCAGTATCTCTACCTGTACATGATCATCTGATCATTTATCACTCCAGTGTTAATCTGCTAAATTGTAATTATTTGCCTACCTCCTCATGCCTTTTGCACACAATGTATATAGACTCTTTTTTTCCCTACTGTGTTATTGACTTGTTTATTGTTTACTCCATGTGTAACTCTGTGTTGTTGTCTGTTCACACTGCTATGCTTTATCTTGGCCAGGTCGCAGTTGTAAATGAGAACTTGTTCTCAACTAGCCTACCTGGTTAAATAAAGGTGAAATATATATATATATTTTTTAATAGTTACAGTAATAGAACACTATAGTTACAGTAATAGAACACTATGGTTACAGTAATAGAACACTATGGTTACAGTAATAGAACACTATGGTTACAGTAATATAACACAGGTTGAGTTACAGTGAATAGAACACAGGTTGAGTTACAGTAATAGAACACTATGGTTACAGTAATAGAACACAGGTTGAGTTACAGTGAATAGAACACTATGGTTGAGTTACAGTAATAGAACACTATGGTTACAGTAATAGAACACAGGTTGAGTTACAGTAATAGAACACAGGTTGAGTTACAGTAATAGAACACTATGGTTGAGTTACAGTAATAGAACACATGTTGAGTTACAGTAATAGGCAATGAAACCATTTCTGAAATGGAATTCTAAATACAGGTGTATTTAATTGCTTTGTAAACTGAATGGGTTCACATACAAAGCATAAAGCTTTATACTGACATTAACAAAGCATAATTCTAGTCATATGGATCATAAGGTTAACTTATAAGACAAACCATGAACAAAGAAATGCCTAGGAAATTAGAATATATAATAAATCACCTGTTAGCATGAGTGGCAGTGTGCATCGTTTTCCTTTCTGTTTTCCATGAGTTTGCCTACAACTCCAGCACCTGCGGAAAGTACCTAGATGTGCGTATGTTCTTCAGCTTTTGTACCAATGTAAATAAGACAGAATTCCTGAGAAGACAATCAACTCCATTGCATAGAACTGCAACAAACACTCAAACTGGACAGTTTTATCTCAATCTTTTCATTCAAAGACACAATCATGGACACTTACTGACAGTTGTGGCTGCTCTGCATGATGTATTGTTGTCTCTACCTTCTTGCCCTTTGTGCTGTTGTCTGTGCCCAATAATGTTTGTACCATGTTTTGTGCTGCTGCCATGTTGTGTTGCTACCATGTTGTTGTCATGTTGTGTTGCTACCATGCTGTGTTGTCATGTGTTGCTGCCATGCTATGTTGTTGTCTTAGGTGTCTCTTTATGTAGTGTTGTGTTGACTCTCTTGTCTTGATGTGTGTTTTGTCCTATATTCTTTATTTAATGTATTTTTTATTTTGAATCCCTGCCCCCGTCCCAGCAGGAGGCCTTTTGCCTTATGATAGGACATCATTGTAAATAAGAATTTGTTGTTAACTGACTTGCCTAGTTAAATAAAGGTTAAATAAAAGTTCAGAGTTCACCTGTTCAGATACAAGTAACCATAGACGCAATGCATCCATAAAGCTATCAGAGTTATCCTATCAGGGTTATCCTATCAGAGTTATCCTCAGTGAACATGTTTCAGATAACAATACATCCATAAAGCTATCACAGTTCTCTTCAGTGAACAAGTGTCAGATAGAGACCAAACATGGACATAATAACATTAGTCAGTCCTCTGAATACTGTAACAAGAGGGGGAAGAGTTGACTAGTCATGGGGCATTGTCCTTTGTGCTTTCCTTGTGTTCCTGGACAATTTGCCATGCAGCTCCAGCTGAGTTGGGACCGAGCCCACAGTCTGTTATAAATCGTGATTACATGTGCTCTTTCATAACAAATGCTCTAATAATTTTAACTATGTGTTGTTTTTGTGGAATACAAATGTGTATAAAAAAAAATTACACAAAAAACTTCTAAAATATTTGACTGCTAAGTGGTAGCATTCTTGTTCTACTTTTGTAAATAAAGTGGTGGTTTGTTGAGGAGAAGAACTTCAAGCAAAGATTTGTTAACTAGCTAACTTAGCTGGCCAACTTTAGCTAGCTAACATCAGCTATTTGACTAATCCTCCATGGATATGGTACGTTTAAATGTCAACCTGTTGTAGCTCTGTGTGTGTGTGTGTGTGTGTGTGTGTGTGTGTGTGTGTGTGTGTGTGTGTGTGTGTGTGTGTGTGTGTGTGTGTGTGTGTGTGTGTGTGTGTGTGTGTGTGAATTACCCCAGAGCATCTGTAAATTGCTGGATGCGATGCAGGAACGGTAACCTAAGGGAAGCTGGCCAACTTTAGTAGTACAGAAGGAGGAGTACAGAAGTTAATCAGCCTACTGACTGAGAAATGAAATAGCCTATGTTGCTGTCTCTCTATCTCTCTCCGTATGTCTGCCTGACTCCCAGATTGCCGAGGGGCAACATAGACTTAGCCTAGCAAGTACATTGACTAACTTAGTAAAGAACTTAGGTAATGGTTAATCATGATTCGTCTCTGTCTTTACAGGTCCTGGAACATGTCAATGGCCTAATGCATGTCCTCTAAAGCAGTGCCTGGCCACCCACTAAGTTACCAGTGATCTATTCTGCCACATCCCAGGGAACTGAGAGAGCAGAACTACCCCTCCTTAAATCCATAGTCATTGACAGTAAGTTTTGTGTGCAAAATTGTTTTGTTTTTTCATATGTTTGATAATCTGATATGTAATGTGTATTGATTCCTACTAACCAGCTTTGTAAGAGCTAGGTTTGTACTAGCAATGCTGATTATCATGAATGTGTTTTTCACTGAGACTTTCCCCAAGAGACATGCTATTCAGCTGCCTATGATTTCCTGATCTTACATTCTTAGAGAAGAAGTTGCTATTTAGAACCTAAAAGGGTTCATCGGCTGTCCACATAGGTGAACCCTTTGAAGAACCATTTTTGCTTCAATCTAGAACCTTTTCTAAAAAAAGGTTCTACCTGGAACCAAAAAAAGGGTTCTCCTATGGGGACAGCCGGGGAAAAAAACCATTTGGAACCCTTTATTCTAAGAATGTAGTGTAAGTAGATCCAATTGAAATCACTGTTTTAATAATATACATTTGTGAAGCAAATATAAACTTATTTTAACTTTTTTTTTTCAGGTGTAAAACCCTTGATTCAAAAGACACATCCATTGGTGAGTCATGTAAAGTTTCTTCCATTTTGCGCTTGCTCATTCTCCCTGTCGCTCACTTAAACTCACACTCGCGCAGTTACAGAGAAGATTAAGATATTTGCCAATTACACCCATTACTAACAATGTTTGTTGCAGGAATGATATGACAGGCACATATCTTTAGAAAAAATATAATATTTTATTACCTTTTTACACATACTTGCATTTTTGCATTTACCTTTCATTTTTTAAGACTGTCCTCAAATGAGGGGACCTTTGGATTATGGAGCGGTGTGTTAATATAACGTTTTTTAAATATTACCACATGTATTAGGATTAGGCTAAACTTGACCATTTAGAGATGAGTAAAAAAAAAAATCATAATCCAACTACTGTCTAATTTTGATATCCTCATAAAATGTTTCCGATTGATGATTTAATGAAATTATGTCCCACTTCAATAATGAAGGGACATAGGAGGAGCAAACATGCCTAAGGAAATGTGAACAGTTGACATAGACAATCAGACATTTTTAATAGATTCTGACTGTTAAAGATATTTTACTGTGCATTACTGTTCTGTTGTGTCCTGCATGCCCACATTATGCCAATCGATCATTTATTTTCTTCTCTTTTTGTTCTTGCAATAAGTGTCAAGACAAGCCAGAAAACTCAGGAGGTTGATGTGTTGTGGGCCATCTGTAAAGTCCTAAAATATGTCCCTGAGGATGCAAAGTATGTATATGAGCAAGTTGCTCTTTTTTGAAAGCATCTCTAAGTGATAACTGCGACAAACTTCTTCAACCTGTACCATGGAATTACTTTTAGGTAGCTGAGTTCACAAAGTTTCTTCAGGAATGTCCTTCTCGTTTTCTTTTAAAATCTTAAATTAATAAATTTGTAATACGCTGACTCTCTTCACTGCAGATCTGACCCATCACACCACTCTTCAAGAGGGCCACTACGCTCCAGATTGTCTTCTGTCCTTCTGGCCTTTATATACTCTGTGTCGCTCACTCTATGGGTGAATTACGAATCAATTACTGTATGCAGATGTGCAAAAAAATTGTGATGAAGATTTTGTTTTGCTATTGCTTGTTATTGTTTTGCTATCTGTTTTAAATGTAAGATGATTTAGCAGATTTAAACTTGAATTGGTGACTATGGAAACAGATAGAAATGTAATTAACCATATTTTCAATATCCAACATTATCCTCTGCAATACTTTTTACTGTAGGTAATACGCTGTAGTCAGGTGGTCGTTACCAGGTTATGATGAGGTCTTAACTATAACCAGTAGACAACATAATATAGCACATAATATATTGGTCAGAATTATGACCAGCAGGTCAGATAGAGCTCACAATTATGACCAACTGGTCGTATGGCGGTCACAAAAAGGTTTTCACAAAGGTTTTGTTCAATCAAATCAAATGTCATTGTCACATGCGCCGAATATCTTACAGTGAATGCTTACTTTCAAGCCCAACAATTCAGTTTTAAGAAAAATACTCCCAAAAAAAGAAAATAAATAAAAGTAACAAATATATAAAGAGCAGCAGTAAAATAACAATAGCGAGGCTATATACAGGGGGTACCAGTACAGAGTCAATGTGCCGGGGCACCGGTTAGTCGAGGTCATTGAGGTAATATGTACATGTCGGTAGAGTTATTAAAGTGACTATGCTTAGTTAGAAATGGGACACTGGGACCTGTATGATGCCGCTAAGGTGGCAGTTGGAGGCCAGCTCCAGACCCTTACTGCAATCTCTCTGCCGCAACGGTCCAATTAAAAACCAATGGCTTCCGCCGCGACGTTGGCAACGCATGTCATCACAGAATAAGGAGCTATAAACAAGTTCTGACTACAAGGAGTACATCTACGACCAGAAGTGACTTTTCAAAGCAGGTTAGAAGAATTTACGCAGCAGGTTAGAATAATTACCGTGAGGGGTTAGGATACTTAGTTTAAGTTTAGGAAAGGGGTTAGAGTTCGCTAAAATGCCCCCCTAACTACAAAAGGTCCCAACAAATGATGTATATAAACCCTAGATTGTTGATGCTATGTATTGGCCAATGGGAGGCTTTAAAGCCACTGATGACGCCATATTGGCACTCCTCAGAAGAAGCAGTCCTCTGTCGGAATTTATGGAATTATACAGTATTGCAATTAAATGTTTCAAGCACAAAATTACATGCATTTAAGTATTTTTGTTGTTGACAGTAACATTAGTACTGTAACGACCCGGGTGGTTTACACCAATGTAATGAAACAGGCAGGGAGCAGGTCTCGAACCCTCGACCTTCAAGCCCGAGGTCCGGCGCGCTATCGACTGTGCCGCAAAAGCATGCTCTTGCGGCAGAGTTGATTTCCGCGTTTATAAACCCAGGGTCGTTACAGTACTTTTTTTTTAATCATTCTTTTAAGATTTTATTTGTATGTTTCGTTCAGATAATAATAATGCATTAAGGTGTCTGTAATATAATAAACGTGGCAAAAACAAATGTAGACATTATAAATGCATTTCTGTACAGTAACTTCCCAAACATTTTTTTTAAACAAGGTGAGGAGTGCCAAGATGGAGGTGCCGTGGCATCAAAACAGTGCCCCCATAATATTGTCTAGTGTATGTATAAATTATTGTTCAGCGCCCTTTACACATCTTTGTCGTCATCGTTCTAAAGACGGATTAAGCTCCAGTGTAGGTTGTGTTCTATGTTGTTTAACGGGACATCACCCACCACACCCTGACTTTAGTCGTTTAGCTAGCTACGAAACCTTTTCACGCCAGATCTGACGTTTTTATACACGGATTTCTTCAGAAAACAATACTGAATGTAAGTAAATGCATGAATGAATTGACAGGTGCCAGTAGCATGCTAGCTAGCAACCTATTTGATCAACTTTACGTAAAGATAGCTAGTAAGCAAACTTGATATTACATTTGGATTTTTGGCAATATAGAAAATGTTAGTGTATCTGTTTTTTTGTACACAGTTGACGTCCACCGTTTGTCATGGACGCTTATGGATTTATGTAGCTAACTCAACTAGTAGCTACTACTACTACTAACTAGCTGCTTTTGAGTGGGTTGAAGTGTCAAAGTCACAGATGAAAGGGGAAATCTTTAGTTAACTAGTTATACCAACCGTTTGTTTATAATAAACCTTGTTCGAGTATCATGCGGTCTCCCAGTGGAGTATAATTCAACTCGGCCAGATTTCAGTCATCTTTCCTAAATACTACACAACCGAAGCCAAACAGTTTCACCGTTGTAACGTTAACACAGCAATGGGTTTATGGGCATCTGAATGCACATTGTGACTGGCTGTGAATATGAGATTATTGAATGGTAAAACAATCTCTACATTTCACAATATTTCAGATTGACTTTGCCATGGCCTGTAGTCCACCCCCTAATTTCTCCTGGGTCGAACCTAAAAAGTTGGCAGGACTGGCTCTCCCTCGAATGACTGCCCACTACCAATACCTTCTGGACAATGGCATTCAACACCTGGTCTGCTTGTGTGAGAAAAAACCTCCAAACTATGATACCGTCCCAGGAGTGAAACTACACCACATCAAGATAATAGACTTCACCCCACCAACTCCAGAACAAATTCAGAGGTTTCTGTCTATTGTGGAGGAATCGAATGCTAAAGGCGAGGTAAGGGTTCAGTTTAAGAAGTGTTCAGTTACCCATTATTCAGCTACTACATCAGAGGACCTCCTTACTTCTTTTCTGACACACGAAACCAAACAAACATTGACCACAGTGGTCACAGTCAAAATGTACACAGTTTAATTATTGTCAACCATTGATGTACATTAACACACATCCTTCTGTATCTTTATCTATGTAAGTCAACCACATGTATTTCTCTCTGCTGTAGGGTGTAGCTGTTCACTGTATGCATGGCCATGGGAGGACAGGGACCATGTTGGCCTGCTATCTGGTGAAGACCAGGCAGATCTCAGGCATCGACGCCATCAGTGAGATCAGAAGACTACGTCACGGCTCTATTGAGACACACGACCAGGAGAAAGCAGTGGTGCAGTTTTACCAGCGCATTAAATAACTGTTAAATCATTTTAAAGGGGAAATCAACTTGTATACCTGTACTGTACACATCTATAACTTGACCAATTGAAGTGGACAAATTTAAAAAGGGGGACACATTTTATATATTGTAGCTGCATTTCTTCTTTAAAGCTGCTACTCAGGTTTGGAACTACATGGATTTTTTTAGGAGTGCCTGTTTTGAACTCTGGGAAGGTGTCCTGAATTGTATGGGAAGTAATACGGTACATCTATAATGTGTACCATGACCGCTGTGCCTCTGCATTGCTCACTCTTTGGGGTTTTAGGCTGGGTATCTATAATGCACTTTGTGACAACTGCTGATGTAAAATGGGCTTTTATAAAACACATTTGATTGCTGTTGTAAATTTGCCAAAAATAACCATTAATTTATTACAAAAAATCCATTAATAATGTACCTACGTTTTTATTTTAGTTCAATTAAACAACGGACTCATGCAATAAGCATTTGTGGCTCACCACCTGGATTCGGTCTTATGTAGCAACATTTGAAATTTTTACATTGGATAAAAAGTAGAGACTCAGAGCTACAACATGGCATATCATACACTGCATTTTTGAGGAACAATGGATAAGTAATTCTGCTTTGAAAGTTGATATACTTGTAAACTCACTTTTGAGAAAATGGCCTTTGAATGTTTTGGTACCTACTGGAGAGCGCTACTTTGTCTATATTGTCTATACACATTCAGCACTGTTCACACACTCTTAAGCCAGCCCCACCCATCTCTTTTTAAGGATTCACATGTGCAGTCATGCACTGAACAGTGAGTAGTGTAGTAAAGATTAAGACTTAAAGTGGTAGTAGCCTACAATAAGGAAAGAGTCCAGGTAAACAAAGTGTCCAGATGTAAAGATGACTTAATAGAAAATAACTGAAGTTAAAGTCACACAGTAAAATACTACTTGAGTAAAAGTCTAAAAGTGTTTGCTTTTAAAAAATACTATCAAAAGTACATTAACCTCTTTGGGCCGTTAAGTATCAAAAGTAGAAGTCAGATTGATTAAACCAGATGGCCCTATTTTGATTTTTTTATTGACGGATAGCCAGGGGCACACTCCAACACTCAGATATAATTTACAAACGAAGCATTTGTGTTTAGTGAGTCTGTGTGGTATGTCACGAAGTCATGTTACGACCACACATCAATATTCATTTTATATATCAATATTTTGCTAAGTGGATGGGTCTCTACAGAAGGTGTAAATGATACAGCCAAAGGGTCACATGGGTAGTAGCATTATCAGAAATAGTGCAAATATAAACTGATATACAGTATGTACACGAACAATAACAGTAGTGATAGACGGGGTAGTTGTATGCATACAATCAGATAAAGTGGTGAGGCAATGCAGATAGTGCTGATGAGTGGTCTGTCCGAACCACGCATGAACAAGAGAATCTATATTCCGAGAGCCTGTTTCTGCCCTGCCCTTGACTTTGGTGCAGGGCATGTGAATGCCCATAGCCTCTTCATTGCAAAACTCCCTGATCTTCTCAAAAAGATAAGTTTGTCTAGCTGTGTCCAGTCCAGGTGGTGCTTGTACAGGCAGACCATCTATGGGAGGAAGGATGTCAGCGTTGCGCAGCAGCTGAAACCTGGTCCCGACTGAGTCAGAATGCTCCTTGGCGACAACACCACCAGGCTCCAGACCACCAGGCTCCAGACCACCAGGCTCCAGAGCACTAGGCTCCAGACCACCAGGCTCCAGACCACCAGGCTCCAGACCACCAGGCTCCAGAGCATCGAAACTGTAAAACAGGAAATAACAAAAACCTCTGACAACGTCAATTCACCTCCCAAGTTTAGATAAGAAGAATAACCTCATAAAATGCAATGAAAATTATAATCACCTGAAGTTCTGGTACTGCTTGATCTGTAGCAGTGGCCTGAAGTAGGGAGTCAAGTGTTGTTGCCAGCCATAGCTTGACACCAGCACCGTACCATCCTCCAGTCCAACCAGCTGTGGGATGTTGACCCCTGTCACAGTGCTGTCCTTCATAACACCAGCAATCTCAGACAAAGTATTCACTCTGGTCTTTCTGAAGCGCTGCTTGATGGGGCTGAAGCACCAGTCGGGGGCAAACTTGTGGCTTGTGATCAGGAAGTGAAGGTCCAGACTGTGGTGCAGCTTGTGCATGGTCCGCCACGCACAGTACCAGAACACTGACTTGTTGTTTTGGCCACTGCTGTTATTACAATTCAGGTCAACACATGTTTCCCCAACTCTGTAGTTTGGTGAAGAAATGGTGCTTGTAGTTGATGACTGCGCTGCTGCCTGTGCTGGATGACATGCCTTCATCAGTCAAGTAGTTGACTTGTTGTGGTTTTCCTTCACGGCAGACACCAAACAAGACACTTGTGAGAAGTTAAAAAGTAGATGGGAGCTGGCTGCATAGGGTCAGAAAGATAGTGCACCTGCAAACAACAAAAGAACATTAAGATAAATTACAATTAATTGTCTCACCCCTGTCAATCTGTCTTTACACAGTTTAGTGAAATGTATTTGTCTGCCTCACAAATATATATATATATATGAATCTTTTCTTCTTTTTTTTTGATTGTACTGTATATCTATTTATCCATCTATGTCCTTAATCAGTATAAAGGAGGAAATGTTTCTTACTTGTTGAGTAAAATCCAAGCTGTCATGTATCCTGATGTCTTTGCTTGCTGGTTCAGTAGGGACCCCAGAGACAGCTGCAGGTCTTGACAGGTGGTCTTACTGTCAGCAACCATCTTCTGGTAGACAGACCGCTCACTCTGAACAAGCAGGAGATGCTGCTCTTGCTTCTTCAGCTTGGCTGATTTAACAGCTTCTGGCATATTGGCAGATCTGAAGACCTGATAGTTGTTCTTCTGGCACTGCCAGCACAGGTCTGTCCTGGGCTTAGATGTGGGGCAGCAATTTTCTCCACAGATTTCTAAAAGAAGACAGCCCGAAATACAGAAATAATGTGAGATCAATAAAAGTAGTGCCAATCATGTTGGAGGTCAATTAAATAATCAAAATATCTTTATGCTTTTAAAGTGTTGAGCCTTGATTGATAAGCCTTGATCGAATGTTGGGCCCGTCTTCTCAGGATCCTCCTTACAAGGCTTTGACTTTGGTGGAGTCATTTGATCTGAGGGATAAGAGACTTTGGTGCTCCTTGAATGTGCGATTCTCAGGGGCTGCATCACCTCTGATGTCCTCCTGGACTCTGCAACCCACACCTGTTATTGAGATTATCAATTGTAGGTTATCTGTACAGATATACAGGCCATGCATATTATATTTACCTTTCAATAACAACACTATTGTTAGACTCACTAATCATGTTGGGGCTGGAGCATTACAGCTGTCTGTTCTTCAGCAGGGCCTGTTCTCTCTGTGTTCTGTTCCCTCCATGGTGAAGGTAATTACCCCTTATTACCCCCCAGGGCTCTGTTCCAAACCCTCATACAGGATCAGGGTCTTACCGTTGGGCTTAGCAGGGCCACTACCATCCAATGCTGAGGGAATCATAAACCAGTTGGTTAGATCCAGATCATCTAGGAGCCCGTAGAGATCCATGAAAATGTCACCAGTTACAAGGTGTGCTATTCCTCTACCATTTTTCGCTGTGGAAAACGACTACTGAATGATGGGAGTCCATGAAATGCAATTAGCTGAATCGAAAATACAAATTGTCTTTGGTCTTAGATCATTCAACCTTTGTTGAGGGACAATGCAAATGCAATAGAAATATTGCCTTTTATTATTTTTCTGCTTGTACCTATAGTTGCTACTGAAGTTATTCTACTTGTATCTAGTTGTTTACCGAAGGTGGTTCATCAAGCAGGTAAGCCAGACCATGGTATGCTGCCCTCTGCTTGGCAACCTGTTGAGTCACAACAAGAACTGTAATGATGCTGGGATTTTTTTTCACACTCAACAGTTTCCCTTGTTATCAAGATTGGTCCACCACCCAAAGGACATCCAGCCAACTTGACACAACTGTGGGAAGCATTGGAGTCAACATGGGCCAGCATCCATGTGGAACACTTTCAACACCTTGTAGAGTCCATGCCTTGACAAATTGAGGCTGTTCTGAGAGCAAAAGGGGGTGCAACTCAATATTAGGAAGGTGTTCCTGATGGTTTGTACACTCAGTGTAGTTTTCTAACCATTTCTGCTGGTCCTCCCTTGATAGACAACGTAAATCCCAAGGTAGTTTTATCCTGCTCCCTGTAGATGGGGAAAAATATGGATTATTGTCAGTGATTGTTGCATGAATGGATGAACTAATGAATTTGTACCTTTGCTGCCATGATGCTGACCCACATTCCTCTGTTCAAGGGTTTGTTCAGTGGTATAGTCAACTCAAATTTATTTATAAAGCCCTTCTTATATAGATGACCAGCAGGGTCAAATAATAATAATCACAGTGGTTGTCGAGGGTGCAACAGGAGTAAATGTCAGTTGGCTTTTCATAGCCGATCATTAAGAGTATCTCTACCGCTCCTGCTGTCTCTAGAGAGTTGAAAACAGCATGTCTGGGACATTTAGCACATCCGGTGAACACGTCAGGGTTCCATAGCCGCAGGCAGAACAGTTGAAACTGGAGCAGCAGCACGGCCAGGTGGACTGGGGACAGCAAGGAGTCATCAGGCCAGGTAGTCCTGAGGCATGGTCTGAGGGCTCAGGTCCTCCGAGAGAAAGAAAGAAAGAGATAGAGAGAGCATACTTAAATTCACACAGGACACCGGATAAGACAGGATAAATACTCCAGATAGTCAAGTTCTCGGTGTCTAATAATTGAAAGAAACAGAAAAGATCACAATGAGATATAAAGCTAAAAACAGATACAGAACTATATCATTTGCTTTTGGAAACACTCAGAAAAAGGCTTCTAAAAGACTTCTTTCCCCATATGAGGGACCCGTTTTGGTTCGAGGTAGAGAAATGGTTTGCTCTGTTGAAGAAGATAATCCAGATTGGGGGTGAGAGATTGTAATTCAGGAAGAGAGAACATTTTAGATAACTATACAATACATGCTGTACAGTGCGTTGTTCTGTGACATGTATATCATGCATTTGACTTAGGATGTTTACTTTTTCCATCCTGAATAAAGCCGACAAACAATGCAGATGTTTTACACCAGTTTTAAAGTAATTCACTGTTTTATAGCCTACTGAGTTCAGATATGTTATGCAGGTGAGTGAGGACCCAAAAGCGGTTTAACAAAAACAGAGTCCTTTAATGTCAAAACACAGGGAAGACATAGATCCTCTTCAAATGTATAGAATGGCAAAATAGACAACCCGCAGAGAGGGCGACAAATAAATCATAAAGTCCTTCTGATATTTACAGATATCTTCTTAGCAGCCGAGGAGAATAGCAGGGTTAGCGGCGACAGACTGCTGGTCTCTCTGGGTAGGCGCGGGTTGTGGAGGACAGAGGTACCTGATCACACGTAGCATCAGATGAACAGGCAGATTCCGACAGGACGGGACAAGGGTGAAGCAAACGAGACGATAGTTTGGTTCTGGCATGAGAAACTCAAACGAGAATCTGACAAAGACAGAAGCAGGAACAGAGAGAGAAATAGAGACCTAATCAGAGGGAAAAAGGGAACAGGTGGGAAAAGGGTGAACAAGGTAGTTAGAGAAGATGAGGAACAGCTGGGGGAAGGAGAGGAAGAGAAAGAACAGGAACAAGACATAATATGACAATACATGACAAGAAAACCTTAATGACAAGTGAATGCAAACATAATCATATTCTCTTTTACAGTGGTGGGAAAAGTACCCAAATGTCATACTTGAGTAAAAGTAAAGATAACTTAATAGAACATTATTCAAGTAAAAGTGAAAGTCACCCAGTAAAATACTACTTGAGTAAAAGTCTAAAAGTATTTGCTTTTAAATATACGTAAGTATCAAAACTAAATGCAATTGCAAAAATATACTCAAGTTTTAAAAGTAAAACTATAAATTCTTTCACATTGCTTATATTAACCAAACTGTACAATTTTTTTAGTTTTTGGTAATTTACAGATAATTTACACTGCAACAATCAGACATAATTTGCAAACAAAGTATTTGTGTTTAGTGAGTCTGCCAGATCAGAGGCAGTAGGGACGACCAGTGATGTTCTCTGTTTAGTGAGTCTGCCAGATCAGAGGCAGTAGGGATGACCAGGGATGTTCTCTGTTTAGTGAGTCTGCCAGATCAGAGGCAGTAGGGATGACCAGGGATGTTCTCTGTTTAGTGAGTCTGCCAGATCAGAGGCAGTAGGGATGACCAGGGATGTTCTCTGTTTAGTGAGTCTGCCAGATCAGAGGCAGTAGGGACGACCAGGGATGTTCTCTGTTTAGTGAGTCTGCCAGATCAGAGGCAGTAGGGACGACCAGGGATGTTCTCTGTTTAGTGAGTCTGCCAGATCAGAGGCAGTAGGGACGACCAGGGATGTTCTCTGTTTAGTGAGTCTGCCAGATCAGAGGCAGTAGGGACGACCAGGGATGTTCTCTGTTTAGTGAGTCTGCCAGATCAGAGGCAGTAGGGACGACCAGGGATGTTCTCTGTTTAGTGAGTCTGCCAGATCAGAGGCAGTAGGGACGACCAGGGATGTTCTCTGTTTAGTGAGTCTGCCAGATCAGAGGCAGTGGGGACGACCAGGGATGTTCTCTGTTTAGTGAGTCTGCCAGATCAGAGGCAGTAGGGATGACCAGGGATGTTCTCTGTTTAGTGAGTCTGCCAGATCAGAGGCAGTAGGGATGACCAGGGATGTTCTCTGTTTAGTGAGTCTGCCAGATCAGAGGCAGTAGGGATGACCAGGGATGTTCTCTGTTTAGTGAGTCTGCCAGATCAGAGGCAGTAGGGATGACCAGGGATGTTCTCTGTTTAGTGAGTCTGCCAGATCAGAGGCAGTAGGGATGACCAGGGATGTTCTCTGTTTAGTGAGTCTGCCAGATCAGAGGCAGTAGGGACGACCAGGGATGTTCTCTGTTTAGTGAGTCTGCCAGATCAGAGGCAGTAGGGACGACCAGGGATGTTCTCTGTTTAGTGAGTCTGCCAGATCAGAGGCAGTAGGGACGACCAGGGATGTTCTCTGTTTAGTGAGTCTGCCAGATCAGAGGCAGTAGGGACGACCAGGGATGTTCTCTGTTTAGTGAGTCTGCCAGATCAGAGGCAGTGGGGACGACCAGGGATGTTCTCTGTTTAGTGAGTCTGCCAGATCAGAGGCAGTAGGGATGACCAGGGATGTTCTCTGTTTAGTGAGTCTGCCAGATCAGAGGCAGTAGGGATGACCAGGGATGTTCTCTGTTTAGTGAGTCTGCCAGATCAGAGGCAGTAGGGATGACCAGGGATGTTCTCTGTTTAGTGAGTCTGCCAGATCAGAGGCAGTAGGGATGACCAGGGATGTTCTCTGTTTAGTGAGTCTGCCAGATCAGAGGCAGTAGGGACGACCAGGGATGTTCTCTTGATAAGTGTGTGAATTTGACCATTTTCCTGCTGTTAAGCATTCAAAATGTAATGAGTACTTTTGGGTGTCATGAAAAATGAATGGAGTAAAAAGTACATTATTTTATTTAGGAATGTAGTGAAGTAAAAGTAAAACGTTTAAAAAATATATAATTAGTAAAGTACAGATACCCCAAGAAACTACTTAATTAGTACATTTACATTTACATTTAAGTCATTTAGCAGACGCTCTTATCCAGAGCGACTTACATTAAAGATAGACTCTTGGAACTCTCGGAAGCCCTGTGGGATGCCTCTGACCGTGTCATAGCCATCCTCAGAGAGCAGGAAGCTCTCATCAGCACTGGCCCCTGCAGCAGACACCACCCTGTCAATCACACCGTGGAGTGCAGGGTTCGTGGTATATAGGAAGACATGGGTGGTATTTGAGCAAACCTGTTTTTAATTTGGTGACACTTTACAATAACTTCCATGAATAAGCCATTATAAATCCTTCTAATTGCTTTATAATGTATCTGATGTTATGTCATGACCTTTACAGTCAAATAAAATAAGCAAGATAAAAACAACAACAACGAAATAAATCGATTAATAAAATAAAATAAAAAAATACAAATAAGCCAAGACAAGTAACAGTCAAATCTAATCAAATTAAACATGTACAGTGCATTGGGAAAGTACTCAGACCCCTTCCCTTTTTCCACATTTTGTTACGTTACGGCCTTGTATGTTACAGTTGACAGTGCATGTCAGAGAAAAAAATATAAGCCATGAGGTCGAAGGAATTGTCTGTAGAGCTCCGAGACAGAATTGTGTCTGGGGAAGGGTACCAAAAAATGTCTGTAGGATTGAAGGTCCCCAAGAACACAGGGACCTCCATCATTCTTAAATGGAAGAAGTTTGGAACCACCAAGACTCTTCCTAGAGCTGAGCAATCGGGGGAGAAGGGCCTTGGTCAGGAAGGTGATCAAGAACCCGATGGTCACTCAGATAGAGCTCCAAAGTTCCTCTGTGGAGATGGGAGAACCTACCAGAAGGACAACCAACTCTGCAGCACTCCACCAATCAGGTCTTTATGGGAGAGTGACCAGACGGAAGCCACTCCTCAGTAAAAGGCACATGATGGCCCGCTTGGAGTTAGCTAAAGGACGCTGACCATGAGAAACAAGAGAAACCAAAATTGAACTCTCACGCCTGGAGAAAACCTGGCACTATCCCTATGGTGAAGCATGCTGGTGGCAGCATCATGCTGTCGGGATGTTTTTCAGAGGCAGGGACTGAGAGACTAGTTAGGATCGAGGGAAAGATGAATGGAGCAAAGTACAGAGAGATGCTTGATGAAAACCTGATCCAGAGCACTCAGGACCTAAGACTGGGGCGAAGGTTCACCTTCCAACAGGACAATGACCCTAAGCACACAGCCAAGACAGCGCAGGAGTGGCTTCGGGACAAGTCTCTGAATGTCCTTGAGTAGCGCAGCCAGAGCCTGGACTTGAACATGATCAAACATCTCTGGAGAGACCTGAAAATAGCTGTGCAGCGACGCTCCCCATCCAACTGGACAGAGCTTGAGAAGATCTGCAGAGAAGAATGGGATAAACTCCCCAAATACAATTGTGGCAAGCTTGTTGTGTCATACCCAAGAAGACTCTGGGCTGTAATCGCTGCCAAAGGTTCTTCAACAAAGTACTGAGTAAAGGGTCTGAATACTTATGTAAATGTGATTTTTCAGTTTTTTATTTGTAATACATTTGCAAAAATGTCTAAACCTGTTTTTGTTTTGTCACTATGGGACATTGTGTGTAGATTGATGAGGGGGGAAAAACATTTAATCCATTTTAGATTAAGGCTGTAATGTAACAAAATGTGGAAAAAGTCAAGGGGTCTGAATACTTTCTGAATGCAGTGTATGTAGTGTGAGTGGGTGGGGGTTTTGTGTGAGAGTGTAAGTGTAGTGTGTGAGTGTGGCAAGCTTGTGTGAATATATGGTCTTGTGAGTGTGCATAGAGCCAGGGCTGGTGGAGTGGAAGAGTTGGGAGAACAGCTGGCTGGTGAGGGCTGCGTTGACCTGGCAGCACAGCAGCACATACATGTCATACATGTTCAGGTCGCCATCTGGTGGTAGGAATAGGGAGTGACAGAAACTAGTAAAAACGTAATCTCAGAACAGAACAAAATCTTGCGTGTTAAAACATTTTGGAGGGGTGATTTGTTCACCAGGTATTCCCACACAACACAAAAATAGACAAATATGATCGTCTCTCATCGTAATCGAGGTATGAACTGTTTTTAAAAATGTAATACAATCTCTTTTTGGGTTTAGTTGTGGTCAATTTGCAGAGTAAAAAATATTATAATTATATTCCCGGCCCCGACCACCCACTCCGAGAAAAATCATCCCGCAGCTGAATCTAGTTCCCTAGCTAGAAGGACACTCTTCCCAGTTGTCCTGTATATACAACGAACAAAAATATAAACACAACATGCAACAATTTAAAATATTTTACTGAGTTACAGTTTGCATAAGGAAAACAGCCAATTTAAATAAATTCATTAGGCCCTAATCTATGGATTTCACATGACTGTGAATACAGATATGCATATGTTAATCACAGATGCCTTAAAAAAGGTAGGGGCGTGGATCAGAAAACCAGTCAGTATCTGTTGTGACTGCCATTTGCCTCATGCAGCACGACACATCTCCTTCGCATAAGAGTTGATCAGGCTGTTGATTGTGACCTGTGGAATGTTGTCCCATTCCTCTTCGTTTCTGGATATTGGTGGGAACTGGAACACACTGTCGTACACATTGATCCAGGGTGACATGTCTGGTGAGTATGCAGACCATGGAAGAACTGGGATATTTTCAACTTCCAGGAATTGTGTACAGATCCTTGCAACATCGGGCCGTGCATTATCATGCTGAAACATAAGGTGATGGTGGGGGATGAATGGCACAACAACGGGCCTCAGGATCTCATCACGGTATCTCTGTGCATTCAAATGGCCATCGATAAAATGCAATTGTGTTCGTTGTCCGTATGCCTGCCCATACCATAACCACACCGCCACCATGGGGCACTCTGCCATCTGCCCAGTACAGTTGAAACTGGGATTCATCCGTGAAGAGCACACTTCTCCAGTGGGCCAGTGGACATTAAAGGTGAGCATTTCCCCACTGAAGTCGGTTATGACGCTGAACTGCAGTCAGGTCAAGACCCTGGTGAGGACGACGAGCACGCAGATGAGCTTCCCTGAGACACAGTTTGTGCAGAAATTCTTTGGTTGTACAAACCCACAGTTTCATCAGCTGTCCGGTGGCTGGACTCAGACGATCCTGAAGCTGAAGAAACCGGATGTGGAGGTCCTGGGCTATCGTGGTAACATGTGGTCTGCGGTTGTCAGGCTGGTTGGACATACTGTCAATTTCTGTAAAACGATATTGGAGAAATTAACATTCAATTATCTGGCAACAGCTCTGATGCACATTCCTGCAGTCAGCATGCCAATTGCACGCTCCCTCAAAACTTGAGACATCTATGGCATTGTGTTGTCTGACAAAACTGCACATTTTAAAATGGCCTTTTATTGTCCCTCTCACAAGGTGCACCTATGTAATGATCATACTGTTTAATCAGCTTCTTGATATGCCACACCTGTCAGGTGGATGGATTATCTTGGCAAAGGAGAAATGTTCACCAGTAGGGATGTAAACAACATTTGAGAGAAATAATATTTGTATGCATATGGACAATTTCAGGTCATGAAACATGGGACCAACACTTTACATGTTGTGTTTATATTTCTGTTCAGTGAAGATTAATTATATATTCTATTGATTCTATTGTTGAGGTCCACTCACCAGACTGGTCTCAAACAGGTCCAGTTCCAATGTTGGATGATATCAGCTGACCTCTGCCACTCTTCCTTCCCTGTCATGTTCAGTCAACCCAGTAAATACTAAAGGGACAGTGTTGGCCACACTCTGCCTTCATTGGCCACACTCTTCCTCCAGTGCACTATCCTGCAATTTACAAGAGAGCAAATCCAAAGCCTATTCCTGTGTCTCCTGTATTACCCATCTGTAGTACAACTCTGAATGCCTATACATAATAACGTAAATACTTTCTCTAGCAGCAGGCCCTGGGACGCCTCCTCACCTCTGTTAGTGGCGGGTCATTGCACCCTTGTTATGTGTGACCATGACAGAAATAGACTGGCCTCTTAATCAAATTATTATAGCTGCTACCCAGATGACTGTATTGATCATAGCTGATACCCAGATGACTGTATTGATTGTAGCTGCTACCCAGATGACTGTATTGATCATAGCTGCTACCCAGATGACTGGATTGATTGTAGCTGCTACCCAGATGACTGTATTGATCGTAGCTGCTAACCAGATGACTTGATTGATCGTAGCTGCTAACCAGATGACTGGATTGATTGTAGCTGCTAACCAGATGACTTGATTGATCGTAGCTGCTAACCAGATGACTTGATTGATCATAGCTGCTACCCAGATGACTGTATTGATTGTAGCTGCTACCCAGATGACTTGATTGATCGTAGCTGCTACCCAGATGACTGTATTGATCATAGCTGCTAACCAGATGACTGTATTGATCATAGTTGCTACCCAGATGACTGTATTGATTGTAGCTGCTACCCAGATGACTGTATTGATCGTAGCTGCTAACCAGATGACTTGATTGATCGTAGCTGCTAACCAGATGACTGTATTGATCATAGTTGCTAACCAGATGACTGGATTGATTGTAGCTGCTAACCAGATGACTGGATTGATAGTAGCTGCTAACCAGATGACTTGATTGATCGTAGCTGCTAACCAGATGACTGTATTGATCATAGTTGCTAACCAGATGACTGTATTGATCATAGTTGCTAACCAGATGACTGGATTGATTGTAGCTGCTAACCAGATGACTGGATTGATTGTAGCTGCTAACCAGATGACTGCATGGATCATAGCTGCTACCCAGATGACTTGATTCTATAATAATACATATTTCACTTCCTGTGTACAATATTATAGCATAACAATATCAACAGTAAAATCAACACCACCAAGTCTATGGGCCCAATGGCTATTGTTTTTACTGTAAAAGTGTCCTAGTTCATTTCATAGTCAACTAGTGTGGTAATCTGGTATGGGATGTATGCCTATGAAAAACTGGGAAAACCCCCACACCCTGTGGTTTATGGTACCCCCTTACAAGCCTAATCATCAAAGTGTATGCATAATATCTTCTCATGGGAAAAGTATATTCAGTCACTCTTGAGGCAATGAGATGCAGCTAGTGTGTTCAGGAGGTGTCTGGTGCAGTGTACCCTACTCATACAGTTCAATCATTGATCTGAATGATGAAGATACAGTAGATACCCTGAACCCTAAAAGTCAGCCCCAGCTTGCTACAGTATGTATGAGCACATTCCAGCCTCCTTTAGTGGCGTCCGGGAAGTTATCATGATTGAGTGGAGTCCGCTTCTGATGGACATACAGTGGGGCAAAAAAGTATTTAGTCAGCCACCAATTGTGCAAGTTCTCCCACTTAAAAAGATGAGAGAGGCCTGTAATTTTCTTCATAGGTACACTTCAATTATGACAGACAAAATGAGAAAAAAAATCCAGAAAATCACATTGTAGGATTTTTAATGAATTTATTTGCAAATTATGGTGGAAAATAAGTATTTTTTCAAATTTCTGTTTGAAAAAGCTAGCCTTTGCTTTTCTGCCTGTGTATATTGATTCCTAACTTCCCTGAAAAGTTGCATATCGCGGAGGCTATTCAATGCTAATGCAGTACACCACAGGATGTTTTTGTGCAGAAGATAGCCCTATTTGGTAAAAGCAAAGAGAAACGACAGTCCATCATTACTTGAAGATATGAAGGTCAGTCAATGCAGAAAATTTAAAGAACTTTGAAAGTTTCTTCAAGTGCAGTCGCAAAAATCATCAAGCGCTATGATGAAACTGAATCTCATGAGGACCGCCACAGGAAAGGAAGACCCAGAGTTACCTCTGCTGCAGAGGTTAAGTTCATTAGAGTTACCAGCATCAGAAATTGCAGCCCAAATAAATGCTTCACAGAGTTCAAGTAACAGATACATCTCAACATCAAATGTTCAGAGGAGCCTGTGTGAATCAGGCCTTCATAGCTGAATTGCTGCAGAGAAACCATTACTAAAAGGACACCAACAAGACTAAAAATTGCTTGAGCCAAGAAATACAAGCAACGGACCTACCAGTGGAAATTTGTCCTTTGGTCTTATTTGTCCAAATTTGAGATTTTTGGTTCCAACTGTCATATCTTTGTGAGATGCAGTGTGGGTGAACGGATGATCTCTGCATGTGTATTTCCCACCGTGAAGCATGGAGGAGGTAGTGTTATGGTGTGGGCGTGCTTTGCTGTTGACACTGTCAGTGATTTATTTAGAATTCAAGGCACACTTAACCAGCATGGCTACCACAGCATGCTGCAGCGATACACCATCCCATTTGGTTTACGCTTAGTGGGACTATCATTTGTTTTTCAACAGGACAATGACCCAACACACCTCCAGGCTGTGTAAGGGCTATTTTACCAAGAAGGAGAGTGATGGAGTGCTGCATCAGATGACCTGGCCTCCACAATCCACCGACCTCAACCAAATTGAGATGGTTTGGGATGAGTCGGACCGCAGAGTGAAGGAAAAGCAGCCAACAAGTGCTCAGCATATGTGGCAACTCCTTCAAGACTGTTGGAAAAGCATTCCAAGTGAAGCTGGTTGAGAGAATACCTAGAGTGTGCAAAACTGTCATCTGTGGCTATTTGAAGAATTTCAAATATAAAATATATTTGGATTTGTTTAACACTTTTTTTGGTTACTAAATGATTCCATATGTTTTTTTCATAGTTTTGATGTCTTCACTATTATTCTACAATGTAGAAAATAGTAAAAATAAAGAAAAACCCTTCAACGAGAAGGAGTTCTAAAACTTTTGACCGGTAGTTTATATATGAGGGATTGGAAATGCTGCAGACGATTACATTGTTAGAAGCCACAATCTATCTGCAATATTAAAGCTGATCTACTCCCTTAACTTTTATAAAAAATATTTGCTATTGTCGTCTGGATGTTGAAAATGGTATTGTATTCCATCATTCCATCAGTTTTAATTTTCCAAAATGTATTACAGTACACAATTACTTTCGACATCACATTTATCATGGGTATACAATTGTGTTCATTAAACAAATCATTCTTATGGTATGAAACATTTTATTTTATGATGCTATAAACATGTTACAGACAAAAAGTTTTTCATTTTTGCTCCTCTCTTCTCTTAATTCTACTTTACATGTCACTTTTCTTCCTCCCAAGACTGGCGGAGTACCAGATAGCAGTATGAGTATAAATGTGTGTGTATACTGTATGAAATTCACCAAAATACATGAAATATGTTAGATTATGTATTATTTTCTGTTACTTCTGTTGGCGTCGTTTCCTTTTGAGACTTATCTGTATCTCCTCCTGGTAACACAGAGATGCATAATAAGGGACTAATGCTAATTAATATAAACATAAACACAAACATAAACACAAACACTAACATTAACATAAACACAAACACTAACATTAACACAAACATTAACATTAACATTAACACAGAGATGCATAATAAGGGACTAATGCTAATTAATATAAACATAAACACAAACATAAACACAAACACTAACATTAACATAAACACAAACACTAACATTAACACAAACATTAACATTAACATTAACACAGAGATGCATAATAAGGGACTAATGCTAATTTACTATAACATAAACACAAAACATAAACACAAACATAAACACAAACACTAACATTAACATAAACACAAACACTAACATTAACACAAACATTAACATTAACATAAACATAAACATAAACACAAACACAAACATTAACATTAACACAAACATTAACATTAACATAAACATTAACATTAACATTAACATAAACATTAACATTAACACTAACATTAACACAAACATTAACATTAACACAAACACTAACATTAACACAAACATTAGCATTAACACAAACACTAACATTAACATAAACATAAACATAAACTAATGTTAACATTAACATTAACACAAACACTAACATTAACATAAACATTAACATTAACACTAACATTAACATAAACATTAACACTAACATTAACATAAACATTAACATTAACACTAACATTAACACAAACATTAACATTAACATTAACACAAACATTAACATTAACATTAACATAAACATTAACATTAACACTAACATTAACATTAACATAAACATTAACATTAACACTAACATTAACATTAACACTAACACTAACATTAACATAAACATTAACATTAACACTAACATTAACACAAACATTAACATTAACATTAACACAAACATTAACATTAACATTAACATAAACATTAACATTAACATTAACATAAACATAAACATTAACACAAACATTAACATTAACATTAACACAAACATCAACATTAACATTAACATTAACATAAACATTAACATTAACATAAACATTAACATTAACAGTAACATTAACACAAACATTAACATTACCATTAACATTAACACAAACATTAACATAAACATAAACACAAACATCAACATTAACATTAACATAAACATTAACATTAACATTAACATTAACAGTAACATTAACATTAACATTAACATAAACAGTAACATTAACACAAACATTAACATTAACATAAACAGTAACATTAACATTAACATTAACATAAACATAAACATAAACATAAACATTAACAGTAACATTAACATTAACATTAACATAAACAGTAACATTCACATAAACATAAACATTCACATTAACATTAACACAACCATTAACATTAACATAAACATTCACATTAACATTAACATTAACAGTAACATTAACATAAACATTAACATAAACAGTAACATTAACATTAACATTAACATAAACACAAACACAAACATACCCATTTAAGTTTTCCACGTCTTGTATGGTCTCAGGGAAATCGATGCCTCTCATCTCTGGTAATAGCATGACCAGTCCACTGGACAACACGGTCATGACACCTACAGATAGACATGGTATGGTATTATCAAGCATTGGAGCTGACAGTTCTGAGATGCAGAGATATGAGCTGTATATCACAGTAAGATCAATCTTTTGACGTCAATGTGAGAGTTTAATAATATGTTCTTCATTATCTGGATGTATTTCTAAAATACAGAATATGCAAAGAAGAGGAGGGCACTCAACAAACGGGAGTGGGGGTGCAATCTTTGCAAAGGAAAAGGCACAAAAATGCATATATATATATATATATATATACCAACAAACGGGAGTGGGGGTGCAATCTTTGCAAAGGAAAAGGCACAAAAATGCATATATATATATATATATATATACCAACAAAGGAAAAGGCACAAAAATGCATATATATATATATATATATATATACCAACAAACGGGAGTGGGGGTGCAATCTTTGCAAAGGAAAAGGCACAAAAATGCATATATATATATATATATATATATACCAACAAACGGGAGTGGGGGTGCAATCTTTGCAAAGGAAAAGGCACAAAAATGCATATATATATATATATATATATATACCAACAAACGGGAGTGGGGGTATCTTATATATATATATATATATATACCAACAAACGGGAGTGGGGGTGCAATCTTTGCAAAGGAAAAGGCACAAAAATGCATATATATATATATATATATACCAACAAACGGGAGTGGGGGTGCAATCTTTGCAAAGGAAAAGCACAAAATGCATATATATATATATATATATATACCAACACAAAGGAAAAAAAATGCATATATATATATATATATATATGCAAAGGAAAAGGCACAAAAATGCCAACAAACGGGAGTGGGGGTGCAATCTTTGCAAAGGAAAAGGCACAAAAATGCATATATATATATATATATATATATACCAACAAACGGGAGTGGGGGTGCAATCTTTGCAAAGGAAAAGGCACAAAAATGCATATATATATATATATATATACCAACAAACGGGAGTGGGGGTGCAATCTTTGCAAAAATGGAAAAGCAATCTTTGCAAAGGAAAAGGCACAAAAATGCATATATATATATATATATACCAACAAACGGGAGTGGGGTGCAATCTTTGCAAAGGAAAAGGCACAAAAATGCATATATATATATATATATATATATACCAACAAACGGGAGTGGGGGTGCAATCTTTGCAAAGGAAAAGGAATATATATATATATATATATACCAACAAACGGGAGTGGGGGTGCAATCTTTGCAAAGGAAAAGGCACAAAAATGCATATATATATATATATATATATACCAACAAACGGGAGTGGGGGTGCAATCTTTGCAAAGGAAAAGGCACAAAAATGCATATATATATATATACCAACAAATATATGCAAAGGAAAAGGCAAAAACCAACAAACGGGAGTGGGGGTGCAATCTTTGCAAAGGAAAAGGCACAAAAATGCATATATATATATATATATATATACCAACAAACGGGAGTGGGGGTGCAATCTTTGCAAAGGAAAAGGCACAAAAATGCATATATATATATATATATATACCAACAAACGGGAGTGGGGGTGCAATCTTTGCAAAGGAAAAGGCACAAAAATGCATATATATATATATATATATATACCAACAAAAACGGGCACAAAAATGCATATATATATATATATATATATACCAACAAACGGAGTGGGGGTGCAATCTTTGCAAAGGAAAAGGCACAAAAATGCATATATATATATATATATATATACCAACAAACGGGAGTGGGGGTGCAATCTTTGCAAAGGAAAAGGCACAAAAATGCATATATATATATATATATATATACCAACAAACGGGAGTGGGGGTGCAATCTTTGCAAAGGAAAAGCACAAAAATGCACAAAAATGCATATATATATATATATATATACCAACAAACGGGAGTGGGGGTGCAATCTTTGCAAAGGAAAAGGCACAAAAATGCATATATATATATATATATATATATACCAACAAACGGGAGCAATCTTTGCAAAGGGGTGCAATCTTTGCAAAGGAAAAGGCACAAAAATGCATATATATATATATATATATATACCAACAAACGGGAGTGGGGGTGCAATCTTTGCAAAGGAAAAGGCACAAAAATGCATATATATATATATATATATATACCAACAAACGGGAGTGGGGGTGCAATCTTTGCAAAGGAAAAGGGAGTGGGGGTGCAATCTTTGCAAAGGAAAAGGCACAAAAATGCATATATATATATATATATATACCAACAAACGGGAGTGGGGGTGCAATCTTTGCAAAGGAAAAGGCACAAAAATGCATATATATATATATATATATACCAACAAACGGGAGTGGGGGTGCAATCTTTGCAAAGGAAAAGGCACAAAAATGCATATATATATATATATATATATATATACCAACAAACGGGGGGGGGTGCAATCTTTGCAAAGGGGTGCAATCTTTGCAAAGGAAAAGGCACAAAATGCATATATATATATATATATATACCAACAAACGGGAGTGGGGGTGCAATCTTTGCAAAGGAAAAGGCACAAAAATGCATATATATATATATATATATACCAACAAACGGGAGTGGGGGTGCAATCTTTGCAAAGGAAAAGGCACAAAAATGCATTTTTATATATATATATATATATTTAAAAAATGTAAAATACAGTTGTGAAATACCATAGAGGAAGAGAGGCAGTTCCTGCCAGATACTGGCCAGTCTGTAGAGCAAGAAAGGGGCAACTATAGCTCCTATATCACTGGCTGATGAGCACACAGACACGCCCAGGTTTCTGTCAAATACAAGCGATATTAGTCTTGATATACAGTACACTACGTCATATCAATATGATTTCATTATTTTTTTCAAACATTCGATCATATGTTTACACATATTCCAATGTGTATTATTGCATGTTACTGTTACGGTTCACATACACTTAGGTTGGAGTCATTAAAACTCGTTTTTCAACCATCCACAAATTTCTTGTTAACAAACTATATTTTTGACAAGTTGGTTAGGACATCTACTTTGTGCATGACACAAGTCATTTTTCCAACAATTGTTTACAGACAGATTTTTTTCACTTATAATTCACTGTATCACAATTCCAGTGGATCAGAAGTTTACCTACACTAAGTTGACTGTGCCTTTAAACAGCTTGGAAAATTCCAGAAAATTATGTCATGGCATTAGAAGCTTCTGATAGGCTAATTGACATAATTTGAGTCAACTGGAGGTGTACCTGTTGATGTATTTCAAGGCCTACCTTCAATCTCAGTGTCTCTTTGCATGACATCACAGGAAAATCAAAAGAAATCAGCCAAGACCTCAGAAAAAAAATTGAGACTTCCACAAGTCTGGTTCATCCTTGGGAGCAATTTCCAAATGCCTGAAGGTAACACGTTCATCTGTACAAACAATATTACGCAAGTATAAACACCATGGGACCATGCAAACGTCATACCGCTCAGGAAGGAGACGCGTTCTGTCTCCTAGAGATGAACGTACTTTGATGTGAAAAGTGCAAATCAATCCCAGAACAACAGCAAATGACCCTGTGAAGATAATGGAGGAAACAGGTACAAAAGTATCTATATCCACAGTAAATCAAGTCCTATATCGACATAACCTGAAAAGCCGTTCTGCAAGGAAGAAGCCACTGCTCCAAAACCGCCATAAAAAAGCCAGACTACGGTTTGGAACTGCACATGGGGACAAAGATCGTACTTTTTGGAGAAATGTCTTCTGGTCTGATGAAACAAAAACAGAACTCTTTGGCTATAATGACCATTGTTATGTTTGGAGGAAAAAGGGGGAGGCTTGCAAGCCGAAGAATACCATCCCAACTGTGAAGCACAGGGGTGGAAGCATCATGTTGTGGGGGTGCTTTGCTGCAGGAGGGATGGTGCACTTCACAAAATAGATGGCGTCATGAGGGAGGAAAATGATGTGGATATATTGAAGCAACATCTCAAGACATATGTCAGGAAGTTAAAGCTTGGTCCCAAAAGGGTCTTCCAAATGGAGAATGACTCCAAGCATACTTCCAAAGTTGTGGCAAAATTGCTTAAGGACAACAAAGTCAAGGTATTGGAGTGGCCATCACAAAGCCCTGACTTCAATCCCATAGAAAATGTGTGGGCAGAACTGAAAAAGCGTGTGCGAGCAAGGAGGCCTACAAACCTGACTCAGTTACACCAGCTCTGTCAGGAGGAATGGTCCAAAATTCACCCAACTTATTGTGGGAAGCTTGTGGAAGGCTACCCGAAACGTTTGACCCAAGTTAAACAATTTAAAGGCAATGCTACCAAACACTAATTGAGTGTATGTAAACTTCTGACCCACTGGGAATGTGATGAAAGAAATAAAAGCTGAAATAAATCGTTCTCTCTACTATTATTCTGACATTTCACATTCTTAAAATAAAGTGGTGATCCTAACTGACCTAAGACCGGGAATTCTTACAAGGATTAAATGTCAAGAATTGTGAAAAACTGAGTTCAAATGTATTTGGCTAAGGTGTATGTAAACTTCCGACGTCAACAGTACTACTAACAGCAGTGTTGTGTTCGAGACCGCCTAAAGCGAGACTCAAGACCAAGACTGGAGAAGACCGAGACCAAAAAAATGGGAGTCCATTTCAAGACCATGATTGTAATTTTATCAAATCATCACCATAATAAGAGTTCTAAATGTCCAGTATTTCTGTGTTCATATTTCAGAACAACATCTGGATTCTTTAGACATTTAGAATAGTGAAAAAATGCATTCTGGGGGAAAATAGAGCCACTCTACAAATGATTACTAACCCAAACACAGTGGGGAACAATGGGCCTTCTACTCCTTTAGAGAAGGGCTAAGGATTTATACAAATAATTATTATAATAATAATTATCATTATATTATTATTTTCAATGATGTTCTGATTTAATCTCTTGAGGTTTTATTGGAAAGGAAAGAGTTAACACTGAAGATACTTTTTTTCTGACTTGTGATCATTGCCCTTGCTAGTTAGATTGTATTGACATTTCCAGCCTTAGTTACATCCGTCCATTTTTGTCCTGAATATTGAGTCATTGAAACTGAAACAGTGCATCCCGAATGGAGGCAGCAAACTATGTATCAGACCAGCTGTGATTTACAACCAGATAGCAATATTTGTTTTGTATTGGTGAATTATATTAATCATGCATTAAACTGCATCCATCTATTCTGACAACAATGCCTTACTGTACGTCATGGAACGTTGAGTCAGAAAGGACTTTTTTTTTTTAAAACTCTCATGAAGTTAGTTTTGTAGGATAAATTGGGAATTTTATATTTTTGACTGATATTATGATTGTCTGTTTGTTTCATATCTGCAAAGTATTTAAAACGTTGTCAGTTCCACTTCACACTCACCGGTTACTTTGTGCTAAATGTGACATTGTTGTGCAATGGGAAGTAATAGTTGTACATTTCGACCCTATCCAATGGAGTAGTGGTGATTTAACATCATGCTGTGTGTGACTGCTGTCTTTCCATCAGCCCTATCCAATGGAGTAGTGGTGATTTAACATCATGCTGTGTGGGACTGCTGTCTTTCCATCAGCCCTATCCAATGGAGTAGTGGTGATTTAACATCATGCTGTGTGTGACTGCTGTCTTTCCATCAGCCCTATCCAATGGAGTAGTGGTGATTTAACATCATGCTGTGTGTGACTGCTGTCTTTCCATCAGCCCTATCCAATGGAGTAGTGGTGATTTAACATCATGCTGTGTGTGACTGCTGTCTTTCCATCAGCCCTATCCAATGGAGTAGTGGTGATTTAACATCATGCTGTGTGTGACTGCTGTCTTTCCATCAGCCCTATCCAATGGAGTAGTGGTGATTTAACATCATGCTGTGTGTGACTGCTGTCTTTCCATCAGCCCTATCCAATGGAGTAGTGGTGATTTAACATCATGCTGTGTGTGACTGCTGTCTTTCCATCAGCCCTATCCAATGGAGTAGTGGTGATTTAACATCATGCTGTGTGTGACTGCTGTCTTTCCATCAGCCCTATCCAATGGAGTAGTGGTGATTTAACATCATGCTGTGTGTGACTGCTGTCTTTCCATCAGCCCTATCCAATGGAGTAGTGGTGATTTAACATCATGCTGTGTGTGACTGCTGTCTTTCCATCAGCCCTATCCAATGGAGTAGTGGTGATTTAACATCATGCTGTGTGTGACTGCTGTCTTTCCATCAGCCCTATCCAATGGGGTAGTAGTGATTTAACATCATGCTGTGTGTGACTGCTGTCTTTCCATCAGCCCTATCCAATGGAGTAGTGGTGATTTAACATCATGCTGTGTGTGACTGCTGTCTTTCCATCAGCCCTATCCAATGGAGTAGTGGTGATTTAACCTCATGCTGTGTGTGACTGCTGTCTATCCATCAGCCCGATCCAATGGGGTAGTAGTGATTTAACATCATGCTGTGTGTGACTGCTGTCTTTCCATCAGCCCTATCCAATGGGGTAGTAGTGATTTAACATCATGCTGTGTGTGACTGCTGTCTTTCCATCAGCCCTATCCAATGGAGTAGTGGTGATTTAACATCATGCTGTGTGTGACTGCTGTCTTTCCATCAGCCCTATCCAATGGAGTAGTGGTGATTTAACATCATGCTGTGTGTGACTGCTGTCTTTCCATCATCCCTATCCAATGGAGTAGTGGTGATTTAACATCATGCTGTGTGTGACTGCTGTCTTTCCATCAGCCCTATCCAATGGGGTAGTGGTGATTTAACATCATGCTGTGTGTGACTGCTGTCTTTCCATCAGCCCTATCCAATGGAGTAGTGGTGATTTAACATCATGCTGTGTGTGACTGCTGTCTTTCCATCAGCCCTCTCCAATGGAGTAGTGGTGATTTAACATCATTCTGTGTGTGACTGCTGTCTTTCCATCAGCCCTATCCAATGGAGTAGTGGTGATTTAACATCATGCTGTGTGTGACTGCTGTCTTTCCATCAGCCCTATCCAATGGAGTAGTGGTGATTTAACATCATGCTGTTGTGTGACTGCTGTCTTTCCATCAGCCCTATCCAATGGAGTAGTGGTGATTTAACATCATGCTGTTGTGTGACTGCTGTCTTTCCATCAGCCCTATCCAATGGAGTAGTGGTGATTTAACATCATGTTGTGTGTGACTGCTGTCTTTCCATCAGCCATATCCAATGGAGTAGTGGTGCTTTAACATCATGCTGTTGTGTGACTGCTGTCTTTCCATCCGCCCTGTGCAGTGGTGTAGTGGTGCCTGGAGATGTGGGTATACTCTAATTTTGCCAGAAAGTTACCAAATTGTCATGTCCAATCAATGTCCAATCAATCATGGAGAGGTTCATGTAGAATGTAGCCCATAACAGAGAAAGCCCCCCTGAGTGAAAAATCCTGTGTTTTCCTATAGATTTGTCAGATTTTCACTCTCAAAATCACCATTTTGTTTTTATAGAAAAAAATGCAAGCATTTGATGGTCTAACTCCTCAACAATGCTTAAACCACATCAATCTGATTGGGTGGGCCTGTCAGGTCTTGACTCCCCATTGGGTGGGCCTGTCAGGTTCTGGCTGATTTTGGCATGGAATGACATCGGTAGCCGGTAGGGTAGGAAAGACCTTTCAATTCATGATATCGACCAGTAAATGCTAACTAAGGCAACAATGGGGGGTGTAGACGTGGATGGGCCTGGGTGGACACAGGCCCACCCAACCTGTCCGGTCCTGACTCCCCAGTGGGTGGGTCTGTCAGGTCCTGGCTGATTGACATCGATGTCATTCCATGCCCAAACCAGTTGAGAGCTGAACACTCTTGCTGCCTGCAGATTCTGTTGAAACTAGGCTATGTGAATATATTCCATGTGCTTTGCGATTGGGTAGGCTACTTTGTGCACAATTTCTCTTTTGTACTACATAACTAATAAATCATATACCTCCACTACACTACTTTGATACACATCAGTAGGGATTAAGAATTGAGTATACGCAATGCCCACTGAAAAAAAGTGGGTACACGGTTATACCTGTGTATACCCTCTACTACACTGTACCTGTGTATACCCTCTACTACACTGTCCCTTTCTGTTTTACAAAAAGTGCCCTCTCTTACATGAGTGCGCTGGTATTACAGATGCTGTCCTTTCAGAATCACCAACCTTACTGAAGGCCTATAGGTTCGCCACTTCACAAACATGTCTATAATAGACAAAGCTGATAAAATATTAATGTTTAAAGAAAGGTGTATATGTTTGGACTGGTGAGGCGGTTTTATGTGTTGACTGAATGGAAACGGATAATTCAGAGTTTTTTACTCCGCTGGTCTCAGCTGATCTCGAGTCAAGACCACATGACACCGAGACAAGACCGAGTCAAGACCACATGATACCGAGGCAAGACCGAGTCAAGACCACATGACACCGAGACAAGACCGAGTCAAGACCACATGACACCGAGACAAGACCGAGTCAAGACCACATGACATCGAGACAAGACCGAGTCAAGACCGCATGACACCGAGACAAGACCGAGTCAAGACCACATGATACCGAGGCAAGACCGAGTCAAGACCACATGACACCGAGACAAGACCGAGTCAAGACCACATGACACCGAGACAAGACCGAGTCAAGACCGCATGACATCGAGACAAGACCGAGTCAAGACCGCATGACACCGAGACAAGACCGAGTCAAGACCGCATGACACTGAGACAAGACCGAGTCAAGACCACATGACACCTAGACAAGACCGAGTCAAGACCACATGACACCGAGACAAGACCGAGTCAAGACCACATGACACCGAGACAAGTCCGAGTCAAGACCGCATGACACCGAGACAAGACCGAGTCAAGACCGCATGACACCGAGACAAGACCGAGTCAAGACCGCATGACACCGAGACAAGACCGAGTCAAGACCGCATGACACCGAGACAAGACCGCATGACACCGAGACAAGACCGAGTCATAATGTGGTAACGAGACCGAGTCAAGACCGAGACAGGTCCCTAGTACTACAACATTGACTACCAGTATGTAATCCAGGTTGTAAAAACGTTAGGTTGAGCAGCATTAATGACTTGAGTTTGATGTTATTATTTGGTCCTACTCTCACCTGAGAGGTGTTGGATACAGCTCAGAGTTGGCAAAATTGACATCTCAAATCCAATGGCAACAGAAAGCCTCCCAATGATTGCTATGGCTTTCTTCAGCCACAGATAGTCTATAGAAGATGAAAAGAGAAGGGTGAATAGATTAAACTACCCATCATATTTTAACGGCCAAATTAAGCAGAATGGTCATCCCAGAAATGTTAAGGATGGGAATACAACAGATAATCTCATAACGAAAGTAAACAATCAGAAATAAACAGAGGAATTTAAAAACGAATAAAAGGGGGAAAAGCAACTCTCAGAATCCATCATTTTCAGTCTGAGCTTCACCATGTCAGTTATCATCAGAGTTGTGTAACTGAGTTTTAATTGGTTCTTCACCATGTCAGTTAACATCAGAGTTGTGTAACTGAGTTTTAATTGGTTCTTCACCATGTCAGTTATCATCAGAGTTGTGTAACTGAGTTTTAATTGGTTGACCTCCATCTTCAGCTTGAAATGCCACCACCAGGAGCAACGTGGGATTGAATCCCACCCCAACCACTTCTCACTTTCTCCTCTCTACAATAATATCTGCATTCTGAGCTTAATAATATAATAATGCAGAAAGTGGACAAGTCTCTATTCTCCTATTTCAAATAATACATTCAAATACCAACTCACCTACTGAGACGAAGGGCACTATGAGGCAGGCGACTCCTCCTATGAAGTTAGACACAGCCATGAGAGGTCTCCGTCCAACCCTGTCCACCAACAGGTAGAAGATGAGGCCGGTGGGCAGCTCCACGGCTGCAGAGATGAAGAAATCCCGGAAGATATTGTTTCCAGTGATCGCCAGGCGGAGAACCAACCCTTGGAAAACCACTGCGCTCGTGAACCTTGGAGGAAGACCAGCAGGAAGAGGTTCATGTGGAATTTAGCCCATGACAGAGACAGGGTGATGTTTTGGATTCATTGATCTGAGGACTTCATGTACAGATAAAGTATTATTTGATGGGCGTCACAGAACAGCATGCGACACTCACCTGGCACAACATCATTTAATTTCCATGGTGATGAGGAGGATGTGTGGCATTTGTTCAATTAAATGCAGTAAAATATTTTTCTCCAGTTGAGTGCAGCATGATATGATACAAACTGCATCTGAATGCAGCCTAGTCTATTACAAATCAACTCTTTGAGTGGAACAGTAAACATTATGTACAGTGAAAATTCCATTTCAAATGTGTCTGGCACCAGCCATGACAGTTATTTGGTGTATGTGGTGAATTTTCTAAACTCTTAGTACAAACATCCAAACTGGTAAACACTTGTAACGAAACCAGTTTTACATTCAAAACCTTTCATTGTGCATTCATTTTGTTTGTAGACATCACCACACAACCATACACAAAAAAATATATATGTGTTGTGGATGGGATAGAGGAAAGGTCACAGGTTCAATCCCAGAGCTCGGCACTGGTTTAAATTTGTTCTGTTTCAACCCTGTCTCTAACCTTAACCCTTACCTTCAAAATTCGTGAATTAATGCCTAAACTTGACCTTCCAAATTTGACGTTTACCCCCGCACTGGACAAACGTTAAATACTCAAGTGAGACCGTGATATCTTGTTGCCCAGTTGGCTTGTCTCTTACCAAGCGTAGATGAGGATCAGAGTGTTTCTCCTCATGTTGGACGTCCTAAACAGATCCATGAATGACGGACGACTTATCTCTGCCTCCTGCTCCTGCTTCTCCTCCAGAGGATCAAACTGAAAAAAGACTGATATGTGATAAGTGATATGCCTGATGATACCCCCCCAGTGTGTGTATAATTTTATGCTAACCATAACCATACTCAGAAGAGTGCTCCCTAAAGCACAACCAGATGTTTCAGACACTACTCCGAAGAGAGCTCCCTAAAGCACAACAAGATGTTTCAGACACTACTCCGAAGAGAGCTCCCTGAAGCACAACAAGATGTTTCAGACACTACTCCGAAGAGAGCTCTATGAACCACAACAAGATGTTTCAGACAATACTCCGAAGAGAGCTCTATGAAGCACTACCAGATGTTTCAGACACTACTCCGAAGAGAGCTCCCTGAAGCACAACAAGATGTTTCAGACAATACTCGGAAGAGAGCTCCCTGAAGAACAACAAGATGTTTCAGACACTACTCCGAAGAGAGCTCTATGAACCACAACAAGATGTTTCAGACACTACTCCGAAGAGAGCTCCCTGAAGCACAACAAGATGTTTCAGACACTACTCCAAAGAGAGCTCCCTGAAGCACAACAAGATGTTTCAGACACCACTCCGAAGAGAGCTCCCTGAAGCACAAGAAGATGTTTCAGACACTACTCCGAAGAGAGCTCTATGAAGCACAACAAGATGTTTCAGACACTACTCCGAAGAGAGCTCCCTGAAGCACAACAAGATGTTTCAGATACTACTCCGAAGAGAGCTCTATGAAGCACAACAAGATGTTTCAGACACCACTCCGAAGAGAGCTCCCTGAAGCACAAGAAGATGTTTCAGACACTACTCCGAAGAGTTTCAGACACTACCCGAAAGAGAGCTCTATGAAGCACAACAAGATGTTTCAGACACTACTCCAAAGAGAGCTCCCTGAAGCACAACAAGATGTTTCAGATACTACTCCTATGAAGCACAACAAAGAGAGCTCTATGAAGCACAACAAGATGTTTCAGAAACTATTCCGAAGAGAGCTCCCTGAAGCACAACAAGATGTTTCAGACTACTCCAAAGAGAGCTCTATGAAGCACAACAAGATGTTTCAGACACTACTCCGAAGAGAGCTCCCTGAAGCACAACAAGATGTTTCAGACACTACTCCGAAGAGAGCTCCCTGAAGCACAACAAGATGTTTCAGACACTACTCCCGAAGAGAGCTCCCTGAAGCACAACAAGATGTTTCAGACACTACTCCGAAGAGAGCTCCCTGAAGCACAACAAGATGTTTCAGACACTACTCCGAAGAGAGCTCCCTGAAGCACAACAAGATGTTTCAGACACTACTCCGAAGAGAGCTCTATGAAGCACAACAAGATGTTTCAGAAACTACTCCAAAGAGAGCTCCCTGAAGCACAACAAGATGTTTCAGACAATACTCCAAAGAGAGCTCTATGAAGCACAACAAGATGTTTCAGACACTACTCCTGAAGCACAACAAGAGAGCTCCCTGAAGCACAACAAGATGTTTCAGACACTACTCCGAAGAGAGCTCTATGAAGCACAACAAGATGTTTCAGAAACTACTCCGAAGAGAGCTCCCTGAAGCACAACAAGATGTTTCAGACTACTCCAAAGACAGCTCTATGAAGCACAACAAGATGTTTCAGACACTACTCCGAAGAGAGCTCCCTGAAGCACAACAAGATGTTTCAGACACTACTCCGAAGAGAGCTCCCTGAAGCACAACAAGATGTTTCAGACACTACTCCGAAGAGAGCTCCCTGAAGCACAACAAGATGTTTCAGACACTACTCCGAAGAGAGCTCTATGAAGCACAACAAGATGTTTCAGACACTACTCCGAAGAGAGCTCCCTGAAGCACAACAAGATGTTTCAGACACTACTCCGAAGAGAGCTCCCTGAAGCACAACAAGATGTTTCAGACACTACTCCCGAAGAGAGCTCCCTGAAGCACAACAAGATGTTTCAGACACTACTCCGAAGAGAGCTCCCTGAAGCACAACAAGATGTTTCAGACACTACTCCGAAGAGAGCTCCCTGAAGCACAACAAGATGTTTCAGACACTACTCCGAAGAGAGCTCCCTGAAGCACAACAAGATGTTTCAGACACTACTCCGAAGAGAGCTCTATGAACCACAACAAGATGTTTCAGACAATACTCCGAAGAGAGCTCTATGAAGCACAACCAGATGTTTCAGACACTACTCCGAAGAGAGCTCCCTGAAGCACAACAAGATGTTTCAGACAATACTCGGAAGAGAGCTCCCTGAAGAACAACAAGATGTTTCAGACACTACTCCGAAGAGAGCTCTATGAACCACAACAAGATGTTTCAGACACTACTCCGAAGAGAGCTCCCTGAAGCACAACAAGATGTTTCAGACACTACTCCAAAGAGAGCTCCCTGAAGCACAACAAGATGTTTCAGACACCACTCCGAAGAGAGCTCCCTGAAGCACAAGAAGATGTTTCAGACACTACTCCGAAGAGAGCTCTATGAAGCACAACAAGATGTTTCAGACACTACTCCAAAGAGAGCTCCCTGAAGCACAACAAGATGTTTCAGATACTACTCCGAAGAGAGCTCTATGAAGCACAACAAGATGTTTCAGAAACTATTCCGAAGAGAGCTCCCTGAAGCACAACAAGATGTTTCAGACTACTCCAAAGAGAGCTCTATGAAGCACAACAAGATGTTTCAGACACTACTCCGAAGAGAGCTCCCTGAAGCACAACAAGATGTTTCAGACACTACTCCGAAGAGAGCTCCCTGAAGCACAACAAGATGTTTCAGACACTACTCCCGAAGAGAGCTCCCTGAAGCACAACAAGATGTTTCAGACACTACTCCGAAGAGAGCTCCCTGAAGCACAACAAGATGTTTCAGACACTACTCCGAAGAGAGCTCCCTGAAGCACAACAAGATGTTTCAGACACTACTCCGAAGAGAGCTCTATGA
Source organism: Oncorhynchus nerka (assembly GCF_034236695.1). Lineage (NCBI taxonomy): Eukaryota > Metazoa > Chordata > Actinopteri > Salmoniformes > Salmonidae > Oncorhynchus > Oncorhynchus nerka. The sequence goes on along the minus strand of NC_088407.1, from coordinate 80,442,949 downwards.
AGCACAACAAGATGTTTCAGAAACTACTCCAAAGAGAGCTCCCTGAAGCACAACAAGATGTTTCAGACAATACTCCAAAGAGAGCTCTATGAAGCACAACAAGATGTTTCAGACACTACTCCGAAGAGAGCTCCCTGAAGCACAACAAGATGTTTCAGACACTACTCCGAAGAGAGCTCCCTGAAGCACAACAAGATGTTTCAGACACTACTCCGAAGAGAGCTCTATGAAGCACAACAAGATGTTTCAGACACTACTCCGAAGAGAGCTCCCTGAAGCACAACAAGATGTTTCAGACACTACTCCGAAGAGAGCTCTATGAAGCACAACAAGATGTTTCAGAAACTACTCCGAAGAGAGCTCCCTGAAGCACAACAAGATGTTTCAGACTACTCCAAAGACAGCTCTATGAAGCACAACAAGATGTTTCAGACACTACTCCGAAGAGAGCTCCCTGAAGCACAACAAGATGTTTCAGACACTACTCCGAAGAGAGCTCCCTGAAGCACAACAAGATGTTTCAGACACTACTCCGAAGCACAACAAGAGCTCCCTGAAGCACAACAAGATGTTTCAGACACTACTCCAAAGAGAGCTCTATGAAGCACAACAAGATGTTTCAGACACTACTCCGAAGAGAGCTCCCTGAAGCACAACAAGATGTTTCAGACACTACTCCGAAGAGAGCTCTATGAAGCACAACAAGATGTTTCAGAAACTACTCCGAAGAGAGCTCCCTGAAGCACAACAAGATGTTTCAGACTACTCCAAAGACAGCTCTATGAAGCACAACAAGATGTTTCAGACACTACTCCGAAGAGAGCTCCCTGAAGCACAACAAGATGTTTCAGACACTACTCCGAAGAGAGCTCCCTGAAGCACATCAAGATGTTTCAGAAATCAAAAGTAGGCAACCTCTCTAAAATTCTCAGGGACAGTTCTCTTATTGCACTTGGTAATGTTTTTAGCGATCCTCATAGCCTCTTTGGTTCTTCGTTGTGACAACAACCAGCGAGGAGATTCTGGAATGAGCCTGAAATGGAAAATATATTTTTATATTTTTATCATAATAATCAGCTTAATTTCATAGGTTTTACTCAAACCCCTGGACACCACACACTATAGGATCATCAAGGTACATTGCATTTTTATAAAGTATAATTTTGCATTCCAATTTCATAAGTCATGTCACAATGGTTGGTGGCCAGAACAACAACTGTCACCTGTCACCTGTCAGCTGTGTGTGTGTGTGTGTGTGTGTGTGTGTGTGTGTGTGTGTGTGTGTGTGTGTGTGTGTGTGTGTGTGTGTGTGTGTGTGTGTGTGTGTGTGTGTGTGTGTGTGTGTGTGTGTGCGGAAATATTGACATTGACATATTACCAAAAGTAAGTGATGAAGATGAAGCAGGGGAGACTCATGGCCAGCTGCAGGGTTTTCCAGGAGGGCAAGAAGTATGCCAAGAGCGGTAGGATGGCCATCCCAGTGGAATAAAAGGTGCGGGACAGCAATGAGACAAACTTCCGGTTGTTTGAGCCAAAGAACTCAATGACTATCAAAGACAAAAACAAGAAAGCCCACAATAACAGAACGTCAAAGCAGGAGCCGGTACAGAACGGAGCACAAAACCTCCCATATCATTCCTCTGAACACTAATACATGGACGCTGACTTTCTACCTAAATACTGGAAGAACTTGTCCCGATTGGTATTTTTAAATCACCAATGAATGATCTTGAGACTGATTCCCTGACCTGTCAATGTTTTTAATTTGCTGTTTTTGATTTTGTTATACTCTTGTGAATTCTATGGTTTTTACTAGATTACTTGTAGTTTTTCATGTTGTTTGTCTGTAATTCATGTTGTTTGTCTGTAACGCTCTTGAAAAAGAGATTTTAAATCTCAATGAGCCCTTCCTGGTTAAATAAAGGAGCCCTTCCTGGTTAAATAAAGGAGCCCTTCCTGGTTAAATAAAGGAGCCCTTCCTGGTTAAATAAAGGAGCCCTTCCTGGTTAAATAAAGGAGCCCTTCCTGGTTAAATAAAGGAGCCCTTCCTGGTTAAATAAAGGAGCCCTTCCTGGTTAAATAAAATCAGCCCTTCCTGGTTAAATAAAGGAGCCCTTCCTGGTTAAATATAATTTTGGAGCCCTTCCTGGTTAAATAAAGGAGCCCTTCCTGGTTAAATAAATTGAGCCCTTCCTGGTTAAATAAAGGAGCCCTTCCTGGTTAAATAAAGGAGCCCTTCCTGGTTAAAGGTGCGGGACAAATGAGCCCTTCCTGGTTAAATAAAGACAAAAAACAAGAGCCCTTCCTGGTTAAATAAAGGAGCCCTTCCTGGTTAAATAAAACTGGAAGCCCTTCCTGGTTAAATAAAGGAGCCCTTCCTGGTTAAATAAAGGAGTTTTTCCCTTCCTGGTTAAATAAAGGAGCCCTTCCTGGTTAAATAAAGGAGCCCTTCCTGGTTAAATAAAGGAGCCCTTCCTGGTTAAATAAAGGAGCCCTTCCTGGTTAAATAAAGGAGCCCTTCCTGGTTAAATAAAGGAGCCCTTCCTGGTTAAATAAAGGAGCCCTTCCTGGTTAAATAAAGGAGCCCTTCCTGGTTAAATAAAGGAGCCCTTCCTGGTTAAATAAAGGAGCCCTTCCTGGTTAAATAAAGGTTCAATAAAAAACAATACATAAAAAAAAAAAAGTAAAACCTTGTATGGACGGACTGTGTTCCTGTGTTCCTATGTTCCTGTGTTCCTGTGTTCCTGTGTTCCTGTGTTCCTGTGTTCCTATGTTCCTGTGTTCCTATTTTTCTGTGTTCCTGTGTTCCTGTGTTCCTGTGTTCCTATGTTCCTGTGTTCCTGTGTTCCTGTGTTCCTGTGTTCCTGTGTTCCTATGTTCCTGTGTTCCTATTTTTCTGTGTTCCTGTGTTCCTGTGTTCCTGTGTTCCTATGTTCCTGTGTTCCTGTGTTCCTATTTTTCTGTGTTCCTGTGTTCCTGTGTTCCTGTGTTCCTGTGTTCCTATGTTCCTGTGTTCCTGTGTTCCTGTGTTCCTATTTTTCTGTGTTCCTGTGTTCCTGTGTTCCTGTGTTCCTGTGTTCCTATGTTCCTGTGTTCCTGTGTTCCTGTGTTCCTGTGTTCCTGTGTTCCTATGTTCCTGTGTTCCTGTGTTCCTGTGTTCCTGTGTTCCTGTGTTCCTGTGTTCCTATGTTCCTGTGTTCCTATGTTCCTGTGTTCCTGTGTTCCTGTGTTCCTGTGTTCCTGTGTTCCTGTGTTCCTGTGTTCCTGTGTTCCTATGTTCTGTGTTCCTGTGTTCCTGTGTTCCTGTGTTCCTGTGTTCCTGTGTTCCTGTGTTCCTGTGTTCCTGTGTTCCTGTGTTCCTATTTTTCCTGTGTTCCTGTGTTCCTGTGTTCCTGTGTTCCTATGTTCCTGTGTTCCTATGTTCCTGTGTTCCTATGTTCCTGTGTTCCTGTGTTCCTATGTTCCTGTGTTCCTGTGTTCCTATGTTCCTGTGTTCCTGTGTTCCTATGTTCCTGTGTTCCTGTGTTCCTGTGTTCCTGTGTTCCTGTGTTCCTGTGTTCCTATGTTCCTGTGTTCCTATGTTCCTGTGTTCCTGTGTTCCTGTGTTCCTATGTTCCGGTGTTCCTGTGTTCCTGTGTTCCTATGTTCCTATGTTCCTGTGTTCCTATGTTCCTGTGTTCCTGTTTTTGTGTTCTGTGATTTATAATTTTGCATATATTATTAATACATTTTTACTTTGTAAAAACAATGCCCATGTGTTTCAGTGATGTTATGTGTGACTGCATTTCTAGTCAACGAAGAGCAGAGAACACCTCCTTTACATAGCAGTATTTCACATTTAAGGCTGGATTCTGGTGCTTCCATACCAGTCACTGTGATTTCAATAAAGAACTTACTAAACACATAGCTGACTGTCCATGCTCCCTTGCAACAGAAGCCCTGGAGAACTCTGAAGAGCAGCAGCAGGGGGTAAGAGGGTGACAGCATCACAACGATCCCTGACACCCCCAGGCCAAACATAGACAGGATGAAACAGGGCTTCCTTCCAAACCTGTTGGAGGGGGAATAATGAAAGTGTAAGAATGCAACTGACATCATTTAAACGATTAAGTAGCATGTCAGAATAACTACTTTTAAGGAAACTGTGTTTTTATTCTGCTGCATAAGTGGAATGCTCCCATAATACCCATACAGGTTATATTGACAGTATTTATTGACAGTATATAAACAGCTGCTTTGGTGGCATTTACATTGATTGATGCTATGTATTGTTATTATCACAGTGTTGAAACAAAATGCTGGTGTACCTGTCTGCCAAGTATCCAGTGACAAAAGCACCAATGAAGAACCCTCCAGCCAGGGACACCTGAATCAAATCTGCAAGCCATGAATCCTCACACACTAAGGAAAACTGGGATAGATAAAGAAACAGGTAAATACATAGATAACCTGAAGTATATTGGTGACAAATGCACCTTTTGTATTGCTGAGAAAAAAGATCCTTGCTCAAGGGGTGACGCCATGCTTAGTTTAAGATGAAGGAGTGACCCTTCTCACTGATGCTGACATGCTGTCAAATTATCAATGATAAATGTTGCACTTTAACTTTTGTTGGTATTTGAAGTTATCCCGAATAATAGGCTATTCAGTAAATTTACTGACCATGCACTTGCAACAGATTGTAATGAATTAATTCCTGACCCTGACTTGGCTCTAGAAAATGTATCCTCCTATTTGTTTCTCTGGCAGATAAACACACCCCTTTTAAACAATTCAGAGTGAAAGATAGATCTAACTCGTGGTTTTATTCTGAGTTATCTGAGCTTATTCAGATGAGAAATCAGGCCTGGGCCAAAGACTCTGTAGTGGACTGGTCATTTTTCAGACAATTGAGAAACAGATGTACTATCTCGATTAAAAAAGCTAAATCAAGCTACTTTTAAAGCTCCATCTCTGACTCTGCTGGTGATCCTTCTAAATGTTAGAAAACAGTCAATTGCACTAAAGCGTACAAATTCCTCTCCTTCCCTGCCTAAGCAAGTTTTGTCTGACGCTGGCATCATAACTGAGAAGAATGGGATAAGTGATGCTTTTAATCATCATTTTATCTCAGAAGTATTTTTATTTGAGAGAAACCGTGGTCTAATTGACGTTGGTCAGTCAATCGACTGCTCTTCCCACTCCCAGCCTCTAGCTGACTTGTCGGTTAACACATCAACTTCTAGTGAATCTTTGTTTTCATTTCAGCAATTTGCTATTTGTGATGTACTAGATGCCGTGCTTGTGATTGATGTATACAAAAAAATCCACTTGGGCTGATATGCTTGATCCATTTTCCCTGCAGCTCTCTGCCCCCCTCATTGCTGAACCATTAACCCATTTATGATTTTTTAAATATTTTTTTGTATTTATTATGGGTCCTTGGCAAAAGAAATGATGGCTGCCTTGGCAAAAACGTATGTTGACAGAGCTCCAGAGCTCCTCTGTGGAGATGGGAGAAGCATCCAGAAGGACCACCATCTCTGCAGCACTCCACCAATCAGGCCTTTATGGTAGAGTGGCCTATGCATATGTTATCATGTGTGTGTATAGTGTGTATGTTATCGCTTGTGTGTATGCAAGTGTCTGTGTCTATGTTATCTTTCAAATCTATTCTAAATGTACACCAGTCAAGTTTTGGACCAGGTCATAGCACTATCTCTGCTGCAGCCCTAGTTATAAATGATGTGCTTAATTGTATGGATAAAGGGCAACATTCTGCTGCCCTCTTCATTGACCAGTCAAAGGCTTTGGATACTGATGATCACTCACTGCTAATTCAGAGGCATTTCTTAATTGGCCTAGACCAGGCTGCATGTAACTGGCAAATAAATTACTTGACAGACAGAACTCAATGCATATCTACTGATGGTGCTAAATGAGGTTTTCTGGATATTACAAAAGGTTTGGGTCCTTTACTTTTTAGACAAACAATATCGACATGTCTGTAAAAAAAATTATCTGTGCAACTTCCAGCACGTGTTGACTGTGAACACTGAGGCAGTACCCGCTTTAAGTTACAGTTTGACTGTGAACACTGAGGCTGTACCCGCTTTAAGTTACAGTTTGACTGTGAACACTGAGGCTGTACCCGCTTTAAGTTACAGTTTGACTGTGAACACTGAGGCTGTACCCGCTTTAAGTTACAGTTTGACTGTGAACACTGAGGCAGTACCCGCTTTAAGTTACAGTTTGACTGTGAACACTGAGGCTGTACCCGCTTTAAGTTACAGTTTTACTGTGAACACTGAGGCTGTACCCGCTTTAAAGTTACAGTTTTACTGTGAACACTGAGGCAGTACCCGCTTTAAGTTACAGTTTTACTGTGAACACTGAGGCTGTACCCGCTTTAAGTTACAGTTTTACTGTGAACACTGAGGCAGTACCCGCTTTAAGTTACAGTTTTACTGTGAACACTGAGGCAGTACCCGCTTTAAGTTACAATTTTACTGTGAACACTGAGGCTGTACCCGCTTTAAGTTACAGTTTTACTGTGAACACTGAGGCAGTACCCGCTTTAAGTTACAGTTTTACTGTGAACACTGAGGCTGTACCCGCTTTAAGTTACAGTTTTACTGTGAACACTGAGGCAGTACCCGCTTTAAGTTACAGTTTTACTGTGAACACTGAGGCTGTACCCGCTTTAAGTTACAGTTTTACTGTGAACACTGAGGCAGTACCCGCTTTAAGTTACAGTTTTACTGTGAACACTGAGGCAGTACCTGCTTTAAGTTACAGTTTTACTGTGAACACTGAGGCAGTACCCGCTTTAAGTTACAGTTTTACTGTGAACACTGAGGCAGTACCCGCTTTAAGTTACAGTTTTACTGTGAACACTGAGGCAGTACCCGCTTTAAGTTACAGTTTTACTGTGAACACTGAGGCTGTACCTGCTTTAAGTTACAGTTTTACTGTGAACACTGAGGCTGTACCCGCTTTAAGTTACAGTTTTACTGTGAACACTGAGGCAGTACCCACTTTAAGTTAAAGTTTTACTGTGAACACTGAGGCAGTACCCGCTTTAAGTTACAGTTTTACTGTGAACACTGAGGCAGTACCTGCTTTAAGTTACAGTTTTACTGTGAACACTGAGGCAGTACCCGCTTTAAGTTACAGTTTTACTGTGAACACTGAGGCAGTACCTGCTTTAAGTTACAGTTTTACTGTGAACACTGAGGCTGTACCCGCTTTAAGTTACAGTTTTACTGTGAACACTGAGGCTGTACCCGCTTTAAGTTACAGTTTGACTGTGAACACTGAGGCAGTACCCGCTTTAAGTTACAGTTTTACTGTGAACACTGAGGCAGTACCCGCTTTAAGTTACAGTTTTACTGTTAACACTGAGGCAGTACCTGCTTTAAGTTACAGTTTTACTGTGAACACTGAGGCAGTACCCGCTTTAAGTTACAGTTTTACTGTGAACACTGAGGCAGTACCTGCTTTAAGTTACAGTTTTACTGTGAACACTGAGGCTGTACCCGCTTTAAGTTACAGTTTTACTGTGAACACTGAGGCTGTACCCGCTTTAAGTTACAGTTTTACTGTGAACACTGAGGCTGTACCTGCTTTAAGTTACAGTTTTACTGTGAACACTGAGGCAGTACCCGCTTTAAGTTACAGTTTTAACAGTTAACAAGTAGGCTACCGTGGCTATTTGATCGTAATGTGGGCATACCAGACTGGACTACCATCAAAAACTATAGAGAAAATGCATCCCATAATATTTTAACATGGAAATAGCTGTTCTATCATTCAGCCTACAGTAGCAGCCAGTGTGTGGTGTCCATGAGACTTTTGAAAAAGATATGCAGGGCTTGACATAAACCTGTTTATACACTTGTCCTTTAGATAACGAGGTGACAGAAAATGTTGTTGTGTTGTTTGATGGAAGAAACCACAAGTATTACAGAGAATAAGTCAAATTATTCTACCCTCTGCCCATTGGCTACTTAGTTTATTCAAGCCTGTTCCAAAATACAACACTGCCCCTTTAAGACAAAAAATATATATTCACCTGTACTGCTTTTCAAAGATGTCTAGAAATGCACATGTTTTGTGCTCTTGAAGGAAGCAATCACTTCCATTGCTGACTACAAATTATATATAACTGAGCTAATAACTCACTAACTAGCAAAGGATATGAACAAAATGTGCACATGTGGCTACATGCAGCTCTCTCTTTGATCTCATGACAAGCGTATCTACCTGCGACCGCTGCTGTTGTAGTAAATGACACAGATCCATATATGGCAATGGACTATTTGCATAAAGGCCTACTGCAGCGCTGATTGGTTATTCCGCACGAGTCTGTGCACAGTACAGCTGAGTCAGGTGCAATAGAATCCAACTCTGATGCGTTCTGCCTACAACAAAATATCTTGCATAGTTCGTTTTGTTTCGGTATGTTGCATTGAAAGAGAGGTTCATATGTTGTTGATTCGATCACAATTGTCACAGTTAAGGGAAACGTCGATAGTCTTAACTAACAGGGAAAACTCTAGAAAGTTGAGTGAAATTCAATCTGGTGCTTCTCTCTGTGGAGTGATATTTATTCTGTGCTCTGCACGGCAGTCCAAGGGGAGCTGCGTGGCAGTCTCGGTGCAGTAGTACTACATTAGTGAATATAGGTCTAGAGCACCATAAAAACAGTTCTGATGATTTGAGCATATGTACTTTGGATGGTGTCCATATTGATCATGTCCCTGGATAGATGAAAAGCTGTCTTTTAAAAAGCATATTGAGGGATTAATAGAATATGGCTTAAGTAAAAGTGAAAGTCACCCAGTAAATAAGTCTAAAATTATTTGGTTTTAAATATATTTAAGAAGCTGAGAATAAAAAATATTTTTCTATAGAAATAGGTTCTGCCTCTCGATAAGTAGTAGAAAGCAGGTTATTCAGTCAAAGTTCCTATCTGTCCAAGACTAGTGGTTAGAGCGTTGGACTAGTAACCGAAAGGTTGCAAGTTCAAATCCCCGAGCTGACAAGGTACAAATCTGTCGTTCTGCCCCTGAACAGGCAGTTAACCCACTGTTCCTAGGCCGTTATTGAAAATAAGAATTTGTTCTTAACTGACATGCCTAGTAAAATTTAAAAATGTATCACAGGAGGTTGGTGGCACGTTTTTTTGTGAGGACGGGCTCGTGGTAATGGCTGAAGCGAAATGATTAGAATGGTATCAAACACACGGTTGCCATTCCATTTGCGACGTTCCGGGCATTATTATGAGCCATCCTCCCCTCATCACCCTCCACTGTCATCTATATGAACACAGCTGCTACTTCATTAAAGTTGTTAGATGCAGTTTATCATAATACACTGCACTTCATTATGGGCAACAGTTTTAGCACTCATCACTGCATTCTAGAAAGTTGGTTGTCCCTCTTTGATGTCATGTAGGTTGATACATTGTTTGCTATGTTTTCCTTTACAAAAAATCCCACTGTACCTAACATCATCACTAAACTTTAGACATACTGGTTACCACCCCTGGTCTCAGGGATGGATAACTCTGTACATTCCTTTGGTCTCTACTGAGTTAGGTAAATCAGCTTTCAGTTATTGCATCATAATTGAGGAACAATCTTCAAAATGTCCTGAAATGTGCTGTTTTGATGCCTATAGGTCCATTCAGAAGGCTGATTGAGGACCTTTTTACTGATGAATATCTTTGTTTTTTATGACCATGTTTTTCTTTCTGCTTGCAATTTGTATTTAACTTGATGTGTGTATTTTCTGTAATTTAGTTCAGGGCTCATCTGTAAAATATACATTTCATCTCTCTATGACTCCCTGATCAAATTAAGGTTAAATAAAAGGAATTCATTCATTCATTCGTTCAATTATTTCTTAGTAGAATTTGAGCTCCTGAACTTCCATACACAGCGGGGTTTTTTGAAGACCAAATTTACCTCTGAAACGATAGTAGTGCGAGACGGATCAAACACCCAGCCGCTATCGCACGCGACTACGGGTAACTGGGTGAGATTAGAAATCAAGCGCCAGTCGATGAGGTCACTGCAGTTGCTCTGGCTGCCGTTCCAGAACCTCCAGGCCACATCGAACCTCTGGCAGCGGCTGTAGGTGCCCAATGCGCCCTGTCCCGACTCATCCAACAGCGGGACGGTGAGTTCACGCAGCTCCTTGTCTGTCCAGTCACATTCATCCTGGATGTGCTCTGTCCCGGAGGTCCGGCACCAGTGCACGGGAGTGTTCCCCAAGAACACGACTCCTACGAGGACGAACGCGAAGGTCAGCACCGGCAGACACCCGAGGACAGTGATTCTCCTTTGGTATGGTCCGTAATCTCCGATGTGGACGAGCAGGTCATCTAAATTCGGCATTGTTTTATTTCTTTATCTTGGGTTGACAGATGTCACTGGTGGCGAGGAGGGCTCATCATCCTTTTAAAGAGAGGGTCAAGTAATTTGACAAGGCACTTCTTTTGTTCAAGTCAATCATTTGGTTAGGTTGACTCCATGCGTAATTGTACCTTACTACAGATGTAGAATCTTAATTTGATCACTCTGTTGCTACTGATAATTGTCCTGCACAGCAGGAAATGCAAACTTGTAGTATATTCAATGTTTAAAAATGCTTTTAAAGTTTGTAATTTCAACTTTGAAATGTCAGACTTGATTTGCCCTAACAAAATATTAACATCCCGTAAGAAAACAACCACATTTAATTATAATAATTCACATTTCCTTTTTCTTCAGGATCATTTTCCTGCTGTAGCAAACTGGCTCAAATGAATATCCTACATATGTAGAAGTAGAGGTGGGGCTAGTCTAGAGACTTGTTCAAAGTCCCTCAAAGAGAAGGAGAAGACACTCAAGAAAGGGGCTTCATTACCTAAGCAGAACTGTGGGCTCAGTAGGCTAATGTAAATTGAACTTGATGTGTACAGATGTATGATCTTAACTTGATCACCCTGTTGCAGAACTTTTCTGCAGTGCAAGAAATGTAAAACTCGTAGTGTATTTGAGATTTTTTTTAAGATTCTGCAGGTTGTAATTTACACTGAAATTTCAGACTTGATTTTCCCCAAGATAAATGTACATTAATTACAATCCACATAATAATCCTAATGTCCTGTTGCTACATTATTATTTTCCTGCTGTAGCAAACTGGCTCAAATTAAGATCCTACATCTGTATAGGTTGACAGTCTGAAGTATTTTCTGCCTGTAGTTGACTTCAAGGGAGAGGCCTTTTCTTGGTGCTCTGCCCATACACTGTACACTATGCAACATATATATGCAACATATTGCATTTAGCCTATATAACATGCAATATGTAACATGAACATTTTACAATATATGTGACAGAAATTATACAATAATGAGTTGAACATCAAATGAAAGTAAACATATTCAGAGTCTAAAAATAATGCAGACTACAATATCCCCTCAGACCTGTTTATTTCATCAAATCATTTTATAGAAGAACTGACTAAATGTCACAACTTTCTTTAATTCAATATATAAAGCATGACAATATAACTCACAAGAGTCCATTCGAAGCATTCAAAGGCTGTTTCAATAGGTAATATTGACACATTTTTTTGTTATTTGTTATTTTTGAATCCCCCTTCCACGCAGGAGGCCTTTTGTCTTTTGGTAGGCCATTACTGTAAATAACAATTTGTTCTTAACTGACTTGGCTAGTTAAATAAAGGTTCAATAAAAAAATATATTTAAAAAATAAAAATCTATCTCGTCTGTCCAGTTGTGCAACATTTCAAGAGAGATACTGACAGCTTGTTTATTTTCCTAACTTGGCCTTGAGCACCGGGGCACGGGACATAAGAATAAGACAACCACAAGTCAATGCATAACTGTTTTGAGGATTTGTACAGAATGTGAGATTGAATACAAATAAATGCCCCCATAAAATCCCCTTGAAGTTCATTTCCTTTTTGTCTTTCCTACACACTGCGTTGTCATGGTACCGAAACAAAACAAGGAACAATAATACCAGGACGATATTACATTTCTTTATTCGACAAGGACAAACCCCGCATGTTTACAAATGACACCCTATTCCCACATTAAATAGGTAATAAGGTGCCTAGTCAAAACTAGTGCGCTAGGCTATAGGGAATAGTGTGACATTTGAGACAGCCCCTGTAGATAACATGGACGTTCAAAGGAGACCTTGTCCTCATATGAAGCTATGTGTTACCCATCTGGATGTAATAAACAGGACTCTTCATTTTGCATGACAGACCATACATGGGTCACTGCTCTTCAGCAGAGTTGCCCTTTTACTACATCTGGCTTTAATGGTCACAACTGTTATTAAAGTCTAAGTTTTATAACTTCTAGATCTTCTTTACATTAAAGGCAATAAAAGATCTGAGGACTCATTTTGAAAGTTGTGTGCTTTGACATATTTCAGATTCACTGAATTCACATTCTCTAAGATACACAGCTGTCTTGAATATATCGTAAAGAATAGCGTGTCAATATAACATGCCCAGGTATACTGCTCTTCATAATACAATGTTTTATTAGTATTTTATACATAATGATCACTAGACTAAAAAAAAGATACTAAAGAACTACCTAGAAATAAGTCAAAGCAAAGCTGTGACATTAAAATTATTTATTCAAATGCATAAGTTAAAAATCTGTAAGCAATACAAAGAAAAATCATTAACAAGGGTATCTGATAAGAAATGAGGGAATATCATATAATTTATCTCTGGACTGATCAGCTACTACAGAACATGTTTGCTTTGTAATGGGTCTTGATAGTGTCTTATTCAGTGCCTTCAGAAACGATTCATACCCTTTTACTTATTCCACCATTTTTGTGTGTTAGAGCCTTTTTCTTCAAATCTGTTAAGTTGGTTGTTGATCATTGCTAGACAGCCCTTTTCAAGTCTTGCCATAGATTTTCAAGCAGATTTAAGTCAAAACTGTTACTCGGTCACTCAGGAACATTTACTGTCTTCTCGGTAAGCAACTCCAGTGTAGATTTGGCCTTGTGTTTTAGGTTATTGTCCTGCTGAAAGGTGAATTAATCTCCCAGTGTCTGGTGGAAAGCACACTGAACAAGGTTTTGCCTGTGCCTAGCTCCATTCCGTTGAACTTTTATCCTAAAAAACTCCCCAGTACTTATCGATTACAAGCATACCCATAACATAATGCAGCCACCACTATGCTTGAAAATATGGAGAGTGGTACTCCGTAATGTCACACCCTGACCTTAGAGAGCCGTTTTATTTATATGTTTGGTTAGGTAAGGGTGTGATATTTAGGTAGCCTGTTTTGTGATGGGTTTTGTGGGTGATTGTTCCTGTCTTTGTGGCACCAGATAGGACTGTTTCGGTTTTTTCACGTTGCTTGTTTTGTAGATTGTTGTATTTTCATCTTTATTAAAGATGTACAAAACTAACCACGCTGCATTTTGGTCCGCCTCTCTTTCACCAGAAGAAAACCGTTACAATTTCTATGTTTTGGCCGGGTATGGTTCTCAATCAGGGACAGCTGTCTATCATTGTCTCTGATTGGGAATCATACTTAAGTAGCCCTTTTTCCCCTCATTTCAGGGTGGGTAGTTATCTTTGTTAGTGTAACTATAGCCCTGTAAGCTTCACGGTTGTTTTTCATTTCTTGTTTTGTTGGCAACATTTTAATAAAAGTAAAATGTACTCTCACCATGCTGCACCTTGGTCTCCTTGTGGAACTATAGCCCTGTAAGCTTCACGGTTGTTTTTCATTTCTTGTTTTTGTTGGCGTCATTTTAATAAAAGTAAAATGTACGCTCACCACGCTGCACCTTGGTCTCCTTCCGACGATGGCCGCGACACGTAATGTGTTGTATTGAATTTGCCCCAAACATCACATTTTGTATTCAGGACAAAAAAATCATTGCTTTGCGACATTTTTTTGCAGTATTACTTTAGTACCTTGTTGCAAACAGGATGCATTTTTTGTAATATTTTTTATTCTGTACAGGCTTCCTTCTATTCACTGTCAATTAGGTTAGTGTTGTGGAGCAACTACAATGTTTTTGATCCATCCTCAATTATGCCCTATCACAGCCATTAAACTCTGAAACTATTTTAAAGTCCCCTTTGGCCTCATGGTGAAATCCCTGAATGGTTTCTTTCCTCTCTGGCAACTGAGTTAGGAAGGACACCTGTATCTTGTAGTGAAAGTGTTATTAATAACTTGACCATGCTCCAAGGGATATTCAATGTCAGCTTTTTTTGTTTTTTAAACCATCCACCAATAGGCACCCTTCTTTGTGAGCCATTGGAAAAACTCCTTGGTGTTAGTGGTTGAATCTGTGACTCAAGACATTTAAACTTTTCATGGTTTATTCATTGGTAGAAAATTCAAAAAACATAATTCCACTTTGACATTATGAGGTATTGTGTAGGCCCGTGACAAAAACATCTACATTTGATCCATTTTAAATGCAGGTTGTAACACAACAAAATGTGAAAAAAGTCAATGGGTGTAAATACTTTCTGAAGGCGCTGTAAAAGACTGTTAGACCATGTGAGATTTGGTTCTCGCTTCTGAGATTAGTTTAGCTAGGTACTGTAGTCTCCTAACAGCTGCTGTTCTTCTCTGGCACTGGAGACCATGGTCCAGGGGTATTCAAATCTTACTCTACAAGTACTGCTGTTCTACCTCGATAATGAATTGCGCCCTCCTGGTGTCTCAGGTCTAAATCAGTCCCTTATTCGAGGGGAAGAATTTTAAAAAGCAGTGATCTGGCTTCAATGTCCTTGGGACGCCTTATTAATCAGTCGTCAGGACATTGTGTCATGGTATGGCTGGAGGTTTTGTCTGGTTCCCGGTTGTTCCTGGGGATGTCCCCAATTAAGTTTTTAGGACATTCTTGGGATGTTGTCTCATGGTCCCCTAAAGGCCCCTTGAACGTTCTCGGGGACGTCACCTGATTGTCGCAAAACAATATTCTCCCCACCCAAAAAGTACTGACCCAGGACACATACGCCCTAGTTTCATTACACATCACTCCTTGTTACTGTTGCCAAGGACAACAAGACCCTGAATGGTGAACCACTGATCCAATCACATCTCTTTGTCTTTGGGCAACACACACAGTGCTTTTAACATAGTGTTTTCAATTTACAAATATGACCAACTTTGACTACATTGTGTATGTTTATTCATAAAGTAATGATTATTCCACATGTTCTAACCTGGTATTTGAACTCACATCCTCTTGGTTCATGGCATTCTAATCTCCTTGCTATACCACCTTGTTTGTACTGAATACTGATTTCATCTGTAGGCTTATCCCTACACTTTGCACTTCAATGTAACTATCATCTTTGTTAAAAATACACGGAAGAAAAACTATTATATTTATCTTATCGATTCAGGAGTAAGATTAAAACAGAATAATATACAGTACCCCAACAGCATACTTTTAAAAATCTAGACAAGTCAGTTAAGAACACATTTTTATTTACAGTGATGGCCTACCACGGCCAAACCCTAACGACGCTGGGCCAATTGTGCGCCACCCTATGGGACTCCCAATCACAGCCGGTTGTGATAGAGCCTGGAATCAAACCAGGGTCTGTAGTGACACCTCTACCACTGAGATGCAGAGATGCAGTGCCTTAGACCGCTGCTCCACCCGGGAGTATGTACTGCAGGTCTGTCTATAGGACTGTCCATATGTCCTCTACTGCACTTCTGTCTATAGGGCTGTCATTATGTACTGCAGATCTGTCTATAGGACTGTCCAAATGTCCTCTACTGCAGGTCTGTCTATAGGGCTGTCAGTATGTACAGCAGGTCTGTCTATAGGACTGTCAGTATGTACTGCAGGTCTGTCTATAGGACGGTCAGTTTGTACTGCAGGTCTGTCTATAGGACTGTCAGTATGTACTGCAGGTCTGTCTATAGGACGGTCAGTTTGTACTGCAGGTCTGTCTATAGGACTGTCAGTATGTACTGCAGGTCTGTCTATAGGGCTGTCAGTATGTACTGCAGGTCTGTCTATAGGACTGTCAGTATGTACTGCAGGTCTGTCTATAGGACTGTCAGTATGTACTGCAGGTCTGTCTATAGGGCTGTCAGTATGTACTGCAGGTCTGTCTATAGGGCTGTCAGTATGTACAGCAGGTCTGTCTATAGGACTGTCAGTATGTACTGCAGGTCTGTCTATAGGGCTGTCAGTATGTACAGCAGGTCTGTCTATAGGACTGTCAGTATGTACTGCAGGTCTGTCTATAGGACGGTCAGTTTGTACTGCAGGTCTGTCTATAGGACTGTCAGTATGTACTGCAGGTCTGTCTATAGGGCTGTCAGTATGTACTGCAGGTCTGTCTATAGGACTGTCAGTATGTACTGCAGGTCTGTCTATAGGACTGTCAGTATGTACTGCAGGTCTGTCTATAGGGCTGTCAGTATGTACTGCAGGTCTGTCTATAGGGCTGTCAGTATGTACTGCAGGTCTGTCTATAGGACTGTCAGTATGTACTGCAGGTCTGTCTATAGGGCTGTCAGTATGTACTGCAGGTCTGTCTATAGGACTGTCAGTATGTACTGCAGGTCTGTCTATAGGGCTGTCAGTATGTACTGCAGGTCTGTCTATAGGGCTGTCAGTATGTACTGCAGGTCTGTCTATAGGGCTGTCAGTATGTACTGCAGGTCTGTCTATAGGGCTGTCAGTATGTACTGCAGGTCTATCTATAGGGCTGTCAGTATGTACTGCAGGTCTGTCTATAGGGCTGTCAGTATGTACTGCAGGTCTGTCTATAGGACTGTCAGTATGTAGTGCAGGTCTGTCTATAGGGCTGTCAGTATGTACTGCAGGTCTGTCTATAGGACTGTCAGTATGTACTGCAGGTCTGTCTATAGGGCTGTCAGTATGTACTGCAGGTCTGTCTATAGGGCTGTCAGTATGTACTGCAGGTCTGTCTATAGGACTGTCAGTATGTACTGCAGGTCTGTCTATAGGGCTGTCAGTATGTACTGCAGGTCTGTCTATAGGGCTGTCAGTATGTACTGCAGGTCTGTCTATAGGGCTGTCAGTATGTACTGCAGGTCTGTCTATAGGGCTGTCAGTTTCTCTACAGCAGGTCTGTCTATAGGGATGTCAGTATGTACTGCAGGTCTGTCTATAGGACTGTCAGTATGTACTGCAGGTCTGTCTATAGGACTGTCAGTATGTACTGCAGGTTTCTTTATAGGGCTGTTAGTATGATCTAAACAGCAGGTTTTGCACACACCTACTCATTCAAGGGTTTTTCTTTACTTTTACTATTTTCTACATTGTATAATAATAGTGAAGACATCAAAACTATGAAATAACACATGTGGAATCATGTAGGAACCAAAAAAGTGTTGAACAAATCAAAACTGATTTTATATTTGAGATTCTTCAAAGTAGCCACCATTTGCCTTGATGTCAGTTTTGCACAGTCTTGGCATTCTCTCAACCAGTTTCATGAGGTAATCATCTGGAATGCATTTCAATTAACAAGTGTGCCTTCTTAAAAGTTAATTTGTGGAATTTCTTTCCTTCTTAAAGCATTTGAGCCAATCATTTGTGTTGTGACAAGGTAGGGGTGGTATAGAGAAGATAGTCCTATTTGGTAACAGACCAAGTTCATGTTATGGCAAGAAAAGCTCAAATAAGCAAAGAGAAATGACAGTCCATCATTACTTTAAGACATGAAGGTCAGTCAATACGGAAAATTTCAAGAACTTTGAACGTTATGATGAAACTGGCTCTCATGAGGACCGCCACAGGAAAGGAAGATCCAGAGTTACCTCTGCTGCAGAGGATAAGGTCATTAGAGTTACCAGCCTCAGAAATTGCAGCCCAAATAAATGCTTCACAGAGTTCAAGTAACAGACACATCTCAACATCAACTGTTAACAGGAGACTGCGTGAATCAGGCCTTCATGGTCGAATTGCTGAAAATAAACCAATAAGAAGAAGATACTTGCTTGGGCCAAGAAACACGAGCAATGGACATTAGACTGGTGGAAATCTGTCCTTTGGTCTGATGAGTCCAAATGTGAGATGTTTGGTTCCAACCGTTATGTCTTTGTGAGAGGCAAAGTAGGTGAATGGATGATCTCCGCATGTGTGGTTCCCACTGTGGAACTTGGAAAAGGAGGTGTGATGGTGATTTATTTAGAATTCAAGGCACACTTAACCAGAATGGCTACCACAGCATGCTGCAACGATATGCCATCCCATCTGGTTTGCACTTAGTGGGACTATCATTTGTTTTTCAACAGGACAATGACCCAACACACCTCCAGGCTGTGTAAGGGCTATTTGACCAAGGAGATTGATGGAGTGCTGCGTCAGATGACTTGGCCTCCACAATCCCCCGACGTCAACCCAATTGAGATGATTTGGGATGAGTTGGACCGCAGAATGAAGGAAAAGCAGCCAACAAGTGCTCAGCATATGTGGGAACTCCTTCAAGACTGTTGGAAAAACATTCCAGGTGAAGCTGGTTGAGAGAATGCCAAGAGTGTGCAAAGCTGTCATCAAGGCAAAGGGTGGCTACTTTGAAGAATCTCAAATCTCAAATATATTTTTTATTTGTTTAACACTTTTTTGGTTATTACTACATGATTCCATGTTGTTTCATAGTTTTGATGTCTTCACTATTATTCTACAATGTAGAAAATGTTTAAAAAATAAAGAAAAACACTTGAATGAGTAGGTGTGTCCAAACTTCTGACTGGTACTGTATATCAGCGTACTCCCAGCTGTATAAAGTCCTCAACAACAAACATTCTGCATTTCCTTACATGTAGAGAGAGATAGAGAGCAATAACAGTAGATAATCTGTGTAACATCTGTGTGTGCTGTTCAAAGGTTAATATAATGTGATGAATGAGATAAAGTTGATTATTACTAAATGCATTGGCTCTAATATAGTTGATCTCACACAGGTCTTTACATTCAAAGTTAATGGTTCTCATTAGGAAAGGTAGCTATGCTAGATGTCTTACTGGTAGTTTCTCGTCCATAGTTCCTCAGCTTCCTTTTTCTTGTTCACAGAATAATAATCAATGTATTTTATTGTTTGTAAACATATCTGGTAATCACGTACAATACTAATCATTTAATCTATGTAGGCTAGAAGCTGCATCATTTAATCTATGTAGGCTAGAAGCTGCATCACCAGTGCCTGAAAGACTGGGCTTTAATTTAGTATCAGCACACAAGTGAATATAAATGATTTATGAATGGACAAGAACACGTTTTTATTGTTTATTGTTAAAAATTCCATTCAAACAAGTTATGATCACATGGTCTCCATCTCTGATTGTATTTACTGTAACTACACCGACCCTAATCTAGTCAACTGACTCCATATCCCTATCTCTCTGCTCCTGGGCTTCGTCTTCTTCAGCTGCTGCGGCAGAATGGGCTGATGGGCTGATCGTCTCCTCTGTCGTCTTTTCTCCGTTACACCCCTCTGTGTGATTCTTCTCTGGGGCCTTGGTTGCCTCGTTACTGGCCTCTGGGGCCTCAGTGTGTCCATGTGGCTCTGTGGTGGTCTCCTCCTCTTCCTCGTTGTCAAAGAATTCAGGCGGCACGACGTTGGAAAGGGTGAAGGACATTTGAATCTCCTGTAGACGGGCCTTCTGGGCCTTCAGGTCAGCCAGCTCTCTGGTCAGGGGGGTTGCAGGAGCGGGATTTTCAGTAGCAGGAGTTACGACTGCGGGGGTCTCTATAAGAACAGGGGTTACGACTGCAGGGGTCTCTATAGGAGCAGGGGTTTCAGGAGCAGGGGGTTCAGTAGCCCTGGGTTTTTCAGAGGGTGTCTCACTGGGCTTTTCAGTAGCAGGTACCCCTGGATTCTCCTTCTCTTTTGTCTCCACTACACTGGTGGCAGCCTCTGGATTGGCTTCCTGGAGCTTATGAGAGAGACTGTTCCTCTCCTCCTGCAGTGCCCGGCACAGTTTCTCCAGCTTCTGAGTCTTCAAGGTGAACAGCTCAAACTCCTTCTCCTTCAAGGTTTTCTGAATGGGGTAAAAAAGATACAGGGTGAGATTCATCAAGATAAATCACAGCCATCATCCCAAATGTCCTTCTATTCCCTATGTGGTGTCTATAGCCAATAGGGCTATGGTCAAGAGTAGTGCACTGCACGAGGGAATAGGGTGCCATTTGGTACGCAAACATTATCTCCACCATGAGTCAAAGAAGATCTACAGTCATATTTAAGTCTTTGTTGCTTGTTTGTCTTTCATTGGGGCGGCAGTGTAGCCTAGTGGTTAGAGCGTTGGACTAGTAACCAAAAGGTTGCAAGTTCAAATCCCTGAGCTGACAAGGTACAAAATCTGTCGTGCTGCCCCTGAACAGGCAGTTAACCCACTGTTCCTAGGCTGTCATTGAAAATAAGAATTTGTTCTTAACTGACTTGCCTGGTTAAATAAAGTTAAAAAATTAAAATGTCTTTGATAGAGGGGGAACATAAAAGCACACTGGGTAATGGATGAAACATGTATGGTATCTTACATCTGTGAGCATGTCGATAAGAGCTTTGTTGCAGCCCTCGAAACGGCTTTTCCATTGGATAGACTCCTTCTCCAGCTTCCTCATCTTCTTGGACATCTACAAGACAACAAAAAAAAGACAGTTCAATTGAAAAGTAAGGGATAATCAACAAGGGGCTATGCGCTCTACGGAAAATAATGAACGACGTGGAAGGTGTGTTCCACGACACGCTTGCAGAGTTCAACCAACCTTCCACGGAGTTGCATTATTTTCCAGAGAACGCATAGAGCCCAGAGTTGATTATCCCTGTTATACAATGGCTATAATTGAACACATTTGCCGCTAGAAATGTGTTCATTTGCAGGTAGAAATCTGTTAAACATCAACTGAAATAGCTCACAAGTTTACTAGATACGACAGTAACTGTCAACTGCCTTGGTTACCGAACAAACAGACTTGCTAGTTTAGCTAACCAAACCATCTGTCCTAGCTTGCTATTATGAATATCGAATTCGACAATGCCAATAATGTTTTCAATTCGACTTTTGCTTTCAAAAGCAGCTCAAAGCTCAAACAAAGAACATGTAAGAATGAACTATAGCCACCTACAGTGCATCTACCGTGCTTTATAAGGCACGGGGGGGTATATTGACCATATACCACAAAGCCATGAGGTGTCTTATTGCTATTATCAACTGGTTACCAACCTATTTAGGAAGTAAAAATAAATGCTTTGTCATACCCGTGGTATACTGTCTGATATACCACGCTATCAGTCAATCAGCATTCATGGCTCAAACCACTCAGTTTATAATGGGTATTATACCCATGGTTCTAATCCTGAATGCTGTATGGTTAAAACTGCTTTCCAGCCTCTGGATCTGACATATACAGACCCAGATTCGATCCCAGGCTGTGTCGCAGCCGGCTGTAACCGGGAGACCCATGAGGCAGCGCACAATTGGCCCAGCGTCATCCGGCTTAGGGGAGGGTTTGGCCTGCCAGAATGTCCTTGTCCCATTGCGCTCTAGTGACTCCTTTTTGGTGAGCCTGGTGCATGCATGCTGACTTCGGTCAACAACAGTTGTACGGTGTTTCCTCCAACACATTGGTGCAGGCTGGCTTCCGAGTTTAGCGAGCAGTGTGTCAAGAAGCAATGCGGCTTGGCAGGGTCATGTTAGCGGAGGCTCTCGTGGCTCTCGACCTTTGCCTCTCCCGAGTCCGTAGTGGAGTTGCAGCGATGGGACAAGACTGTAACTACCAATTGGATATTTTTTTAATGAAGAAAACACATTCCAGCCGGTGTCTATTCCACAAGTTACCACCGGCTAAATCTATGACGTTAAAATATCTATTTACAATCCACTGTCTCATCAGCCCAGCCAGGGAAATTATAAACTTCATCTCCGCTATAAAAAGCATCTAGACATTATCTCACATTTCATTTAGACTAACATTTAGTTTTCAACAGCGGAAATTTGTATAAACCTTCCTGTCTGTCTCTCCGACTTTTGCAACATTGTTTCAATATTCAAATTTGATCTCCAGCTGTCCCATAGTAATGAACGTGTCGGGACGAGACAGACAGGCAGGCAGCATTTCTCAGCCAGTCAAAATCATGAATCAGCTGGCATCATTTATGGATATATACAAAGAAATGTTAATTGAAAAAAGGTTAAACAAAACCAAGTGCAGCTCGTTTGCAGTCTTTCCAGCTTCAGTTCGAAGTGATTGTGTTAGCTGTGTTGTTGGCTAGCTCCCCTGAACAAGACAAGTGTGCAGATTTTCTATGCCAGCCGAAATCACGCTTCATTATCTCATTGTTGTGGATGTACCCAAATAAATGTCACTAGAAAACAGTTTAAACAAATGCAAATGCAGCTACTTAGCTTTTTTTTCTGGCTGTACTTTTTTACGTGACTGTAAGTAGCTAGCAAGCAAGGGAAGAGAACGTTGCCAGCCAGTATGGCAATGTAACATTTAGAACCAACGACTGGGTCCCGTCCATAGATACAGAACAAAAAGACTGAACGACTGGGTCGTGTCTCTGGCAACCGTACCAATAGAACGAACGACCAGCCGACTTTGGTAACAACCCTACATTTGTGAGTCGGGACTATATCTTTTGGATGAAATAGTATGAATAAATTCATAAAAATAACGTTTTTAATGAAAATATGTCAATTATTATTTGAATATGTTGGTAACCCGTTGTATGAAAGTGATAATGCCCCCAAAGCCGGTGTTTGGAAGATATATTGGCACGGTTTGCTCTAACAACACCCATGCCAATATCCTCCAAACACCAGCTTCTCGGACATTGTCTCTTCAATAATGCAAGCTCTAGAATGCCCTTAGAGCCAATCAGATATTAGTATTCAACAATGCCATGGCAACACCATTGGTGTCATAAGATTATACATAAGGTCATCACTATAGGAGATATACTGAGAGTAAGACTTTGGCTACCTTCTCCATGTCCTGTCTGAAGCTGGCGTACACTCCATTGCTCTTTGACACAGTCCCCTGGATTTCATCAAACTTTTCGGAGTACATGGAAATCTGGAGGGAGAAATGAGAAAGTTAAGTGTGTGCAGCAGTATGTAAAAGAGAGAGAGAGGGTAGGGGAGACAGACAGAGAGAGAAAGAGGGGAGAGAGAGAGAGGGAAGACTGACAGAGATAAAAGAGTCTCCATTTACCTGGGCCTGCATCCCTTCCTCTTGTTCTTTCAGAATCTGCACCTTCACCTGCGACCGTGCAGCCTTATTTATCAACTTCAAAAAATGTAAAATGAAAATATATCAGTTGTGAATTCTTTGCCTTGTCACTGAATAACATTTTTCCATTATGTTTTTTCATGTGTGTAGCTTATTCCATGCACTGATCTTCAATAATATACAGCATATGAATACACTATATGTGATGAAACTCTTCTCAGAGTCAATATGACCTGAAAATAAAATATTTTTAAATTGTGTAAAATCTATTAAGTCAGTCAAGTGCTGCAAGATGCTAACTTACGTGGTCTTTCTCTCGCTTGTGCTTCTCCTCTCCTTCTGCAATGATCATGTTTGCCTGTTCAAGTTTAGTTTCCAACAGCTTCTGCTGCAGGTCTCTATGTTTAAACACCTTTTCCAGGTTCTGTGAGGTAACAAGAGGTAGATTGGGTCACTTTCACTGAGACAAACACTACACGTTTTACACAGCGTTTCCACAGGTAAAGAGTGGCAATGGCTGGTTTGTATCATTGGTGTATTCCTAGTGGTAATATTTTTGCTTGAAATGTGAACTTTGACATCCCATAACCCGAGCAAAGCTCATCAGACACTAACAATAATGAGAAATGAGACAAATGAACCACTGAGCATGCCCTTGACTCAAGGAGGAGCAAGCTTATATTGTCACACAGTGACCCCTATTGTTGCATGGGCCTGTTGTGTTCAATCATGATGGGTTTCTATCTCAGTTGAGTATTGGATTGATTATAAGTGTGTGAAATGTGTGTGATGTGAAGTGTGTGTGATGTGAAGTGTGTGTGATGGATGTTAGAAAAATACACAAAAGTTGTGTACAATTTAATACTAACATTGTAACATTTGTTTTATTTTAAAGCATCTTTGAGATTATCATTGTCATGAAAAACCCTATTTAAAATACATGTGTGATTGCGTGTTAATAGACAGTACCAGTCAAAAGTTTGGACACACTTACTCATTCAAGGTTGTTTTTTTGTGTGTTTTTTTTAACAATTGTTCTACATTGTAGAATAATATGGCATTCTTCAAAGTAGCCACCATTTGCCTTGATGACAGCTTTGCACACTCTTGGCATTCTCTCAACCAGCTTCATGAGGTAGTCACCTGGAATGCATTTCAATTAACAGGTGTGCCTTTTTAAGTTAATTTGTGGAATTTGTTTCCTTCCTAATGCATTGAGCCAATCAGTTGTGATGTGACAAGGTAGGGGTGATATACAGAAGATAGCCCTATTTGGTAAAAGCAAAGAGAAACGACAGTCCATCATTACTTGAAGACATGAAGGTCAGTCAATGCAGACAATTTAAAGAACTTTGAAAGTTTCTTCAAGTGCAGTCGCAAAAATCATCAAGCGCTATGATGAGGACCGCTACAGGAAAGGAAGACCCAGAGTTACCTCTGCTGCAGAGGATAAGTTCATTAGAGTTAACTGCACCTCTGATTGCAGCCCAAATAAATGATTCAGAGTTCAAGTACCAGACACATCTCAACATCAACTGTTCAGAGAAGCCTGCTTGAATCAGGCCTTCGTGGTTGAATTGCTGCAAAGAAACCACTACTAAAGGACACCAATAAGAATAATAGACTTGCTTGGGCCAAGAAACACAAGCAATGGACATTGGACAGGTGGAAATCTGTCCTTTGGTCTGATGAGTCCAAATTTGAGATTTTTGGTTCCAACCGCCGTGTCTTTGTGAGATGCAGAGTAGGTGAACAGATGATCTCTGGATGTGTGTTTCCCACCGTGAAGCATGGAGGGGGCGGTGTGATGTGTGGGGGTGCTTTGCTGGTGACACTGTCAGTGATTTATTTAGAATTCAAGGCACACTTAACCAGAATGGCTACCACAGCATGCTGCAACGATATGCCATTCCATCTGGTTTGCACTTAGTGGGACTATCATTTGTTTTTCAACAGGACAATGACCCAAAACCCACCTCCAGGCTGTGTAGGGGCTATTTGACCAAGGAGAGTGATGGAGCGCTGCATCAGATGATCTGGCCTCCACAATCATGCGACCTCAACCCAATTGAGATGGTTTGGGATGAGTTGGACCACAGAATGAAGGAAAAGCAGCCAACAAGTGCTCAGCATATGTGGGAACTCATTCAAGACGGTTGAAATGCATTCCTCATGAAGCTGGTTGAGAGAATGCTAAGAGTGTGCAAAGCTGTTTTCAAGGCAAAGGATGGCTACTTTGAAGAATCTCAAATATTAAATATATTTGGATTTGTTTAACACTTTTTTGGTTCCTACATGATTCCATATGTGTTATTTCATAGTTTTGATGTCTTCACTATTATTCTACTATGTATAAAATTGAATGAGTAGCTGTGTGCAAACATCTTACTGGTACTGTAAGTAAACACATTCAGTTTAAACTGCACTACAATATCCAGAACGTTTGTAACAGGGCTCCGTACCGCCTCTCTTGCGTCGTACTGGGAGATGAGGCTCTTGAGTTTCTCTGCCAGGTCACTGTTCTCCTGACACAGCTTGGTGTTGCGGGTACTGTGCTCCTCGATCTGGACCTGGATGTCCGTCAGTGTGCTCTGGAAGTGAGTGGTGATGTCCTTCCTCTTCAGGTCGTCCTCCCTACACCTCTGGAGGGTCTCCTCCTGAACAATCACAGAATACAGGATGATGCACCATTAGGGTTTGTCCCCAATGGCACCTTATTCCCTATGTATTGCACTACTTTTGACCAGACTCTGGTCAAAAGTAGTGCATTACATAGGGAAAAGTATGCCAGTTGGACTCCCAGACAAACTCATGTAAGGAGTGAATACACAGACAGTGTATTTACATACTAACCATACACCTGCCATATCATTTTAACTTAGTGAGGGCCACTGGTTGTTGCATCAGACCCGGATCAAATAAATATGTAAAAGTATTTGAGATACACTTTGATTTAGCTTGATGTTTGAACATTCAATGCTAATCCATTGGTTCCATTTTAAAAGGCAAAAAAAAAGTAAAAAAGTAAATCAATAGCAGTTCAGGTATTTCAAAGTAGTATTTGATACAATTCTGGTTGGCGGTACTAGTCAGTGAGAGGAGAGCCTCACCTTGGACATGTTACACAGTGTTATGGGTACTGAGGCACACTATATATACAAAAGTATGTGGACACCCGTTCAAATGAGTGGATTTGGCTATTTCAGCCACACCTGTTGTTGACAGGTGTATAAAATCAAGCACACAGCCATGCAATCTCCATAGACAAACATTGGAAGTAGAATGGCCTTACTGAAGAGCTCAGTGACTTTCAACGTAGCACTGTCATAGGATTCCACCTTTCCATCAAGTCAGTCAGTCAAATGTATGCCCTGCTAGAGCTGTCCCAGTCAACTGTAAGTCCTGTTATTGTGACGTGGAAACGTGTAGGAGCAACAACGGCTCAGCCGCGAATTGGTAGGCCACACAAGCTCACAGAACGGGACCGCCGAGTACTGAAGCACGTATCACATAAAAATCGTCTGTCCTCGATTGCAACACTCCCGACCGTATTCCAAACTGCCTCTGGAAGCAACATCAACACAAGAACTGTTTGTCAGGAGCTTCATGAAATGGGTTTCCATTGCCGAGCAGCCGCACACAAGCCTAAGATTAACATGCGCAATGCCAAGCATCGGCTGGAGTGGTGTTAAGCTCGCCACTATTGGACTCTGGAGCAGTGGAAACGGGTTCTCTAGATTGATGAATCACGCTTCACAATCTGGCAGTCCGACGGACGAATCTTGGCTTGGCAGATGCCAGGAGAATAATGGTCTGTGGCTGTTTTTCATGGTTTGGGGTAGGCCCCTTAGTTCCAGTGAAGGGGAATCTTAACACTACAGCATACAATGACATTCTAGACGATTCTGTGCTAGAATGTCAAAGAAGGCGCTTTCCTGTTTCAGCATAACAATGCCCCCGTGCACAAAGCGAGATCCATACAGAAATGGTTTGTCGAGATCGGTGTGGAAGAACTTGACTGGCCTGCACAGAGCCCTAACCTCAACCTTATCTGAGAAATTTGGGATAAATTGGAACTGCGAGCCAGGCCTAATCGCCCAACATCAGTGCCCAACCTCACTCATCAAGTCCCAGCAGCAATGTTCCTGTCAGGCGTGTGCGTACTTGTGGTGAAGTCAGGTGCAGGAGAGCAGAGAATTGTGAACAGGCGCACACTTTATTTCGACAGGAGAAAGATTACAGACCGGCGCAGCTGCTTCAAAAACCTCCAGCCAACAAGGCAAAGTGTAAAGCGCGCAAAAACAGTCACAAATCGTAAATGTTTAACAATTCAAACAAGCTTCGTGAAAATACACGGAAATAACGAACGCCAACCTGGCGCGTTACAAAACACTTAACACACAAACAATTTCACACAAAGACATGGGGGGGGGGTGGCAGAGGAATAAATACATGCAGTGTGATTAGGGAATGTAAACCAGGTGTGCAAAACAAGACAAAACAAATGGATAAAAATGGAGCGGCGATGGCTAGAAAGCCGGTGACGTCGACCGCCGAACGAACAAGGAGAGGAGCCGACTTCGGCGGAAGTCGTGACAGTTCCAACATCTAGTGGAAAGCCTTCCCAGAAGAGTGGAGGCTGTTAAAGCAGCAAAAGGGGGACCAACTCCATATTAATACCCATGATTTTGGAATGAGATGTTTGACAGGCAGGTGTCCACATACTTTTGTAGTGTAGTGTCATGTAGTGTAAATCATGCTACAATGAGAGGCTCACCTTGAGGGTCTTGTTGTGTCTCTGCAGCTCCCTACACAGGGACTCCAACTTGCTGCGGGCCAGAACAGCCCTACTGTGTTCACTCTGGAGCTGGTCCTTCTCTTTCATCACCTGGAGAAGCTTCTTCTGCAGAAACTTCAGCTGCTTCTGGTCACCCCGGTGCTCATCCAGCTACACACACACACACACACACACACACACACACACACACACACACACACACACAAATAAAGACACAGAAACACAAACCCACACACATACATAATTTTTCCTCTTCACAAACAAAACTACAAATGTAGTATAAAGTGCATTCAGAAAGTATTCAGACCCCTTAACTTTTTCCACATTTTGTTACATTACAGCCTTTTTTTTCTCATTAATCTACACAATTCCCCATAATGACAAAGCGAGAAAAAAAATGATTTTTTTGCAAATAAAAAAGAGAAATACCTTTCTTACATCAGTATTCAGACCCTTTGCTAAAAAAAAAACTAAATTGAGCTCAGGTGCATCCTGTTTCCATTGATCATCCTTGAGATGTTTCTGCAACTTGATTAGAATCCACCTTTGGTAAATTCAATTGATTGGACATGATTTGGAAAGATGATTTGGAAAGGCACACATCTGTCTATAAAATATCCCACAGTTGAAATTGCATGTGTTGTCCGTAGAGCTCCGAGTCAGGATTGTGTCAAGGCACAGATCTGGGGAAGGGTATCAAAACATTTCTGCAGCATTAAAGGTCCCCAAAAACACAGTGGCCTCCATCATTTTTATATTGAAGAAGTTTGGAACCACCAAGACTCTTCTTAGAGCTGGCCACCCGGCCAAACTGAGCAATCTGGGGAGAAGGGCCTTGGTCAGTGAGGTGACGAAAAGCCTGACCGTCACTCTGTCAGAGCTCTAGAGTTCCTCTGTGGAGATGGGAGAACCTTCCAGAAGGACAACCATCTCTGCAGCACACCACCAATCAGGCATTTAGGGTAGAGTGGCCAGATGGAAGCCACTCCTCAGTAAAATGCACACAATAGCCTGCTTGGAGTTTGCCAAAAGGTACCTAAAGGACTCTCAGACCATGAGAAACAAGATTCTCTGGTCTGATGAAACCAAGATTGAACTCTTCGGCTTGAGTGCCAAGCGTCATGTCTTGAGGAAACCTGGCACCATCCCTACAGTGAAGCATGGTGGTAGCAGCATCATGCTGTGGGGATGTTTTTCAGAGGCAGGGACTGGGAGACTAGTCAGGATTGAGGGAAGGATGAATGGAGCAAAGAGATCCTTGATGAAAACCTGCTCCAGAGCGCTCAGGACCCCAGACTGGGGGCGAAGGTTCAGCTTCCAACGGGACAACAACCCTAAGCACACAGCCAAGACAACGCAGGAGTGACTTCAGGACAAGTCTCTGAATGTCCTTGAGTGGCCCAGACAGAGCCTGGACATGAATCCAATCTAACATCTCTGGAGAGACGTGAAAATAGCTGTGAAAAAGGGGTACACATTTTTTATTTAAAAATATAAAATTAAAATAAATAGCTGTACAGTGACGCTCCCCATCCAACCTGACAGAGCTTTAGAGGATCTACGGAGAAGAATGGAAGAAACTCCACAAATACAAGTGTGCTGAGCTTGTAGCTTCATACCCAAGAAGACTCGAGGCTGTAATTGCTGCCAAAGGTGTTTCAACAAAGTACTGAGTAAAGGGACTGAATACTCATGTAAATGTGATATTTCGTTTATTTTTATGCAAACATTTCTAAAAACCTGTTTTCACTTTGTCATTATGATGTATTGTGTGTAGATTGATGAGGGGGAAAAACTATTTAATCCATTTTACAATAAGTCTGTAACGTAACAAAATGTGGAAAAAGTAAAGTGGTCTGAATACTTTCTGAATCCACTGTACGTCTAGACCAGAGATGGCCCACCTTTTGAAAACCCTCGGATGAAATGTTATATTTATTTGGAATCAGTCGGGGTCTCTGTTTAATGATGCGAAATATAATAGTAGAATACACAAGGTGCAATTTCGAAATGTTGTTGTGCATCAGCAGTTCTCTCTTGTTATGTCAGTCACTGATAGTCACTCAATTAGCCCATGTCAGCTAACATTTTTTAGATTAGTACGTTAGTCTAGCGGCAAGCTATCTTAATTTGGTAATCCCGGTTGAATTACCACCCGGGGGGCCTGGATTGATTTTATTAGTCAGTCTCACTCAGATATCACACTAAAAATGACAAACATTTCTCTCCGCTGTCATGACGTGCCCTGTGGGAAGGATCATATCTCTCTCTCTCTCTCTCTCTCTCTCTCTCTCTCTCCCGAACTGCCACACCCCTTCACACAGGTGTGAACAGTCTTTAGACATAGTTTCAGGCTTTTTGGATATAAAGAGAATCTTTATGGAACAAAATAAACATGTATTGTGTGACTGGGAGTCTCGTGAGTGCAAACATATGAAGATCATCAAAGGTAAGCGATTATTTGTATTGCTTTTCTGACTTTCATGACCAATCTACTTTGCTGCTAGCTGTTTGTAATGTTTTGTCTGCTGAGAGCTGTCCTCACATAATCACATGGTTTGCTTTCACCGTAAAGCTTTTTTTAAAATCTGACACGCCAGGTGGATTAACAACAAGCTAAGCTGTGTTTTGGTACATTGCACTTGTGATTTCATGAAAATTAAATATTTTTAGTTATTTAATTTGAATTTGGCGCTCTGCAATTCACCGGATGTTGATGAAAATGATCCCGCTAAAGGGATCGGTGCTCCAAGATTAAAAAACAACAAGAAAATGATGCCGTCTGGTTTGCTTAATACAAGGAACTTGAAATTATTTATACTTTTACTTTTGATACGCAAGTATATTTTAGCAATTACATTTACTTTTGCTACTTAAGTATATTTAAAACAAATACTTTTAGACTTTTACTCAAGTAGTATTTTACTAGGTAACTTTCACTTTTACTTGAGTCATTTTCTATTAAGATATCTTTACTTTTACTCAAGTATGACAATTGGGTACTTTTTCCATCAGTACTAACTCTGAAGCATGGATCAACACTGCCTCATGGATCAGCATGCCCCGCTCACCAGCTCAGCATGTTTCTTGATGATGGCCTCCAGTTTCTGCTCTGGAGTGCCGAGCTTGTTCAAACTCTGCATCAATAGCATGGCCTCTTTACCTGAACAGAGATCGTGTTATAGTACAGTTAATAACACAAAAACTATTGATACACTGTAACACTAGAA
This sequence comes from Oncorhynchus nerka, assembly GCF_034236695.1. Classification (NCBI taxonomy): domain Eukaryota; kingdom Metazoa; phylum Chordata; class Actinopteri; order Salmoniformes; family Salmonidae; genus Oncorhynchus; species Oncorhynchus nerka. Next base: position 80,411,690 of record NC_088407.1, on the reverse strand, counting down.
CTATTGATACACTGTAACACTAGAACTATTGATACACTGTAACACTAGAACTATTGATACACTGTAACACTAGAACTATTGATACACTGTAACACTAGAACTATTGATACACTGTAACACTAGAACTATTGATACACTGTAACACTAGAACTGTTGATGCTGAATAGAACCAAAGAAGAAGAAGAAAATAACCCACCAAGGCTTTTCAGCATCTTCTTCTCTAGTTTCTGGTCCTTGGCAGAGCTCTTCTTAGTGACCTGCTCCTTCAGCGCCTCCTCTTCCACCTCCTCCTGCTCCGTGGGCTCCTCACTGGCCTCCTGGTAGGTACTGATGATGTCCTCTAGCTGCTTGCTCAGGTCCTCTGTCAAGTCCACCTGACCCTGACCCTGGGCTGGCTCCCCCTGGCCACTCACCTGACAAGTCTCCATTCTGATAGACTAGCAACGAGAGAGAGAATGATACAGCATATAATTAGAATGACTAAAACGAATGTGGTTATATTCTAGTTCAATGTTCCCATGAAGGATGGTCATTAATGAGACAAGACCTAGAGACTATGCGCTATTACACAAACTCACAATGCAAATCCTCCGATTGGTTCCTCATGCTCGGGTAATGAAAGCAATCAAATACGCTGAGTGTACAAAACATTAGGAACACCTTCCTAATATTGAGTTGCACTCTCCTTTTGCCCTCAGAACAGCCTTAAATAGTTGGGCATGGACTCTATAAGGTGTCGAAAGTGAGGTGTTGCGCGTGAAAAATCCAGCAGCGTTGCAGCTCTTGACACACTCAAATCCGTGCGCCTGGCACCTACTACCACACCCCTGTTCAAAGGCACTTAAATATTTTGTCTTCCCCATTCACCCTCTGAATGACACACGTACACAATCCATGTCTCAATTGTCTCAAGGTTTAAACATCCTTCTTTCACCTGTCTCCTCCC
>NC_088407.1:79363244-79508244 GCF_034236695.1 Oncorhynchus nerka | reverse complement strand
TGGCATAATGTACATACTGGGGTAATAGTTACAGTGGCATAATGTACATACTGGGGTAATAGTAACAGTGGCATAATGTACATACTGGGGTAATAGTAACAGTGGCATAATGTACATACTGGGGTAATAGTTAGTGGCATAATGTACATACTGGGGTAATAGTTAGTGGCATAATGTACATACTGGGGTAATAGTTAGTGGCATAATGTACATACTGGGGTAATAGTTAGTGGCATAATGTACATACTGGGGTAATAGTTAGTGGCATAATGTACATACTGGGGTAATAGTTACAGTGGCATAATGTACATACTGGGGTAATAGTTAGTGGCATAATGTACATACTGGGGTAATAGTTAGTGGCATAATGTACATACTGGGGTAATAGTTAGTGGCATAATGTACATACTGGGGTAATAGTAACAGTGGCATAATGTACATACTGGGGTAATAGTAACAGTGGCATAATGTACATACTGGGGTAATAGTAACAGTGGCATAATGTACATACTGGGGTAATAGTAACAGTGGCATAATGTACATACTGGGGTAATAGTTAGTGGCATAATGTACATACTGGGGTAATAGTTAGTTGCATAATGTACATACTGGGGTAATAGTAACAGTGGCATAATGTACATACTGGGGTAATAGTTAGTGGCATAATGTACATACTGGGGTAATAGTTAGTTGCATAATGTACATACTGGGGTAATAGTTAGTGGCATAATGTACATACTGGGGTAATAGTTAGTGGCATAATGTACATACTGGGGTAATAGTAACAGTGGCATAATGTACATACTGGGGTAATAGTTAGTGGCATAATGTACATACTGGGGTAATAGTAACAGTGGCATAATGTACATACTGGGGTAATAGTTAGTGGCATAATGTACATACTGGGGTAATAGTTAGTGGCATAATGTACATACTGGGGTAATAGTTAGTGGCATAATGTACATACTGGGGTAATAGTTACAGTGGCATAATGTACATACTGGGGTAATAGTTAGTGGCATATTGTACATACTGGGGTAATAGTTAGTGGCATAATATACATACTGGGGTAATAGTTAGTGGCATAATGTACATACTGGGGTAATAGTTAGTGGCATAATGTACATACTGGGGTAATAGTTAGTGGCATAATGTACATACTGGGGTAATAGTTAGTGGCATAATGTACATACTGGGGTAATAGTAACAGTGGCATAATGTACATACTGGGGTAATAGTTAGTGGCATAATGTACATACTGGGGTAATAGTTAGTGGCATAATGTACATACTGGGGTAATAGTTAGTGGCATAATGTACATACTGGGGTAATAGTTAGTGGCATAATGTACATACTGGGGTAATAGTTACAGTGGCATAATGTACATACTGGGGTAATAGTTAGTGGCATAATGTACATACTGGGGTAATAGTTAGTGGCATAATGTACATACTGGGGTAATAGTTAGTGGCATAATGTACATACTGGGGTAATAGTTACAGTGGCATAATGTACATACTGGGGTAATAGTTAGTGGCATAATGTACATACTGGGGTAATAGTTAGTGGCATAATGTACATACTGGGGTAATAGTTAGTGGCATAATGTACATACTGGGGTAATAGTAATGTACAGTGGCATAATGTACATACTGGGGTAATAGTTAGTGGCATAATGTACATACTGGGGTAATAGTTAGTGGCATAATGTACATACTGGGGTAATAGTTAGTGGCATAATGTACATAGTGGTAATAAGTGGCATAATGTACATACTGGGGTAATAGTTAGGGTAATAGTTAGTGGCATAATGTACATACTGGGGTAATAGTTAGTGGCATAATGTACATACTGGGGTAATAGTTAGTGGCATAATGTACATACTGGGGTAATAGTTAGTGGCATAATGTACATACTGGGGTAATAGTAACAGTGGCATAATGTACATACTGGGGTAATAGTTAGTGGCATAATGTACATACTGGGGTAATAGTTAGTGGCATAATGTACATACTGGGGTAATAGTTAGTGGCATAATGTACATACTGGGGTAATAGTTAGTGGCATAATGTACATACTGGGGTAATAGTTACAGTGGCATAATGTACATACTGGGGTAATAGTTAGTGGCATAATGTACATACTGGGGTAATAGTTAGTGGCATAATGTACATACTGGGGTAATAGTTAGTGGCATAATGTACATACTGGGGTAATAGTTAGTGGCATAATGTACATACTGGGGTAATAGTTAGTGGCATAATGTACATACTGGGGTAATAGTTAGTGGCATAATGTACATACTGGGGTAATAGTTAGTGGCATAATGTACATACTGGGGTAATAGTTAGTGGCATAATGTACATACTGGGGTAATAGTTAGTGGCATAATGTACATACTGGGGTAATAGTTAGTGGCATAATGTACATACTGGGGTAATAGTAACAGTGGCATAATGTACATACTGGGGTAATAGTTAGTGGCATAATGTACATACTGGGGTAATAGTTAGTGGCATAATGTACATACTGGGGTAATAGTTAGTGGCATAATGTACATACTGGGGTAATAGTTAGTGGCATAATGTACATACTGGGGTAATAGTTACAGTGGCATAATGTACATACTGGGGTAATAGTTAGTGGCATAATGTACATACTGGGGTAATAGTTAGTGGCATAATATACATACTGGGGTAATAGTTAGTGGCATAATGTACATACTGGGGTAATAGTTAGTGGCATAATGTACATACTGGGGTAATAGTTAGTGGCATAATGTACATACTGGGGTAATAGTTAGTGGCATAATGTACATACTGGGGTAATAGTTAGTGGCATAATGTACATACTGGGGTAATAGTTACAGTGGCATAATGTACATACTGGGGTAATAGTTAGTGGCATAATGTGCATACTGGGGTAATAGTTAGTGGCATAATGTACATACTGGGGTAATAGTTAGTGGCATAATGTACATACTGGGGTAATAGTTAGTGGCATAATGTACATACTGGGGTAATAGTTAGTGGCATATTGTACATACTGGGGTAATAGTTAGTGGCATAATATACATACTGGGGTAATAGTTAGTGGCATAATGTACATACTGGGGTAATAGTTAGTGGCATAATGTACATACTGGGGTAATAGTTAGTGGCATAATGTACATACTGGGGTATTAGTAACAGTGGCATAATGTACATACTGGGGTAATAGTTACAGTGGCATAATGTACATACTGGGGTAATAGTAACAGTGGCGCGAGCCGGTCGCATCCGCGCTTCGGTCTGCAGGTTGTATAACTTTTTCATTACATTTCATTACATTTCATTATAGTACAACGGTCTGATTTGTCTAATCTTAGCAATTTCTTCTTAGCTAGCTACATAGTCGTCGTTGTATCAAAGATAATTGCGTAATTATCGTATTTCGTCGTCTCCTATCTGCCCAACACGTTCACCGTCTACCGTAGCACTGTAGTAACTATCACACTCAACTGAACGACTTGATTAGTGTAGTGTTAGCTAGCTACATAGTTGTCTTTGCTGTCTTCGTATCCAAGATAATTGTGTAGTTTAGAGTGTGGAGTCTTAGAGTGATAATTGCGTTATTATCGTATTTCGTCGTCCTCCTATCTGCCTAGCAGCTAGCCAGCTAGCATACGTTCACCGGCTACCGTAGCACTGTAGTAACTATCACACTCAACTGAACGACTTGATTAGTGTAGTATTAGCTAGCTACATAGTTGTCTTTGCTGTCTTCGTATCCAAGATAATTGTGTAGTTTAGAGTGTGTAGTCTTAAAGTGATTATCTTAATTCACCGAGGTTAGCTAGCCAGCTATTTTGTCGTCCTTAACGTAGGAGACACTCCTAGCTAGCCATTAGCCAGCCAACGTCTACTGAATAGAACTTTCGCATTCCGGTCGCATTCCGCTTCGCTCCACAGGTAGTATCACATTTTCATTTCATTTCATTACAGTCCCAACGGTGTGATTTGTTTGATCGTAGCTAGCTACATAGCTAGCTACATAGCCGTCTTTGTTTCAAAGATAATTGTGTAGTCTAGAGCGATTTTCTAGGTTAGCTAGCCAGCTATTGTCGTTCTCCTAACGCAACGTAACGTAACCAACACTGCTAGCTAGCCAGCTAGCTCCCCAAAAGCAGCATTGTAGAAACTTCACACTCAACGGTACGACTTGATTAGGGTAGTGTCAACAACGCAGCTAGCCTACCCCAGCAGTACTGTATCATTTTAATCATTTTAGTCAATTAGATTCTTGCTACGTAAGCTTAACTTTCTGAACATTCGAGACGTGTAGTCCACTTGTCATTCCAATCTCCTCTGCATTAGCGTAGCCTCTTCTCTAGCCTGTCAACTATGTGTCTGTCTATCCCTGTTCTCTCCTCTCTGCACAGACCATACAAACGCTCCACACCGCATGGCCGCGGCCACCCTAATCTGGTGGTCCCAGCGCACGACCCACGTGGAGTTCCAGGTCTCCGGTAGCCTCTGGAACTGCCGATCTGCGGCCAACAAGGCAGAGTTCATCTCAGCCTATGCCGCCCTCCAGTCCCTCGACTTCTTGGCTCTGACGGAAACATGGATCACCACAGACAACACCGCATTACTCCTACTGCTCTCTCTTCGTCCGCCCACGTGCTCTCGCACACCCCGAGAGCTTCTGGTCAGCGGGGTGGTGGCACCGGGATCCTCATCTCTCCCAAGTGGTCATTCTCTCTTTCTCCCTTACCCATCTGTCTATCGCCTCCTTTGAATTCCATGCTGTCACAGTTACTAGCCCTTTCAAGCTTAACATCCTTATCATTTATCGCCCTCCAGGTTCCCTCGGAGAGTTCATCAATGAGCTTGATGCCTTGATAAGCTCCTTTCCTGAGGACGGCTCACCTCTCACAGTTCTGGGCGACTTTAACCTCCCCACGTCTACCTTTGACTCATTCCTCTCTGCCTCCTTCTTTCCACTCCTCTCCTCTTTTGACCTCACCCTCTCACCTTCCCCCCTACTCACAAGGCAGGCAATACGCTCGACCTCATCTTTACTAGATGCTGTTCCTCCACTAACCTCATTGCAACTCCCCTCCAAGTCTCCGACCACTACCTTGTATCCTTTTCCCTCTCGCTCTCATCCAACACTTCCCACACTGCCCCTACTCGGATGGTATCGCGCCGTCCCAACCTTCGCTCTCTCTCCCCCGCTACTCTCTCCTCTTCCATCCTATCATCTCTTCCCTCTGCTCAAACCTTCTCCAACCTATCTCCTGATTCTGCCTCCTCAACCCTCCTCTCCTCCCTTTCTGCATCCTTTGACTCTCTATGTCCCCTATCCTCCAGGCCGGCTCGGTCCTCCCCTCCCGCTCCGTGGCTCGACGACTCATTGCGAGCTCACAGAACAGGGCTCCGGGCAGCCGAGCGGAAATGGAGGAAAACTCGCCTCCCTGCGGACCTGGCATCCTTTCACTCCCTCCTCTCTACATTTTCCTCCTCTGTCTCTGCTGCTAAAGCCACTTTCTACCACTCTAAATTCCAAGCATCTGCCTCTAACCCTAGGAAGCTCTTTGCCACCTTCTCCTCCCTCTTGAATCCTCCTCCCCCTCCTCCCTCTCTGCAGATGACTTCGTCAACCATTTTGAAAAGAAGGTCGACGACATCCGATCCTCGTTTGCTAAGTCAAACGACACCGCTGGTTCTGCTCACACTGCCCTACCCTGTGCTCTGACCTCTTTCTCCCCTCTCTCTCCAGATGACATCTCGCGTCTTGTGACGGCCGGCCGCCCAACAACCTGCCCGCTTGACCCTATCCCCTCCTCTCTTCTCCAGACCAACTCCGGTGACCTTCTCCCTTACCTCACCTCGCTCATCAACTCATCCCTGACCGCTGGCTACGTCCTTCCTGTCTTCAAGAGAGCGAGAGTTGCACCCCTTCTGAAAAAACCTACACTCGATCCCTCCGATGTCAACAACTACAGACCAGTATCCCTTCTTTCTTTTCTCTCCAAAACTCTTGAACGTGCCGTCCTTGGTCAGCTCTCCCGCTATCTCTCTCAGAATGACCTTCTTGATCCAAATCAGTCAGGTTTCAAGACTAGTCATTCAACTGAGACTGCTCTTCTCTGTATCACGGAGGCGCTCCGCACTGCTAAAGCTAACTCTCTCTCCTCTGCTCTCATCCTTCTAGACCTATCGGCTGCCTTCGATACTGTGAACCATCAGATCCTCCTCTCCACCCTCTCCGAGTTGGGCATCTCCGGCGCGGCCCACGCTTGGATTGCGTCCTACCTGACAGGTCGCTCCTACCAGGTGGCGTGGCGAGAATCCGTCTCCTCACCACGTGCTCTCACCACTGGTGTCCCCCAGGGCTCTGTTCTAGGCCCTCTCCTATTCTCGCTATACACCAAGTCACTTGGCTCTGTCATAACCTCACATGGTCTCTCCTATCATTGCTATGCAGACGACACACAATTAATCTTCTCCTTTCCCCCTTCTGACGACCAGGTGGCGAATCGCATCTCTGCATGTCTGGCAGACATATCAGTGTGGATGACGGATCATCACCTCAAGCTGAACCTCGGCAAGACGGAGCTGCTCTTCCTCCCGGGGAAGGACTGCCCGTTCCATGATCTCGCCATCACGGTTGACAACTCCATTGTGTCCTCGTCCCAGAGCGCTAAGAACCTTGGCGTGATCCTGGACAACACCCTGTCGTTCTCAAATAACATCAAGGCGGTGGCCCGTTCCTGTAGGTTCATGCTCTACAACATCCGCAGAGTACGACCCTGCCTCACACAGGAAGCGGCGCAGGTCCTAATCCAGGCACTTGTCATCTCCCGTCTGGATTACTGCAACTCGCTGTTGGCTGGGCTCCCTGCCTGTGCCATTAAACCCCTACAACTCATCCAGAACGCCGCAGCCCGTCTGGTGTTCAACCTTCCCAAGTTCTCTCACGTCACCCCGCTCCTCCGCTCTCTCCACTGGCTTCCAGTTGAAGCTCGCATCCGCTACAAGACCATGGTGCTTGCCTACGGAGCTGTGAGGGGAACGGCAGGCTCTGATCAGGCTCTGATCAGGCCCTACACCCAAACAAGGGCACTGCGTTCATCCACCTCTGGCCTGCTCGCCTCCCTACCACTGAGGAAGTACAGTTCCCGCTCAGCCCAGTCAAAACTGTTCGCTGCTCTGGCCCCCCAATGGTGGAACAAACTCCCTCACGACGCCAGGACAGCGGAGTCAATCACCACCTTCCGGAGACACCTGAAACCCCACCTCTTTAAGGAATACCTAGGATAGGATAAAGTAATCCTTCTCCCCCTCCCTCCCCCTTAAAAGACCTAGATGCACTATTGTAAAGTGGCTGTTCCACTGGATGTCATAAGGTGAAAGCACCAATTTGTAAGTCGCTCTGGATAAGAGCGTCTGCTAAATGACTTAAATGTAAATGTATGTAAATGTAATAGTAACAGTGGCATAATGTACATACTGGGGTAATAGTAACAGTGGCATAATGTACATACTGGGGTAATAGTTAGTGGCATAATGTACATACTGGGGTAATAGTTAGTGGCATAATGTACATACTGGGGTAATAGTTAGTGGCATAATGTACATACTGGGGTAATAGTTAGTGGCATAATGTACATACTGGGGTAATAGTTACAGTGGCATAATGTACATACTGGGGTAATAGTTAGTGGCATAATGTACATACTGGGGTAATAGTTAGTGGCATAATGTACATACTGGGGTAATAGTTACAGTGGCATAATGTACATACTGGGGTAATAGTTAGTGGCATATTGTACATACTGGGGTAATAGTTAGTGGCATAATATACATACTGGGGTAATAGTTAGTGGCATAATGTACATACTGGGGTAATAGTTAGTGGCATAATGTACATACTGGGGTAATAGTTAGTGGCATAATGTACATACTGGGGTAATAGTTACAGTGGCATAATGTACATACTGGGGTAATAGTTAGTTGCATAATGTACATACTGGGGTAATAGTAACAGTGGCATAATGTACATACTGGGGTAATAGTTAGTGGCATAATGTACATACTGGGGTAATAGTTAGCTGCATAATGTACATACTGGGGTAATAGTAACAGTGGCATAATGTACATACTGGGGTAATAGTTAGTGGCATAATGTACGTACTTGGCAGCAGTGCTCTGTACCCATCTGAGGAGGGCCTTCTTGGCATTGCCCTGGAATTTCTTGGGTGCCACCTCCCTCTTTAAGGCGGGACTGCCTGTCTCTGAGCTACTGGCCATGCTGTCCACTGAGGAGGTGCTGCTGGACAGGGCCTCCAGGGCTAGCAGGTTACTGGTCAACTCCTCGATCTGACAGGGGTCGGGAATTAGAGCAAACATTGCTGCGAGTGACCATGGCAACATCCAACAAAAGGGTTCTACCTGGATCCCAATAGTGTTCTCCTGCAGATACAACTACACATTACCTGGAAGTAGAGGATGACAGTCCAAATCAACCCCAGGACAATGGATGGTCGACCGTCTGCTATGTCAGTGGCATGGATGTTGACTAGCTTGATCTGTTCGGAAAGAAAACCCAAATTGAACTGCAATTCCAATCTTGTCATAAAATTAACTTGGGAAATGCATATATATATATATATATATATATATATATATTTATATATATATACATACATGGGTGCATTCTAAATGAATTTTTAACAAATAAAGGCATTTATTGATTGAGTGGGGCCACTGCCATAATAATGGAGATTTTATTATTTTCTTTCACAGACATCAAAATCAGCTCTCTAATAAATCAAATCAAAGTTGATTGGTCAAGTACACAGTTTAGCAGATGTTATAGCGGGTGGAGCGAAATGCTTGTGTTACTAGCTCTTGCTGCTTTTGCAACAGCTAATGGGGACGCTAATAAAATACCAAATACCTAAAAGTGCAGTAAAATGCCAAACAAGTACACACATTTTACATAATAAAAAACTAGAAACAAGAAATCAAGAACGTCAGAAGGAATCCAATTAACAACCCAAATAACATTCTGATATTAGGCATTTATAGAGCGGAAGCGTGAAGAAACAGCTACGCTCAACTGAGGAAAATGAAAGATGTACCGTTCTCATCAAAAAGGAAAGAGGACCAATGCACTCTTCACATAATGAGTTAAAATGCCTTTATTTGTATGCCATGTTCAATGGAAACAAAGCTTAAAAACACTGACACTTTCAGGCTGCATGCTCAATTTAACAAGGACACTAACAATAAAGCCAATGTAGTGAAGAGTCACAACAAACTTTGGATCGGCATTGAACTAGTTTCCCCCTTTTTTTAACTACTATTTCATAAAGGTTGGAAGAAGAAGGAAGGAAAGATTTGACACCAAAGTTTGAGTCAAAATACATACAAAATGCATGAAAGACTTAAAGCACCTGGTTGGTGGCACTACAGTAATCAAGATGCACTATGAGGAAAATAATGGCTCAACCAAAGAATATCTAGGAATACACAACGTGCATCAAACAAGAGGAATGCATACAGTATATGTGTGTTTTACAGGCAGCCACTGACCGGGGATCCTCGGTACACAGACTGAGGTCAGAGGTCAGGCATGGTGAGAGAGGGTTACAATAAGAGATATGCCTCAGAGAAATACAAACTGAGACAGGATGTTCCATCCATAGGGCCTTGCATAGATACATCTCTTCATGCAGAGCCTTCATTTATCTACAGTGCCGTGAAAAAGTAGACGCCCCCTTTCTGATTTTCTCTATTTTTGCATATTTTTGATACTGATTGTTATCAGATCTTCAACCAAAACCTAATATTAGATAAAGGGAACCTGAGTTAGTTTTTTTCACCAGATATAATGGGACCCATCTCATCCAAAAAGGTGACTCAAGTTTGCCAAAAAGCACCTGGAAGCACCTGGATGATCATCATTTTTTTATTAACCTCCCCTCTTCGGAGGACAAATATATTTTTTGTTTTCTTTCAGCTTTTCTGCTACATATGCATTTTACAAATACATTTTACATATACAAAATGCATACACATTTTGCATACACATTTATCACATGGTACTTCTATATAAAGCAGTCACGTAACAATAATACATCACCAATCATAAGCTCTTTAATCCCACCTATCACCTATCGCCACTCTCAGCCCATCCCGCCTATCACCATAGACATCCCTCGTTTGGTTTCAACGTGCCATATATTTTTTAAATTGTGTTGTGATGTTTTACAACATTTTTGCACCTTTCTAATCGTATATTATCTACAGATTGTGAGCTAAAGATGAAAACCTTTCCTACGATTATTATTATATTATTATTTGACTGACTATGGCTTTCCAAATCACCCAACACGGCTATTTGTAAGGTTTATTTTAAGTACGTGTTGTGATTTTTCAACCATTCTGAACCTGTGACCAGAAACAAGCTACATAGGGGCAATGCCATCATCGAGACTCTTGGAAGAATGTTCTATAGACAGATGAGTCAAAAGTATAACTTTTTTGGATGACATGGGTCCCATTATGCCTGGCGAAAACCAAACACTGCATTCCACAGTAAGAACCTCATACCAACGGTCAAGTATGGTGGTGGTAGTGTGATGTTTCAGGGAGGTTTTCCAGCCACAGGACCTGGACGACTTGTCTTAAAACCTCAAGGGGGCAGGGGGTTTTACGCCTGGATGAAAAGTGTGCCCAAAGTAAAATACCTGTTACTCAAGCCCAGAAGCTAGGATATGCATATAATTGGTCGATTTGGATGGAAAACACTCTAACGTTTCTAAAACTGTTAAAATAATGTCTGTGAGTATAACAGAACTGATATGGATGGCGAAACCCCAAGGACAAACCATCCCAAATTCAGCCTACCACTGTTTTCAATGATTGTCACTTTTATTATAAGGCGAAAACCTCCCAGATTGCAGTTCCTAGGACTTCAACTAGTCTTTAGAAAGAGTTTCAGGCTGGTTTTTGAAAAAATAAGCTAGAAGTTGTAGTTTTTAAGTGGCTCCCGTTTTCGCTGTAGTGTTTCCATGCGCGTGGAGGAAAGCTCGTTCTTTGTTATTTATCTTCGGTAATGAACATACTATTCTCCGTCTTAAATTTGATCGTTTATTTACATATTAGGGTACCTAATGTTTGATTATAAACATTGTTTGACTTGTTTGGATAAGTTTATTGGTAACGTTTGGGATTCATTTTGTATGCATTTTGAAGGAGGGAAACCGGTGGATTATTGACTGATGCCCACCAGCTAAACTGAGTTTTTATGGATATAAAGAAGGACTTTATCGAACAAAAGGACCATTTGTGATGTAACTGGGAGCTATTGGAGTGCCAACAGAAGAAGATCTTCAAAGGTAAGGCATTTATTATATCGCTATTTCTGACTTTCGTGTCGCACCTGCCTGGTTGAAAAATGTTTTTCATGGTTTTGTATGCGGGGCGCTGTCCTCAGATAATCTCAAAGGTGTGCTTTCACCATAAAGCCTTTTTGAAATCTGACAGAGCGGCTGGATTAACAAGAAGTAAAGCTTTATTTTGATGTATTTATTACAAATGTATTTTCATTCATGTTAAATATTTATATTTCTGTAGTTTGAATTTCGTGCTCTGCAATTTCGATGTTGTCGAGGTGGGTTGCTAGCGGAACGCCTGCGCTAGAAAGGTTAATAGAAGGAACCATGAATTCTGCTCTGTATCAGAGAATTCTACAGGAGGCCATCTGTCTGTGAGCTGAAGCTGAAGCGCATCTGGGTCATGCAGCAAGACAATGATCCAAAACACACAATCAAGTCTACATGAAAATGGCTTAAAAGTAACACATTTGAGGATTTGCAATAGCCTAGTCAAAGTCCAGACCTAATCCCAATTGAGATGTTGTGGTAGGATTTGAAAGGAGCAGTTCATGCTTGAAAACCCACAAATCCCGCTGAGTTAAAGCTGTTCTACATGGAAGAGTGGGCCAAAATTCCTCCACAGCGATATGAGAGTCTGATCAACAACTACAGGAAGCATTTGGTTGCAGTCATTACAGCTAAAGGTGGCACAACCAGTTATTGAGTGTAACGGGGCAAATGCTAAGACTAGCTGTCACCATTGGCGTCGGCTAATGGGGATCCTAATAAATATAAAATCTGGTTCCCTTCATATAATATTAGGTTTTGGTTGAAGATCTGATAACATTCAGTATCAAAAATATGCAACAATATAGAAAATCAGAAAGGGGGCAAAAACTTTTTCACAGCACTGTATTTTTGTTCCTAAACACTATCAAATGATAGTTCATTTTCAAACTGTTACAGTAGCATTAAATAGAAGTTGATCTACTTTTCACAAGCCTTGTCCTAAAGCTATTAGTGACATTGCTAAGAAGCACTTTGGTTTATACGTTAAACTCAAGCTATGACAAAATACTTCAGAAAACGACTTAGTTGTCACTATGAGGTTGTGCTTACCTTCCTGCCTTCTAGGAACCTGAGGGCGGTGCCGATGTTGGATACCCAGTGGATCCTCTTCAACTGGCGGCCCTGCTCACACGGCTGGGAGAAGAGGAGGGAGGGTTCAAGTGAAGGTCAAATATATTTCCCATAAGTAATACTGTAAATACAATGTAAATCTTACCAACCAGAGCACTCCCATTAAAAACAGCAAGAAAGTTCAACACAAATACATACTGTATACAACAACCAGCAATGTACGAGAGTAGCACTGACTGACGAATAGGCCTGTATAACACACAACTACAGTGTGATTACTGGCTGTGAATTCGTAGTTCCTTTATTCATACAGAACATTTGTATAATCCTCCCTTTACACTATAGTGTGGTAATGAAATGTAACTGAACTCTGTAGCACGAACAGAAGTATCCAGTGGCCAGGCTGTTTTTATTAAGAGCAGTGCTTACCAGTCTCTGTCCAGACAGCACCTCCAATAGAGCTAACAGTTTCACCCCATCTTTGATGTCCTCGAAAAGGTCGGTGACCTCTAGAGGTGGTTTACGCTAGGAAAGAGAAGAGACAACATCTTAATTCAACAGAGAAATGAATAAAAGACTTAGACATTGAACATTGTTTGAACATAGCAAATTGTATACTGTTACCAATTATAGACTCACTGTAGTTTAATAAAGGCTCATTATCTCATTATAATCACCTATAATCTCTCAATATGTAAATCCTAGAAACACAAGACATTCATTCTCCCCCAGACCTTGTGTTGAGAAGAAAAGAGAGCAGAGAGCTAGCTAGCTACAAGCTGAGGTCCAGACCGAACAGCATGCTGGCTAGCTACAGGCTGGGGTCCAGACCAAACAGCTTGCTGGCTAGCAACAGGCTGGGGTCCAGACCGAACAGCATGCTGGCTAGCTACAGGCTGGGGTCCAGACCGAACAGCATGCTGGCTAGCTACAGGCTGGGGTCCAGACCAAACAGCTTGCTGGCTAGCAACAGGCTGGGGTCCAGACCGAACAGCATGCTGGCTAGCAACAGGCTGGGGTCCAGACCGAACAGCATGCTGGCTAGCTACAGGCTGGGGTCCAGACCGAACAGCATGCTGGCTAGCTACAGGCTGGGGTCCAGACCAAACAGCTTGCTGGCTAGCTACAGACTGAGGTCCAGACCGAACAGCTTGCTGGCTAGCTACAGGCTGGGGTCCAGACCAAACAGCTTGCTGGCTAGCTACAGGCTGAGGTCCAGACCGAACAGCTTGCTGGCTAGCTACAGGCTGGGGTCCAGACCGAACAGCTTGCTGGCTAGCTACAGGCTGAGGTCCAGACCAAACAGCTTGCTGGCTAGCAACAGGCTGGGGTCCAGACCGAACAGCATGCTGGCTAGCTACAGGCTGGGGTCCAGACCGAACAGCATGCTGGCTAGCTACAGGCTGGGGTCCAGACCAAACAGCTTGCTGGCTAGCAACAGGCTGGGGTCCAGACCGAACAGCATGCTGGCTAGCAACAGGCTGGGGTCCAGACCGAACAGCATGCTGGCTAGCTACAGGCTGGGGTCCAGACCGAACAGCATGCTGGCTAGCTACAGGCTGGGGTCCAGACCAAACAGCTTGCTGGCTAGCTACAGGCTGAGGTCCAGACCGAACAGCTTGCTGGCTAGCTACAGGCTGGGGTCCAGACCGAACAGCTTGCTGGCTAGCTACAGGCTGAGGTCCAGACCGAACAGCTTGCTGGCTAGCTACAGGCTGGGGTCCAGACCGAACAGCTTGCTGGCTAGCTACAGGCTGAGGTCCAGACCGAACAGCTTGCTGGCTAGCTACAGGCTGAGGTCCAGGCCGAACAGCTTGCTGGCTAGCTACAGGCTGAGGTCCAGGCCGAACAGCTTGCTGGCTAGCTACAGGCTGAGGTCCAGACCGAACAGCTTGCTGGCTAGCTACAGGCTGGTGTCCAGACCGAACAGCTTGCTGGCTAGCTACAGGCTGGGGTCCAGACCGAACAGCTTGCTGGCTAGCTACAGGCTGAGGTCCAGACCGAACAGCTTGCTGGCTAGCTACAGGCTGAGGTCCAGGCCGAACAGCTTGCTGGCTAGCTACAGGCTGAGGTCCAGGCCGAACAGCTTGCTGGCTAGCTACAGGCTGAGGTCCAGACCGAACAGCTTGCTGGCTAGCTACAGGCTGGTGTCCAGACCGAACAGCTTGCTGGCTATCTACAGGCTGAGGTCCAGACCGAACAGCTTGCTGGCTGGCTACAGGCTGGGGTCCAGACCGAACAGCTTGCTGACTAGCTACAGGCTAGGGTCCAGACCGAACAGCTTGCTGACTAGCTACAGGCTAGGGTCCAGACCGAACAGCTTGCTGGCTGGCTACAGGCTGGGGTCCAGACCGAACAGCTTGCTGGCTAGCTACAGGCTGGTGTCCAGACCGAACAGCTTGCTGGCTGGCTACAGACAGAGCTATGGTGAGAACAGAAGAAGCTCCTCCACAGCTGTAAAGATGGTGCATGTGCCTCAGAGCCTCTGAGGTGGCTTGGTGCCTGTTCCTGAGGCGGTGTGATTCAGTGCTAAATCAGAGCATGGGTCCATTTAACCCTAGCTGGCCATACTAACTAATGTATTATCAGAGCTGAGGGAATTCTGACTGACTGATGACAGAGCAATCTACTTTATGAAACACAGAATAATAAGGTTTAATTAATTAAGCTTGGCACTTTGTAGGAATTTTATTGGAAGGCTGAGCTGTTTCGTTTCCCAACTCGACACATAGCATGACAGGATGACAGTACGACAGTTGTGGGGCACAACAGGCAGGCAGGCACACACACACACACACACACACACGTGAAAATTAAGGTCTCCACTGTTTTTTGTGCTATTTTGTTTGCTTCAGAGACAAAATCCAATGAAAGACTTGTAGATGCTAGTATTCCTCCGTGACTACCAGTATCCTAACCACAACATGAACCACTAAAATATAGAAATTTAATTAAACTATTTGACTGGTAACATGAAGCACACATTTCCAGAATGGCATTCTACTAATGAGTCACAAGGTAAACCATCAAGCCCATCCTGGGTTTAAGTGACAAACAAAGTCACATGTCAAGCCCCCTCCTCACTGTTATAACACACACAGACACACATGCACACGCACACACGCGCACACTTATCACGCACGCACAAACACACACACACACGGTCATAAAACAGTAAATCAGTGGAAGAGTGCTTGGTAATGTGAGAGGAAATGGACACTATGGGAAAAGCGTGACTGCAGAGTGAAAGTTCAAACTGAAAGAGACAGCACTTTCCATCATAAATTCATCCTCGCTAATGTTATGGGAATTTTGTTACATTCAGAATCAATATTGAAAAGGGGATCTTTCAGGCACCCACCACGGGATCTATTATAATCCATTCAGAATGGCTTTGCTTATCGGACGAGAAAAGTTTAGATGAGATTTGATAAACTGATTGACAGATGATCTGATAAGAATTGAGATTTGAATCCCTCGTACAGTAGCAGTAGGTTCCAGTAGAGCAGGGTTTTCAAAACACTGTCCCAGGGCCCCCTGGGTGCACATTTTGTTTTTTTGCCCTAGCATTACACAGCTGCTTCTAACCTAGTGGTTAGAGCGTTGGACTAGTAACCGGAAGGTTGCAAACCCTGAGCTGACAAGGTACAAATCTGTCATTCTGCCCCTGAACAGGAAGTTAACCCACTGTTCCTAGGCCGTCATTGAAAATAAGAATTTGTTCTTAACTGACTTGCCTAGTTAAATAAAGGTTAAAAAATCAAATAATAAATCAAATAAAATCCATGTACACAAACAAACAACAAGTGTGCGGTTAAAATTGGCAAAAAACACACACATTTCTTTCCACAGGGCCGGGGGGGTGAGACAGAGATGCAGCTTAAGCCCCACCCTCTTCAACATATATATCAACGAATTGGCGAGGGCACTAGAACAGTCTGCAGCCCCTGGCCTCACCCTACTAGAATTTGAAGTCAAATGTCTACTGTTTGTTGATGATCTGGTGCTTCTGTCCCCAACCTAGGAGGGCCTACAGCAGCACCTAGATCCTCTTGCACAGATTCCAGACCTTGGCCCTGATAGTAAATCTCAGCAAGACAAAATAATGGTGTTCCAAAAAAGGTCCAGTTGCCAGGACCAGGAATACAAATTCCATCTAGACACCGTTGCCCTAGAACACTGTATCTTGGCCTAAACATCAGCGCCACAGGTAACTTCCACAAAGCTGTGAACGATCTGTGAGACAAGGCAAGAAAGGCCTTCTATGCCATCAAAAGGAACGTAAAAGTTGACATACCAATTAAGATCTGGCAAAAATTACTTGTTAGATATTACTGCACGGCCGGAACTAGAAGCACAAGCATTTCGCTACACTCACATATAACATTTGATTTGAACCTATTGCCCTTCATGGTTGTGAGGTCTGGGGTCCACTCACCAGCCAAGAATTCACAAAATGGGACAAACACCAAATTGAAATATCTCTCCGTTTAAGCGGGAAAACACCAAATAATCCATGCAGATCAGAATTACGCCGATACCGCTAATGATCAAAATACAGAAAAGAGCCGTTAAATTCTACAATCACCTAAAAGGAAACGATTCCCAAAACCTTCACCTACAGAGAAATGAACCTGGAGAAGAGTCCCCTAAACAAGTTGGTCCTGGGGCTCAAACACAAACAGAACCCACAGAGCCCCAGGACAGAAACACAATAGACCCAACCAAATCATGAGAAAACGAAAAGATAAAAGGAAAGAATTGACAAAAAACAGAGCAAACTAGAATGCTATTTGGCCCTAAACAGAGAGTACACAGTGGCAGAATACCTGACCACTGTGACTAACCCAAAACGAAGGAAATCTTTGACTAGTATGTACAGACTCAGTGAGCATACTATTGAGAAAGGCCACCGTAGGCAGACCAGGCTCTGCCCACAAAATGAGGTGGAAACTGAGATGCACTTCCTAACCTCCTGCCAAATGTATGACCATATTAGAGACATATATTTCCTCAGATTACGCAGACCCACAAAGATTTTTTTTTAAATCCAATTTTGATAAACTCCCATATCTACTGGGTGAAAAACCACAGTGTGCCATCACAGCAGCAAGATTTGTGGCCTGTTGCCACAAGAAAAAAGCAACCAGTGAAGAACAAACACCATTGTAAATACAACCTATATTTATGTGTATTTATTTTCCCTTTTGTACTTTAAATATTTGCACATCATTACAACACTGTATATATACATAATATGGCACTTGAAATGTCTTTACTATTTTGTAACTTTTGTGAGAGTAATATTTACTGTTCATTTTGTATTGTTTATTTCACTTTTTATTATATATTTCACTTGCTTTGGCAATGTTTCCCATGCCAATAAAGCTCCTTAAATTGAAATTGAAATGTAATTGTTAGATAGATAAATAGATAGATAGACAGACGGACGGACGGACGGACGGACAGACAGATCTGACAGAACAAAAGACAAATCTCTGCGCCCTGACCAAGCAGTAGCCCAATGTGTTGCTTTATCTCTGCGCGCTGACCAAGCAGCAGCCCAATGTGTTGCTTTATCTGTGCGCCCTGACCAAGCAGCAGCCCAATGTGTTGCTTTATCTCTGCGCCCTGACCAAGCAGTAGCCCAATGTGTTGCTTTATCTCTGCGCCCTGACCAAGCAGCAGCCCAATGTGTTGCTTTATCTCTGCGCCCTGACCAAGCAGCAGCCCAATGTGTTGCTTTATCTCTGCGCCCTGACCAAGCAGCAGCCCAATGTGTTGCTTCATCTCTGCGCCCTGACCAAGCAGTAGCCCAATGTGTTGCTTTATCTCTGCGCCCTGACCAAGCAGCAGCCCAATGTGTTGCTTCATCTCTGCGCCCTGACCAAGCAGTAGCCCAATGTGTTGCTTCATCTCTGCGCCCTGACCAAGCAGTAGCCCAATGTGTTGCTTCATCTGTGCGCCCTGACCAAGCAGCAGCCCAATGTGTTGCTTCATCTCTGTGCCCTGACCAAGCAGTAGCCCAATGTGTTGCTTTATCTGTGCGCCCTGACCAAGCAGCAGCCCAATGTGTTGCTTTATCTGTGCGCCCTGACCAAGCAGTAGCCCAATGTGTTGCTTTATCTGTGCGCCCTGACCAAGCAGCAGCCCAATGTGTTGCTTCATCTCTGTGCCCTGACCAAGCAGCAGCCCAATGTGTTGCTTTATCTGTGCGCCCTGACCAAGCAGCAGCCCAATGTGTTGCTTTATCTGTGCGCCCTGACCAAGCAGCAGCCCAATGTGTTGCTTCATCTCTGCGCCCTGACCAAGCAGTAGCCCAATGTGTTGCTTCATCTGTGCGCCCTGACCAAGCAGCAGCCCAATGTGTTGCTTTACCTGTGCGCCCTGACCAAGCAGCAGCCCAATGTATTGCTTTATCTGTGCGCCCTGACCAAGCAGCAGCCCAATGTGTTGCTTCATCTCTGCGCCCTGACCAAGCAGCAGCCCAATGTGTTGCTTTATCTCTGCGCCCTGACCAAGCAGCAGCCCAATGTGTTGCTTTATCTGTGCGCCCCGACCAAGCAGTAGCCCAATGTGTTGCTTTATCTGTGCGCCCTGACCAAGCAGCAGCCCAATGTGTTGCTTTATCTCTGCGCCCTGACCAAGCAGCAGACCAATGTGTTGCTTTATCTGTGCGCCCTGACCAAGCAGCAGCCCAATGTGTTGCTTTATCTGTGCGCCCTGACCAAGCAGCAGCCCAATGTGTTGCTTTACCTGTGTGCCCTGACCAAGCAGCAGCCCAATGTGTTGCTTCATCTCTGCGCCCTGACCAAGCAGCAGCCCAATGTGTTGCTTTATCTCTGCGCCCTGACCAAGCAGCAGCCCAATGTGTTGCTTTATCTCTGCGCCCTGACCAAGCAGTAGCCCAATGTGTTGCTTTATCTGTGTGCCCTGACCAAGCAGCAGCCCAATGTGTTGCTTTATCTGTGCGCCCTGACCAAGCAGCAGCCCAATATGCTGTGTCACCCAAAGCTTCTGAGCCAGCAAAACCTGGCTGCTTAAAATACAGTAAGAAAACATGGTACGCCCTAACACTTTCTATTAAGCCCATAATCTGTAACACATTATGAACACAGTCATGATGACGATGATTAGGTCTGACCCCATTTAGTCGACTGGTCCATTGTTTGTTCAATAGGCTGTCGGTAGACCAAGGTGTCGAGCAGTATATTTTATGGTACATGAGTCACCTGTCTGATTCACACCTGTCTCAGCGGACTAATCCATTGTGGAGGCCACAGATGGGATGGCACACCAGTAGCACCAGTAGTAAACTTACCGTTAATTCTCATAATTTCTAATCTACAATGTTTGTGTTTGGTTCTGGTCATTTCTGTTAATGCATTCAATATCTTATTATTACAGTATTTTACCACTCTCATTGTTGGAGTGGACACGTTGTTTGCAGAGCCACAACCTAGGCTACACTTCTTGAACTGCACTGTTGGTTAAGGGCTTGTAAGTAAGCATTTCACAATAAGGTCTACACTTATTCGGCGCATATGACAAATAAAGTTTGATTTGATTTGAGGAAAACGTTTTGGTTTATTTCATTCCATTTAGGAGATGTCAATTTATTAATTGTTGTTTGTTTGCAGTGCTCCTGTCAATGTTGAGTGAGGACGCACACCTGATTACACATAGAAGTAGGCCTAGGCTACCTAGCCTGTGTGCAAATGTAGACCTATAAATGTGCCCATTTGGAGATCTGATAGTATTTCTGATCATCTTAACTCACAACCCCTTGTGGAAGTTCTCAAAGTAATGTTTTCTTCACCTCAAACAGCAAGTAAACAAAGTCTGTTTTTACATCCATTGAGTATGACAATAGTTCCTCAACGTAGCCTATTTGAAAAATCTTTCCAGGTCTCTTTCAGTAACTACTCAGTGTGAAAGGGGGGAAAATGTCATGCTCTGATCTGGTGTAAAAGTCATGAAATAGGCTAGCAAGAGCTTCAGGCCAGATCCAAGTTAATAGTTGATACAATGTTTCAAGTTCCTTGCTGACAGTCCATGCGTAGCCAATGTTTCAAGTTCCTTGCTGACAGTCCATGCGTAGCCAATGTTTCAAGTTCCTTGCTGACAGTCCATGCGTAGCCAATGTGATTTATAGGATATTTTTATTTGTTGGCTTTATTTATGTAGGCAACACAGGTATCTCTGCACTGAGTCATATTTACTTTCTCTGTCTGACTCTCCTCTGGTTCCGATGTTGCTGTGACAACCCAACATGGTGTTATGACAACCCACTCGTTCCAATGTTGTTGTGACAACCCAATATACTCATCTTCAGTAACAGTATTCACAATTAAAATAACTCTACAGGACTGATACTGAATTCCACAAACAACTCAGTAACTACCATCACACAATCCAAACAGATGATGAAAAATATATCTCCAAATGTTACGAACCTATCATGACCTCAATCAAGCTGTAGTTTCCATATGAACATAAGGTACCTAAAACCTCTGACATTATAAGTGATTAAAACCGATTCAATGTAACGGAGCCTCTCAGAATCATTATGATTGGATGACAACGATCCACTCTCTGGTCACACATGAAATGAAATGCCACTGTCCATAGAGAGGCTATAAGACTGGCAGTTACAGACATTACACCATGATCAGGTTAATATTCAGGATATAATTATTACCATAGTGATAAAATTGTTGTATCTCAGTGATTATACCGTCGTAATAACATTATCTCATAATCTCAGGTCTTATACCGAAATGGAAGCTGTGGGTGTCATAATTGCCAACACATGTCTTATAAAGTGTTGTGAGAGAAGCACAAGGAGAAAAATAAAAGTCATATCCTCTTACCTTTGTCAAGTGGGAATTGATCCATTTAGTAAAAGTCCTCTTCTGTACTGCTTCTTGCTCATCTGTAATAAAAGTGGAACAGAACATTGTCATGATGTCACAGAACATTGTCACGATCTCATAGAACATTGTCATGATGTCACAGAACATTGTCACGATCTCATAGAACATTGTCATGATGTCACAAAACATTGTCATGATGTCACAGAACATTGTCACGATCTCACAGAACATTGTCATGATGTCACAGAACATTGTCACGATCTCACAGAACATTGTCATGATGTCACAGAACATTGTCACGATCTCATAGAACATTGTCATGATGTCACAGAACATTGTCATGATGTCACAGAACATTGTCATGATGTCACATAACATTGTCACGATGTCACAGAACATTGTCACGATCTCACAGAACATTGTCATGATGTCACAGAACATTGTCATGATGTCACGGAACATTGTCATGATGTCACACAGACACCGCTTAGTCCACTTACACCCACTGCTGCCACCCCTGTTTCATGCTACAGTATATTCTCTGTTCCCAATGCTTCATGTAGCCTGTTAAAGTAAGTGCATTCACAAACAGTGTGAATATTTAATCGAGTAGTGAGTAGTGTCCATTACAATTGCAGACGAGAGGAAAATATGCAGTGGAGAATTCTTCAACACAACTAGACTCTGAGTGGACAAAACATTAGGAACACCTGCTCTTTCCATGACATAGACTAACTAGGTGAATCCAGGTGAAAGCTATGATCCCTTATTGATGTCACCGGTTAAATCCACTTCAATCGGTGTAGATGAAGGGGAGGAGACAGGTTCAAGAACTGCAACGCTGCTGGGTTTTTCACGCTCAACAGTTTCCCGTGTGTATCAAGAATGGTCCACCACTCACAGGACATCAAGCCAACTTGACACAACTGTGGGAAGCATTGGAGTCAACATGGGCCAGCATCCCTATGGAACGCTTTCAATACCTTGTAGAGTCCATGCCCAATGAATTGAGGCTGTTCTGAGAGCAAAAGGGGGTGCAACTCAATATTAGGAAGGTGTTCTTAATGTTTTGGACACTCATTGTAGTTCAAGACCTAACAGATCAAGAACGGGACATGTGAAAAAATGACCAAAGATGCACTTAAACTTCACAATAATACTGTCATTTCTCTTACAGTTAAAAACGGTATATACATAGAATCTAATCATGCCCAATAGATATTGACAGGAGCTTGCTTGCATCTTAACACTATGAGGTCATAAGGAGAAGAGATTTCTATTCTTGCAGACTCACTGCTCAGTGCCCAATCCACCAATAACGACATGCGTGGCCTTTCAGGTCACCCCCAACCAAGCCCTTTATGGAGGGCTTGGTTGGGGATAATAACTGCAGACAGACTCTGTGTCTCATGCATAATGCACTTCTGCTTTCACACAAAACAAAACATCTGATTTTGTGGATCCAACTTCTGTCGCTGTCATAGAAAAGAAGGGTGACATAGACAGATACAGTGACATGTCTGCCGGTAGGTTGAACACAGTGGACATTTTTTAAATATACTGCCTGGTCACTTGCTGCAGGAGAACAGGGCCAGACTAACAACACACTATCATGCAACATCTGGCTCATGCATCTAGTTCACCTATATATAAGCCACAATCGAAGGCAGGTTTCCTTGTTGTTTTCTATCTAAATCCTGAGAGAATGGGATACAGCGATGATCTATATAAAACGCTGCTGTCGGCCTACTTACCACGGAGATACTGAAAGAATCCCGTCACCAAGTTAAGAGAAGAGCTCTTTTTGACAGTTACATCCTTATAGTGAGCCATTCTCCAGTCACATGCTCGCCACCTCCCTCCTTATGCCCTTCACATAGTGAGCTTGTTGTGAGCCTCTGTCTGTCTATCTGTCTGTCTGTCTGAGCAGAGGATGACAGTCCATCCACAGTGGAAAAAGAAACCGAGGAAAGAGGGGGAACCACAGCTGGGCCTTTCCCTTTTATTTCAGACAGGAAGCAGAACAGATCTGGGCTGCCTCAGCCTGGATGGTCGCTTGTTTCCCGGTGACAACACAGAGCTGAGCTGCTGGGGGTTAGCTGCAGGAACGCAGCCTCAATCCCTTCCTACTCCCGACACACACACACACACACACACACACACACACACACACACACACCCTCCCACTACACACACACACCCTCCTGCACACACACACACACACACACACACACACACACACACACACACCCCGACCACACACACACACACACACACACGCACCCCGACCACACACACGCTGACCACACACACACACACACACTCACACACACACTCACACACACACTCACACACACAAACACACACAGACCAGAGCAAGCAGTGGAAACCCCTCTAACAGAGACAGATATTTACGATATTTCCCATCATCCCATCCTTCCCTCCTCTTCCTGTTATTCTCCCATGATCCAGAGGACAGGAGCCACGCTTGTGTTGTGTGGAAGTCATGTATAATGCATGTGATGTGTGCACAGCCCAGCCTCCTCTACACTGCCAGCCTCCCTGCCTCGTAGTAGTCCCGCCTCCCTGCCGCCCAGTAACCCTGCCTCCCAGTAGCCCCGCCTCCCTCGAGCAGCAGCATCTATCCAAGACAGGAGCAGGAGGGATCAGCCTGGAGCACTGCTTAACCAATCAGGGAGGCAGTGATGTCACAGGCTGCCTTTGCTGCATTATCCCCCATTTAAGCAGGGAGGGAGGGAGGGTGTGTGTGTGTGTGTGTGTGTGTGTGTGTGTGTGTGTGTGTGTGTGTGCAGGAGGGTGTGTGTGTGTAGTGGGAGGGTGTGTGTGTGTGTGTGTGTGTGTGTGTGTGTGTGTGTGTGTGTGTGTGTGATTGTGTACTGTATGTGTGTGCTTGTTCATGCTTGTGTGTATGCATGGGGTAACAGAATAGTATTAACAACATGCTACAATACCCCAGCATGGGGCAACAGAATATTATTAACAACATGCTACAATACCCCAGTATGGGGCAACAGAATAGTATTAACAACATGCTACAATACAACAGCATGGGGCAACAGAATATTATTAACAACATGCTACAATACCCCAGTATGGGGCAACAGAATAGTATTAACAACATGCTACAATACAACAGCATGGGGCAACAGAATATTATTAACAACATGCTACAATACCCCAGTATGGGGCAACAGAATAGTATTAACAACATGCTACAATACAACAGCATGGGGCAACAGAATATTATTAACAACATGCTACAATACCCCAGCATGGGGCAACAGAATAGTATTAACAACATGCTACAATACCCCAGTATGGGGCAACAGAATAGTATTAACAACATGCTACAATACCCCAGCATGGGGCAACAGAATAGTATTAACAACATGTTACAATACCCCAGCATGGGGCAACAGAATATTATTAACAACATGCTACAATACAACAGCATGGGGCAACAGAATAGTATTAACAACATGCTACAATACAACAGCATGGGGCAACAGAATATTATTAACAACATGTTACAATACCCCAGCATGGGGCAACAGAATATTATTAACAACATGCTACAATACAACAGCATGGGGCAACAGAATATTATTAACAACATGCTACAATACAACAGCATGGGGCAACAGAATAGTATTAACAACATGCTACAATACCCCAGCATGGGGCAACAGAAAAGTATTAACAACATGCTACAATACCCCAGCATGGGGCAACAGAATAGTATTAACAACATGCTACAATACCCCAGTATGGGGCAACAGAATATTATTAACAACATGCTACAATACACCAGCATGGGGCAACAGAATAGTATTAACAACATGCTACAATACCCCAGTATGGGGCAACAGAATAGTATTAACAACATGCTACAATACAACAGCATGGGGCAACAGAATATTATTAACAACATGCTGCAATACCCCAGCATGGGGCAACAGAATAGTATTAACAACATGCTACAATACCCCAGCATGGGGCAACAGAATAGTATTAACAACATGCTACAATACAACAGCATGGGGCAACAGAATATTATTAACAACATGCTGCAATACCCCAGCATGGGGCAACAGAATAGTATTAACAACATGCTACAATACCCCAGTATGGGGCAACAGAATAGTATTAACAACATGCTACAATACCCCAGCATGGGGCAACAGAAAAGTATTAGCAATATTTCTGTATTTTTTATATTTTATTTCACCTTTAGTTAACCAGGTAGGCAAGTTGAGAACAAGTTGTCATTTACAACTGTTGTCACGCCCTGGTCTAAGTATTTTGTGTTTTCTTCATGTATTGGGTCAGGCCAGGGTGTGGCATAGAGTTTTTGTATTGTGGTGTGTTTTGTCTTGGGATTTTGGAATGTGTGTATAGTGGGATTGTAGCTTAGTGGGGTGTTCTAGGAGAGTCTATGGCTGTCTGAAGTGGTTCTCAATCAGAGGCAGGTGTTTACCGTTGTCTCTGATTGGGAACCATATTTAGGCAGCCATATTCTTTGGTTGTATTGTGGGTGATTGTCCTGTGTGTCTTGATGTCCTGGTTAGAGGTTAGTAGACACTTGTATAGGCTGTTTTCGGTTTTCGTTTTGTAGTGTTAGTGTTTTGTTGTGTGTTACGTTTGTTTATTAAAGATGAATCACAATAGACACGCTGCAGTTTGGTCCGACTCTCCTTCACCATTAGAAAGCCGTTACAGAATCACCCACCACAGGACCAAGCAGCGTGTCAACAGGCAGGAGCCACAGGAGAAGCAACAGAGGCAGCAGCAGGAGCAGCAGCAGCTACAGTGGGAGAGATTGCACTACCTGGAGAAATGGACATGGGAGGAGGTACTGGACGGTAAAGGACCCTGGGATCAGCCTGGAGATTATTGTCGCCCCAAAGCCGAGCTGGAGGCAGCAAAAGCAGAGAGGCGGCATTATGAGGAGCTAGCACGGCAGAGCGGATGGAAGCCTGAGAGTCAGCCCCAAAAATTTCTTGGGGGGGCTCACAGGGAGTATGGCTACGCTAGGTAGGAGACCTACGCTAACTTCCTGTGGTTACCGGGGGGCTAGAGAGACCGGGCAGGCACCTTGTTATGCAGTGGTGCGCACGGTGTCCCCAGTGCGGGTGCATAGCCCGGTGCGGTATATTCCAGCTCCTCGTATCGGCCGGGCTAGAGTGGGCATCGAGCCAGGTAAGGTTGGGCAGGCTCGGTGCTCAAGAGCTCCAGTGCGCCTGCACGGTCCGGTCTATCCAGTACCACCTCCACACCCCAGCCCTCCGGTAGCAGCTCCCCGCACCAGGCTTCCTGTGCGTGTCCTCGGTTCATTACCACCAGTGCCAGCACCACGCATCAGGCCTACAGTGTGTCCCGCCTGTCCAGCGCTGCCGGGCGTCCCGCCTGTCCGAGCCGCTGCCGGAGCGTCCCGCCTGTCCGGCGCCGCTGCCGGAGCGTCCCGCCTGTCCGGCGCCGCTGCGGGCGTCCCGCCTGTCCGGCGCAGCTGCGGAGCCTCCCGCCTGTCGGCGCCGCTGCGGAGCCTCCCGCCTGTCGGGCGCGCTGCGGAGCGTCCCGCCTGTCCGGCGCCGCTGCCGGAGCCTCCCGCCTGTCCAGCGCCGCTGCCGGAGCGCCCCGCCTGTCCGGCGCCGCTGCCGGAGCGTCCCGCCTGTCCGGCGCCCGCTGCGGAGCCTCCCGCCTGTCCGGCGCCGCTGCCGGGAGCGTCCCGCCTGTCCGGCGCCCGATGCCGGAGCCTCCCGCCTGTCCGGCGCCGCTGCCGGGCGTCCCGCCTGTCCGGCGCTGTCAGAGCTACCGCCCCTCATGCCAGAGGCGCAGAACCCCTCATTCCAGAGGCACCAGTACTCCTCTGTTCAGCGCAGCCAGAGCTGTCAGCCTGCATGAAGCATCCAGAGCTGTCAGTCTGCCCAGCGCCGTCTGAGCTACCCGTCTGCCCAGCGCCGTCTGAGCTACCCGTCTGCCCAGCGCCGTCTGAGCCACCCGTCTGCCCAGCGCCGTCTGAGCCACCCGTCTGCCCAGCGCCGCCAGTGCCGCCAGTCTGCCCAGCGCCGCCTGAGCTACCAGTCTGCCCAGCGCCGCCAGTCTGCCCAGCGCCGCCTGAGCTACCAGTCTGCCCAGCACCGCCAGTCTGCCCAGCACCGCCAGTCTGCCCAGCATCGCCAGTCTGCCCAGCGCCGCCAGTGCTCCCAGTCTGCCCAGCGCCGCCAGTCTGCCCAGCGCCGTCTGAGCCACCCGTCTGCCCAGCGCCGCCAGTGCCGCCAGTCTGCCCAGCGCCGCCTGAGCTACCAGTCTGCCCAGCGCCGCCAGTCTGCCCAGCGCCACCAGTGCCGCCAGTCTGCCAGGATCAGTTAGATCCGCCAGTCAGCAAGGATCCGCCAGTCAGCAAGGATCCGCCAGTCAGCAAGGATCCGCCAGTCTGCCAGGATCCGCCAGAAGTGCCAGTCAGCCAGGATCTGCCAGATCCGCTAGTCAGCCAGGATCCGCCAGTCGGCCAGGATCTGCCAGATCCGCTAGTCAGCCAGGATCCGCCAGTCGGCCAGGATCTGGCAGAACCGCTAGTCAGCCAGGATCCGCCAGTCAGCCAGGATCTGCCAGATCCGCTTGTCAGCCAGGATCTGCCAGTCAGCCAGGATCTGCCAGTCAGCCAGGATCTGCCAGTCAGCCAGGATCTGCCAGGATCCGCCAGTCAGCCAGGATCCGCCAGTCAGCCAGGATCCGCCAGTCAGCCAGGATCCGCCAGTCAGCCAGAACCGCTAGTCAGCCAGGATCCGCTAGTCAGCCAGGATCCGCTAGTCAGCCAGGATCCGCTAGTCAGCCAGGATCCGCCAGTCAGCCAGGATCTGTCGGAACCACCAGCCAGCCAGGATCTGGTAGATCCATCAACCTGCCTGAGCTGCCTCTCACTCCTGAGCTGCCTCTCACTCCCGAGCTGCCTCTCACTCCCGAGCTGCCTCTCACTCCCGAGCTTCCTCTCACTCCCGAGCTTCCTCTCACTCCCGAGCTTCCTCTCACTCCCGAGCTTCCTCTCACTCCCGAGCTTCCCCTCAGTCCCGAGCTGCCTCAGTCCCGAGCTGCCCCTCAATCCAGTGGGTTTCTGGGTGAGGACTACTAGGCCATGGTCGGCGGCGAGGGTGGACTATCCAGGGACGCGAGGAGAGGGGACTAAGACATTAATTGAGTGGGGTCCACGTCCCGCGCCGGAACCGCCACCATGGACAGACGCCCACCCGGACCCTCCCTATTTGTTTTGAGGTGCGTTCGGGAGTCTGCACCTTAGGGGGGGGGTTCTGTCACGCCCTGGTCTAAGTATTTTGTGTTTTCTTCATGTATTGGGTCAGGCCAGGGTGTGGCATAGAGTTTTTGTATTGTGGTGTGTTTTGTCTTGGGATTTTGGAATGTGTGTATAGTGGGATTGTAGCTTAGTGGGGTGTTCTAGGAGAGTCTATGGCTGTCTGAAGTGGTTCTCAATCAGAGGCAGGTGTTTACCGTTGTCTCTGATTGGGAACCATATTTAGGCAGCCATATTCTTTGGTTGTATTGTGGGTGATTGTCCTGTGTGTCTTGATGTCCTGGTTAGAGGTTAGTAGACACTTGTATAGGCTGTTTTCGGTTTTCGTTTTGTAGTGTTAGTGTTTTGTTGTGTGACGTTTGTTTATTAAAGATGAATCACAATAGACACGCTGCAGTTTGGTCCGACTCTCCTTCACCATTAGAAAGCCGTTACAACTGTGACCTGGCCAAGATAAAGCAAAGCAGTTCGACACATACAACAACACAGAGTTACACATGGAGTAAAACAAACATACACTCAATAATACAGTAGAAAAACAAGTCTATGTACAATGTGAGCAAATGAGGTAAGATAAGGGAGGTAAAGGCAAAAAAAGGCCATGGTGGCGAAGTAAATACAATATAGCAAGTAAAACACTGGATTAGTAGATTTGCAGTGGAAGAATGTGCAAAGTAGAGAAATAATGGGGTGCAAAGGAGCAAAATAAATAAATACAGTAGGGGGAGAGGTAGTTGTTTGGGCTAAATTATAGATGGGCTATGTACAGGTGCAGTAATCTGTGAGCTGCTCTGACAGCTGGTGCTTAAAGCTAGTGAGGGAGATAAGTGTTTCCAGTTTCAGAGATTTTTGTAGTTCGTTCCAGTCATTGGCAGCAGAGAACTGGAAGAAGAGGCGGCCAAAGGAATAATTGGTTTTGGGGGTGACCAAAGAGATATACCTGCTGGAGAGCGTGCTACAGGTGGGTGCTGCTATGGTGACCAGGGAGCTGAGATAAGGGGGGACTTTACCTAGCAGGGTCTTGTAGATGGCTTGGAGCCAGTGGGTTTGGCGACGAGTATGAAGCGAGGGCCAGCCAACGAGAGCGTACAGGTTCGCAGTGGTGGGTAGTATATGGGGCATTTGTGACAAAACGGATGGCACTGTGATAGACTGCGTCCAATTTATTGAGCAGGGTATTGGAGGCTATTTTGTAAATGACATCGCCGAAGTTGAGGATCGGTAGGATGGTCAGTTTTACAAGGGTATGTTTGGCAGCATGAGTGAAGGATGCTTTGTTGTGAAATAGGAAGCCAATTCTAGATTTAACTTTGGATTGGAGATGTTTGATGTGTCTGGAAGGAGAGTTTACAGTCTAACCAGACACCTAGGTATTTGTAGTTGTCCACATATTTTATGTCAGAACCGTCCAGAGTAGTGATGTTGGACGGGCGGGTAGGTGCAGGCAGCGATCGGTTGAAGAGCATGCATTTAGTTTTACTTGTATTTAAGAGCAATTGGAGGCCACGGAAGGAGAGTTGTATGGCATTGAAGCTCGTCTGGAGGGTTGGTAACACAGTGTCCAAAGAAGGGCCAGAAGTATACAGAATGGTGTCGTCTGCATAGCGGTGGATCAGAGACTCACCAGCAGCAAGAGCGACATCATTGATGTATACAGAGAAGAGAGACTGCCCAAGAATTGAACCCTGTGGCAACTCCATAGAGACTGCCAGAGGCCCGGACAACAGGCCCTCCGATTTGACACACTGAACTCTATCAGAGAAGTAGTTGGTGAACCAGGCGAGGCAATCATTTGAGAAACCAAGGCTATCGAGTCTGCTGATGAGGATGTGGTGATTGACAGAGTCGAAAGCCTTGGCCAGGTCAATGAATACGGCTGCACAGTATTGTTTCTTATCGATGGCGGTTAAGATATCGTTTAGGACCTTGAGTGTGGCTGAGGTGCACCCATGATCAACTCGAAGACCTTAGAAAGGCAGGGTAGGATAGATATAGGTATGTAGCAGTTTGGGTCAAGTGTGTCACTGCCTTTGAAGGGTGGGATGACCGCAGCTGCTTTCCAATCTTTCGGGATCTCAGACGACACGAATGAGGTTGGACAGGCTAGTAATAGGGGTGGCAGGCTAGTAATAGGGGTGTCTAGCCCGGCTGCACCCCCCACAGCGAGTTGCTGTGGGCGGTGCAGTGCTGTTGACCGGGGTAGGGGTAGCCAGATGGAAAGCATGGTCAGCCGTAGAAAAATGCTTATTGAAATTTTCAATTATAGTGGATTTATCAGTGGTGACAGTGTTTCCTATCCTCAGTGCAGTGGGCAGCTGGGAGGTATTCTTATTCTCCATGGACTTTACAGTGTACCAGAATTATTTTGAGTTTGTGTTGCAGGAAGAACATTTCTGCTTGAAAAAGCTAGCCTTGGCTTTTCTAACTGCCTGCGTATATTGGTTTCTAGCTTCCCTGAAAAGTTGCATATCAGGGGGGCTGTTCGATGCTAATGCAGAACGCCACAGGATGTTTTTGTGTTTGGTAAGGGCAGTCAGGTCTGGAGAGAAGCAAGGGATATATCTGTTCCTGGTTCTAAATTTCTTGAATGGGGCGATGCTTATTTAAGATGGTGAGGAAGGCATTTTTTTTTTTATAACCAGGCATCCTCTACTGACGCGATGAGATCAATATCCTTCCAGGATACCCCGGCCAGGTCGATTAGAAAGGCCTGCTCGCTGTAGTGTTTCAGGGAGCGTTTGACAGTGATGAGTGGAGGTCGTTTGACCGCTGACCCATTACGGATGCAGGCAATGATCGCCGAGATATTGGTTGAAAACAGCAGAGGTGTATTTAGAGGGCAAGTTGGTTAGGATGATATCTATGAGGGTGCCCGTGTTTATGGCTTTGGGGTGGTACCTGGTAGGTTCATTGATAATTTGTGTGAGATTGAGGGCCTCAAGCTTAGATTGTAGGATGGCTGGGGTGTTAAGCATGTCCCAGTTTAGGTCGACTAGCAGCACGAGCTCTGAAGATAGATGGGGGGCAATCAGCTCACATATGGTGTGGTGTCCAGAGCACAGCTGGGGGCAGAGGGTGGTCTATAGCAGGCTGCAACGGTGAGAGACTTGTTTTTAGAGAGGTGGATTTTTAAAAGTAGAAGTTCAAATTGTTTGGGTACAGACCTGGATAGTAGGACAGAACTCTGCAGGCTATCTTTGCAGTAGATTGCAACATAGCCCCCCTTTGGCCGTTCTATCTTGTCTGAAAATGTTGTAGTTAGGGATGGAGATTTCAGAATTTTTGGTGGTCTTCCTAAGACAGGATTCATACACGGCTAGAACATCCGGATTGGCAGAGTGTGCTAAAGCAGTGAATAAAACAAACTTAGGGAGGAGGCTTCTAATATTAACATGCATGAAACCAAGGCTATTACGGTTACAGAAGTCATCAAAAGAGAGCGCTTGGGGAATAGGAGTGGAGCTAGGCACTGCAGGGCCTGGATTCACCTCTACATCACCAGAGGAACAGAGGAGGAGTAGGATAATGGCACGGCTAAAAGCTATAAGAATTGGTCGTCTAGAAATAATAAATAATTTCACTGACAATTCACTGTATCACAATTTCAGTGGGTCAGAAGTTTACATACACTAAGTTGACTTTAAACAGTTTGGAAAAATCCAGAAAATAATGTCATGGCTTTAAAAGCTTCTGATAGGCTAATTGACATAATTTGAGTCAAATGGAGGTGTACCTGTTGATGTGTTTCAATGCCTACCTTCAAACTCAGTGCTTATTTGCTTGACATCATGGGAAAATCAAAAGAAATCAACCAAAACCTCAGAAAAAAAATTGTATACCTCCACAAGTCTGGTTCATCCTTGGGAGCAATTTCCAACCACCTGAAGGTACCACATTCATCTGTACAAACAATAGTACGCATGTATAAACACCATGGGACCACGCAGCCATCATGGCGCTCAGGAAGGAGACGCGTTCTGTCTCCTAGAGATGAACGTACTTTGGTGCGAAAAGTGCAAATCAATCCCAGAACAACAGCAAAGGACCTTGTGAAGATGCTGGAGGAAACATTTACAAAAGTGTCTATATCCACAGTAAAACGAGTCCTATATCAACATAACCTGAAAGGCCACTCAGCAAGAAAGAAGCCACTGCTCCAAAACCGTCATAAAAAAGCCAGATCACGGTTTGCAACTGCAAATAGGGACAAAGATCATACTTTTTAGAGAAATGTCCTCTGGTCTGTTGAAACAAAAATAGAACTGTTTGGCCATAATGACCATCGTTAAGTTTGGAGTAAGAAAGAGGAGGCTTGCAAGCCGAAGAACACCATCCCAACCGTGAAGCACGGGGGTGGCAGCATCATGAGGGTGCGTTGCTACAGGAGGGACTGGTGCACTTCACAAAATAGATGGCTTCATGAGAAAGGAAAATTATCTGGCTATAATGAAGCAACATCTCAAGACATCAGTTAAAGCTTGGTCGCAAATGGGTCTTCCAAATGGATAATGACCGCAAGCATACTTCCAAAGTTGTGGAAAAATGGCTTAAGGACAACAAAGTCAAGGTCTTGGAGTGGCCATCACAAAGCCCTGACATCAATCCTATAGAAAATGTTTGGGCAGAACTGAAAAAGCGTGTGCGAGCAAGGAGGCCTACAAACCTGACTCAATTACACCAGCTCTGACAGGAGGAATGGGCCACAATTCAACCAACTTATTGTGGGAAGCTTGTGGAAGGCTACCCGAAACGTTTGACCCAAGTTAAACAATTTAAAGGCAATGCTACTGTAACAGGGTTATATTGGTGATTCCCCTTGCCACTTTATTGTTAAGCCAATGGGTTTTTGGTTTGAGTTTGTCTTGCCTTCACCTACTCAACATGGCATCTTATTGTCTGGTTTGCGTAGCTTGCTTACGAGGGGGGATGTTCCAGTTAGAATGGTCCCAGTGAACAAGCACCAAACCAGCGGTAAGTTGTTGGTTGCCAAGCACTGTACATCAAAAGTGATTTTTATACTCTCAAGTGATGATTTAAATGTACAATTTATATCAAATTGTTTGTAAATGTTATTCGAACATCACACATAAGATGCAGCGGTTTTTGGAGAAT
The DNA here is from genome assembly GCF_034236695.1 of Oncorhynchus nerka. NCBI lineage: Eukaryota > Metazoa > Chordata > Actinopteri > Salmoniformes > Salmonidae > Oncorhynchus > Oncorhynchus nerka. Next base: position 79,474,418 of record NC_088407.1, on the reverse strand, counting down.
ATTTGTTGTGCATTTTGTTGTAAAGAATTCCCGCCAGTACTAGCTAGCAACTTACTGTGTCTGGTGAGGGGGTTTCATATATTTTGTACAGTGCGTGAGTGCAGAGTTGGATGGTGAGACGTGCATTGCATGACGTGCAATTTTGTGTCGTTCTTATCAGGTACATTGTTAAAGATATTATATTGTATATTGTAATTGTATTATTTTGGTAACTGCCCCAGTGAACAAGCACCAAACCAGCGAATAAATCTACATGACTAGTGCTACATGTTGGAGTTCCGTGTCGATGACTGATTGTACACAACACAAGAAGAGTACTGTTACACTACCAAATACTAATTGAGTGTATGTAAACTTCTGACCCACTGGGAATGTGATGAAAGAAATAAAAGCTGAAGTAAATAATTCTCTCTGCTATTATTCTCACATTTCACATTCTTAAAATAAAGTGGTGATCCTAACTGCCCTAAGACAGCGAATTTTTACTAGGATTAAATGTCAGGAATTGTGAAAAAATGAGTTTAAATGTATTTGGCTCAGCTGTATGTAAACTTCCGACTTCAACTGTATATTATCTGATTTGTGTGGTATTTAGTTTCCTGACACAAAAACAAGCCAGTTGATCAGAATATATCATGGAGTTTAAGAAATTGCTGTCTGTCTAGACAGAAAAAGGCTGTGAAGTCAGATCACCAGGGACCACTGTTGAAGCCCACTCCCTCTGTTGCTCCCTTTAACTGACAGCAACAGAACTTTGTAGTTCTGACAAGCATAGAATAATGATATAGGGTTAGAGGGCTTGAACCGATTCAGCACTTGGACTTCAGCAAGGTAAGTTTGATAAGACAACATCTGAAATTACACAGGAAACAGGGACATCTGGTGTTTAGCTTTCAAATGACAGAAATAAGTAAATAAAGAGAGATAGACAGACAGACAGACAGAGAGAGAGAGAGAGAGAGAGAGAGAGAGAGAGAGAGAGAGAGAGAAAGAGACAGACAGAGAGAGAGCGAGCGAGAGAGAGAGACATTGTTAAAACACTGTATATACTGTATATAATATGACATTTGTAATGTCTTTATTGTTTTGAAACTTCTGTATGTGTAATGTTTACTGTTAATTTTTATTGTTTATTTCACTTTTGTATATTATCTACCTCACTTGCTTTGGCAATGTTAACACGTTTCCCATGCCAATAAAGCCCTTGAATTGAATTGAGAGAGAGAGAGAGACGGAGAGAGAGACAGAGAGAGAGAGACAGAGGGACAGACAGAGAGAGAGAGAGAGAGAGAGAGAGGGAGACAGAGGGACAGACACAAAGAGAGAGAGAGAGAGAGAGAGAGAGAGAGAGAGAGAGAGAGACGGAGACGGAGACGGAGAGAGACAGACAGAGAGAGAGAGACAGAGGGACAGACAGAGAGAGAGAGAGAGAGAGAGAGAGAGAGAGAGAGAGAGGGAGACAGAGGGACAGACACAAAGAGAGAGAGAGAGAGAGAGAGAGAGAGAGAGAGACAGAGGGACAGACACAGAGAGAGAGAGAGAGAGAGAGAGAGAGAGAGAGAGAGAGAGAGAGAGAGAGAGAGGGAGACAGTGTCAGCAGCAGCTGCCAGTACAGTAGGTGCAATCAGGGCACAGATCAGACTATGATCTACAGCTAACAGTTTCCAGACCGATATAATCTCATGGCTGGAGACAGAGAATAATCACCACTCTCTTACAGGTACAGAGGAGACGTACATATCCTGCCTATAGCCTGCAAAACTTTCCTCATAAATGAACATTAATGTAACAGAAGACATGCCTGTTCAGAAAAGGCAACAGAGTTATATATATATATATATATATATGACATACACATGTCAGTGCCACTTCACACATCCTCAGAGCAAACTGCATATGTGTTTGTGCTAATGCTGATTGTGACGGACCAGAATGAGGTCTGATGGGTTCTCTCTATGCCTATCACTGTGCTTCCTGTGAGGGAGGGTAGGGATCACACGCGACATGCCCACCACAAACCGTTCACTGGCAGTGTTTCTTCACATCCTCCTCAGACCAGACACACCATCACTAGCTATAAAAGCGGAAACCACAATGACTCAGTCATTCTGAAACCGAGAGCATCTGGGCCGTGTCGGGCTGGGCTAGTCATGCACACCATCCTCCTCTCCCATCTCTCCTGGCAGTAAAAGTCAGTGATAACATGAGAACAACAGAGGAGACTGGGTGTCACCTTCACCCTCCTTATAAAGTGGAGGATCTGTTGGCCTGGGTGGATTCTACGGTGCTCTAGTCTAACCTAATGCAATGATCCTGCTAAATGTTTGGATTAAATTAAATGGGAAGCACTATGAAGGTTCAATTGAAATACTAATTCTTTAACCATTCACAAACATGTTTCAGGCGAAGGCAGGCAGCCTCTCTTAGTGTGTAAATGGTACGCAGTCTCAATATCTGAGTCTAAATGTTTCACAAAGGCAAGTGACAGAGAATTTATGTTGGCACAGGAAGCACTAACTTTTTAACCACGACTGAAGCTGGGCAGACTAAATGATAAATCCTGGTATTACTTCACATGGTGCTGTAGCGTTGTAGCCTACAGTATCTGGATAATATGTGTGAAATGCTTGATAATGTATGTGATATCATGAACAGAGAAGTATATTTTCTGGGTGATTTAAATATTGACTGGTTCTCATCAAGCTGCCCACTCAAGAAACTGTAACCAGTGCCTGCAACCTGGTTTAGGTTGTCAGTCAAACCTACCAGGGTATTTACAAACAGCACAATAATAAAATCATTAACATGTAATGATTACATCTTTACTAATGCTGCAGAAATTTGCTTTAAAGCAGTATCCAAATCTGTAGGATGTAGTGATCACAATATAGTAGTTATATCTAGGAAAACCAACGTTCCAGAGGCTGGGCCTAATATAGTGTATAAGAGGTCATACAATACCTTTTGTAGTGATTCATATATTGATGATGTAAAGAATATTTTCTGGTCTATGGTGTGTAAGGAGGAGCAACCAGATGCTGCACTTGACACATTTATGAAATAGCTTATTCCAGTTACTAATAAGCACGCACCTATTATGAAAATGACTGTAAAAACAGTTAAATCCCCTTGGATTGATGAGGAATTTAACATTTGAATGGTTGAGATGGATGAGGCAAAAGTCTGGCAGCCTAACTGATTGGCAAACATACTGCAAATTAAGAAATCATGTGACTAAACTAAATAAAAATAAATTACACAAGGAAACAAAAACAAATTATATAAAGAATGATAGTAAAAAGTTTTGGAGCACCTTAAATGACATTTGGGGAAAAAGGGCAAACTCGGCTCCATTCATTGAATGAGATGGCTTAACCATCACAAACCCCACTGATAACTTAGGGATGACATGCCAGCAACAAACACTGACACTACACATCCAAGTATATCTGACCAAATTATGAAAGAAAAGAACTGTACTTTTGAATTCCGTAAGGTCAGTGTGGAAAAGGTGATATAGGTATTGCTGTCTATCAACATTGACAAGCCACTGGGGTCTGACAATCTGGATGGAAAACTGCTGACGATAATAGCGGACGATAATGCCACTCCTATTTTCCACATCTTCAATTTAAGCCTACTAGAAAGTGTGTGCCCTCAGGCCTGGAGGGAAGCTAAAGTCATTCCGCTACCTAAGAATAGTAAAGCCCCCTTTACTGGCTCAAATAGCCGACCGGTCAGTCTGTTACCAACCCTTAGTAAACTTTCGGAAAAAATAGTGTTTGACCAGATACAATGCTATTTCACAGTAAACAAATTGACAACAGCCTTTCAGCACACTTATGGGGAAATACACTCAACAAGCACAGTACTTAAACAAATTACTGATGATTTGCTGAGAGAATTTGATGATAAAATTATTGTGGGGGCTGTCTGTTAGAATTCAGTGCAGCTTTTGACATTAACAATTATAGTCTGCTGCTGGAAAAACTAGTGTGTTATGGCTTTACACCCCCTGCTATAATGTGGATAAAGAGTTACTTGTCTAACAGAACACAGAGGGTGTTCTTTAATGGACACCTCTCAAACATAATCCAGGTAGAATCAGGAATTCTCCAGGGTAGCTGTTTAGGCCCTTTAATTTTGTCAATCTTTACTAACGACATGTTTTGAGTAAAGCCAGTGACTCAACACTATACATGTCAGCTACTACAAAAACTAAAATTACTAACACTTAACAAAGAGCTGCAGTTCGTTTCGGAATGGGTAGCAAGGAATATGTTAGTCCTAAATATTTCCAAAACTAAAAGCATTCTATTTGGGAAATCATTCACTAAACCCTAAACCTCAACTACATCTCGTAATGAATAATGTAGAAGTTGAGGTGACTAAACTGCTTGGTGTAACCCTGGATTGTAAACTGTCATGGTCAAAACATATTGACACAACAGTAGCTAAGAGTCTGCCCATAATAAAGCACTGCTCTGCCTTATTAACAACACTATCAACAAGGCAGGTCCTACAGGCCCTAGTTTTGTCGCACCTAGACTACTGTTCAGTCGTGTGGTCAGTTGCCACAAAGAGGGATTTAGGAAAATTGCAGTTGGCTCAGAACAGGGCAGTACGGCTGGCCCTTAAAAGTACACAAAGAGCTAAGAGAGATTGACTTCATCTCTACATGTTTTTGTAAGAGGTTTTGAATGCTGATATACCGAGCTGACTGTACCGAGCTGTCTGTTTAAATTACTTGCAGACAGCTATGCATTCCCCACCAGAGGTCTCTTCACAGTCCTCAAGTCCAGAACAGACTATGGGAGGCGCACAGTACTACATAGAGCCATGACTACATGGAACTGTATTCCACATCAGGTAACTGATGCAAGCAGTAGAATCAGACTTTAAAAAAACAATGTAACAGTAAAACATTCCTTATGGAACAGTAAAACATTCCTTATGGAACAGTAAAACATTCCTTATGGAACAGTAAAACATTCCTTATGGAACAGTAAAACGCAAATACAGTGAAAATACAGTGAAAATACAGTGAAAATACAGTGAAAATACAGTGAAAATACAGTGAATGGCGCATATTATTAAAAAGGTATTGTTGGATATTATTCATCCTAATCAGACAGGTTTTTAACATGGATGATACATTGGAGATAATATAAGACAAGTACTAGAAACAATAGAACACTATGACAAATCAGGGAAACTAGGCCTGGTATTCATAGCTGACTTTGAATGGGCATTTGATCAAGTACTGTCCAACTGGAGTTTATATATAAATGCCTGGAATATATCAATTTGGGCAAATCTCTTATAAAATGGGTTATGTATAGTAACCCTATGTGTAAAATAGTAAATAATGGCTACTTCTCAGAAAGTTTTAAACTGTCAAGAGGAGTTAAACAAGGTTGTCCACTCTCGGCATATCTATTTATTATTGCCAATGAAATGTTAGCTGTTAAAATCAGATCCAACAATAATATTAAGTGGTCCAATATATTTCAATAGAAAGTTGGCAAAAAATAGATAAGATCTTGTTACCATGGAAAGGAAAATACCTGTCTACTTGTTGAAAAATCACCCTGATTAACTGTTTAGTCATACCCCAGTTAACCTATTTGCTTATGGTCTTGCCTACACCTAGCGACCTGTTTTTTACATTATATGAGCAAAGAATATACCATTTTATTTGGAATGTCAAGCCAGACTAAATGAAAAGGGCCTATTTCTATAATGAAAATTAATTTTGGGGGGGGCAGAAATGATTAAATATATAAGCATTAGACCTCTCACTAAAGGCTTCAGTCTTACAAACGTTATACTTAAATTCCAACTGGTTCTCTAGCAAATAAATAAGAATGTCTCAACCTATGTTCAAGAATGGCCCTTTTCCCTTTATTCAGATTACAACCCCTCGCTTTGGGTTATTTGAAAAATAAATCATCTCCAAAATATTGTACAATTTTTTATCAAGCCATAGAAAGTTGGTTGCAATTTCAGTTGAATCCACCAGAAAATACAGAACAAATAATGTACTAAACACTGTGGTTAAACTCAAGTACACAAATTGATTAAAAAAAACATAATTTTTTATCAATTAGTGTGAAAAGGATATAATAAATAGGACTGGTGGAGTGATGTCACACATGCAGCTAACAAAAATATATGGAAATGTCTGCTCTACCCAAAATTACAACCAACTAATTGCAGCATTACCGCAAAAATGGAAGAGGCAAGTGGAAGAGGAAAAACGTAAGGAACTTGTCTGTCGGCCTTGCATTATAGACCAAAATTGGTTAAAGAAATATGTTGATAAATCAAAAAATATACCCGTTTCATTTAAGGACCAAAAAATTGACCACTGCGCAATATAGATTGCAAAATAGTTTGATGTACCGATTCCATGGCACAAGGTTTAAGAACTGATATGCAACACAATCATTAGTTGTTCATTAGTTTACTCCAATTAGGGGAGGGGTGGTAGGGTTAGCGGAAAATAATAATGGATATATATTTTTAAAAGATATGTATATATATATATATATATATATATATATATATATATATATATATATATAATGCTTTGCTGCCAGACAAAGCTCTGCTGATAGCCAGGTGTAGCAGTCACAATATGTTGGTACTGCTGTTGGGACAGCTTTATGTAGGCCCTAACAGTTTGTGGGCACCGTTTGTCACCGTTATATAGTGAAATTAATGTATTGTTTAGTGTTGTGTTGTGTAGTGGCTTAGCCGGCATGCATTCCACTTATTATTGTTTTTGCCCCACCAAGATTTACATGCTAAAAATGTCCACTGTTCTAACAAATATGAGGGGCTAAAATATTCTGAATAGAAATTCAGGAAAAGAGGAAGGAGCAGCAAACAGATGCCAAGAGGAGCCACATCTTGTGTCACTTCCGTAAATCTAGCCTACATGAATAGGGTTTGTTCACTGTTGAGTTTACCTGTCAAATACTCAAGCGTTCCAGTGGATGTCAAACATATACCAACTGTTTGGTAAGATGTACACATACTAGGTTGTCATTGGCCGAACGTAGTAAGCTTTACCTTACATTGAGCCAGGTTAGCACATGCCCAGTTCAAGCTTGGGCATGCCTAAGTAAAGAGTTTGAGAGTAAGGTTTCAACACAAACACACATGCACACACGGGCACTGAAACATGCACGCTCACCCACACATGCACACACGGGCACTGAAACATGCACGCTCACACACACATGCACACACGGGCACTGAAACATGCACGCTCACACATACATGCACACACGGGCACTGAAACATGCACGCTCACACATACATGCACACATGGGCACTGAAACATGCACGCTCACACACACATGCACACACGGGCACTGAAACATGCACGCTCACACATACATGCACACACGGGCACTGAAACATGCACGCTCACACACACATGCACACAGGAAAAAGTTTAACAACTACATTTAACCTTTAATAACATTTTAGTGTTCAGTCACCATCACGTCTTTCTCAAAGATGATGATTTATTCACAAAAATGAATTAATAAAAATACCAAACCTTGCACTTTACATCTCAGCAACTACACTGTCCTGTATAGTTTAAGATAGAATCTCTATCTAAAAATGTTGTGATGATTACATTACCCTCCACTCAAATGGCAGGTGTTCTGGCCTATTGTGGCACTCATCGCTTCAACATTTGACAAAGATTAGAAATAGCTAATGTTGACGCCCAGGAAAACATCCTCTTAAAGAGCAGGAAGTTGGTTATCGGAAAGTTGTGGCACAATCACAAACGTGATTCATTGCACAGTAACTATGGTAACAAGCTACACACACACAACGAATAGATATAGAAATAGACAGAAGTGGGACAAACACACAGAGATGTTTCATAACACAGTAACTATGGTAACGAGCCACACACACATCCGCCTACTATCAGAGTGACAAAACATCCACAAGTGGTGCAGGTTACGAGCTGAAATTCGGTCCCAATTCACTCCCTACGCCTTCCCCTTCCCCTAACCCAGAACACTTTGATGTTTGCAGACCTGTGAGTTCCATCACTACACTGCTTTTGACCCTTCAGATCTGCAAACATCCAAGGGTTGGGGCCAAGGGGAAGGGGTGGGAAGATAATTGGGACCACAGACTCTCAATTCAGGGATGGCCCCTATCAGAGGATGGTGGTGATGACCTGATGCCATTGTGACAGGGGGGAGGACACCAACGGAAAGACTATCCTGTATTGATCTGTTCTCTGTCCTAGGATAGACTTCCATTTCAGCGAGCAGAAACATTTCTCATTTGAAGATTGGCTTTGATACACTCTGAGGTGTTCCAGTTAGAACCAAATAAGGTTCTTCAGAGCGATGCCATGGGGGAACTATTTGAGGTTCTCTGAAGAACCTTAAAAGGGATGGTTCTTTGAAGAACCACACACACTCATCACCTTATTTTATGGAAATAAGGTATTGAGCCTTATTTGCATATTTCCCAGGGTGCCCTTTGAGTTACCAGTACCACCCATGACTATGCTTGTTAGTGACAAAGACATGGTTGGTGCATTCATTCATTTTTAGTCCTGTGGCCTTCACCAAATGAGATCCTAAGTGATTGTGTTATCATTCAAATGAAATTCTTTAAGACAATACTATACATTATTTCATAAGGCCTTATTTTGTGGGCCTAGTTCAACGTTTCCCAGAGTTGGTCCTCAGGACCCCAAGGGGTGAACGTGGGGTTTTTGCCCTAACAATACAGAGCTGATTCAAATGATCAAAGCTGGATGATTAGTTGACAATTTGAATCAGCTGTGTAGTGCTAAGGCAAAGAACAACATGTGCACTCCTTGGAGGACCGAGTTTGTGAAACCGTGGCCAAGTTTTACCCTAATACAGTGACGTGAAACTCATGGTTTACAGGCCATATCAGGTCTGCAAGTCACATTATGCTGGCTTGCAAAGTGATGTGTAATATCAAACATTTGGAATTTTACCCTGCATTAAAAATAACTGTCAAGATTGGAAAGACTACCTAAATGAGACTACCTAAAGACTACCTAAATGAGACTACCTAAAGACTACCTAAATGAGACTACCTAAAGACTACCTAAATGAGACTACCTAAAGACTACCTAAATGAGACTACCTAAAGACTACCTAAATGAGACTACCTAAAGACTACCTAAATGAGACTACCTAAAGACTACCTAAATGAGACTAAACTTTAAGAGCAGAGGAGGAACCATATTAAGAACCTTCAACCGGCGCAGCAGAGCTGAATTAGGATTATTCTTGATTCATGTCATATCGGACCTACAAACACTTGCACTTAAGCATGTAACAACAACAACACAGTAACAACAAAACAAACTCCTACAAACTGTATTTAATGCTGATCATTAAGTTCAGATAACAAATAGTAATAGCAAGCTATGATTGCTCCATTGCATCAAGTGTTGGGCTCCATGGCAACCAAAGTGTGAGATGCCTGACAACCGTATCACTTTCCCAAGTAGCATTGCTCTACTTCTCGAAAACAAAACAGTGACTAAGAATAACTTATTTTTATATACTGAACTATAAATATGAAAGCAAGATGTAAAGTGTTGGTCCCATGTTTCATGATCTGAAATAAATTATCCCAGAAATGGTCCAAACGCACAAAAAGCTTATTTCTCTCAAATTTGGTACACAAATTAGTTTACATCCCTGTTAGTGAGCATTTCTTCTTTGCCAAGATAATCCATCCACCTGACAGGTGTGGCATATCAAGAAGCTTATGAAACAGCCTGATCATTACACAGATGCATGTTGTGCTGGGGACAATAAAAGGCCACTATAAAATGTGCAGTTTCACACAACACAATGGCACAGATATCTCAAGTTTTGAGGGAGCGTGCAATTGACATGCTGACTGGGGGAATATCTACCAAAGCTGTTGCCAGAGAATTCAATGTTAATTTCTCTACCATAAGCCACCTCCAACATCCTTTTAAATAATTTGGCAGTTCGTCCAACCGGCCTCATAACGTCAGACCACGTCAGCCCAGGACCTCCACATCCGGCTTCTTCACCTGCGGGATCCTCTGAGACCAGCCACCCGGACAGTTGATGAAACTGACGAGTATTTATGTCTGTAATAAAGCCTTTTTTGTGGGGAATAGCTCATTCTGATTGGCTGGGCCTGGCTCCCCGGTGGGTGGGCCTTGCTCCAAAGTGGGTGGGCCAATGCGCCCCTGCCCAGTCATGTGAAATCCATAGATTAGGACCTAATGAATTTATCTAAATGTACTGATGTACTGAACTGTAGCTCAGTAGAATCATGGAAATTGTTGCATGTTGCGTTTATATTTTTGTTCAGTATACATAGTGAGGAAGTGTTGTGAACATTTTGTGTGGTTTAGAGCAAACAGGATATGGTGTTTTATATCAATGTCACCAACCATGTGTAATATATGACTCTGGAAACCAACTGCCACATTTCTGAGAATACATTCTTATTGCACTATATTATTGCACTATATATATATATTTTTTTAAATACATTTATCTAGGGACAAACTACAACAATGCTTCTCTTTGTAGCTCGATGACCACTCCTTCTATTGCAGGAATTCTCTAAATGCACCTCTTCAGTTACCTTAATAAAATTATCAATTATTTTAACTTTAGTTCCCAAAAAGACTACAACAACAAGAAAACACAAGAGGTTCCTTATTCACTGTTTTGGGATGAATGAATAGGGGTCATTCTCTCCAATGTAATAAGACTGCCATAGCCTATCCCCCAGGCAGCACTTCAGTGGCAGTGCACACAAGGCCATTACAAACAAGACATTGATTTCTGGGTGATTTGAAAAGTCATAGTCAATCGATCAATAATAAATATTACTCTTAGCAAAAAAATGTATCTTTAATTTACAATCTGTAGGAGCTATGTGAAAAATCACAGCACAATTGGAACATGTATGGCAATTAGAAGTCAAAACTGGATAGATAGATGGGAGGGGTTGAGGGTAGCTGAAGGGTGGGACTAAAGACAAATATATTAAAAAAGATAACTAACTTAAAATACACTGTGTCCACAAAATGTATATAGTATGTATAAGATGGACATAGAAGCCTAAGTGTTGTTGTCCATTAGTTTACTCCAATTAGGGAAGGGGTGGTATGGTTAGTGGAAAATAATAGAGAAGTAAGATATTTAAAAATATATATTTAAAATAATATACACTACCGTTCAAAAGTTTGGGGTCACTTAGAAATGTCCTTGTTTTTGAAAGAAAAGCTTTTTTTTTTTGTCCATTAAAATAACATAAAATTCATCAGAAATACAGTGTAGACATTGTTAATGTTGTAAATGACTATTGTAGCTGGAAATGACAGATTTTTTATGGAATATCTGCATAGGCAAACAGAGGCCCATTATCCGCAACCATCACTCCTGTGTTCCAATGGCACGTTGTGTTGGCTAATACAAGTTTATCATTTTAAAAGGCTAATTGATCATTAGAAAACCCTTTTGCAATTATGTTAGCACAGCTAAAAACTGTTGTCCTAATTAAAGAAACAATAAAACTGGCCTTCTTTAGACTAGTTCTGTATCTGGAGCATCAGCATTTGTAGGTTCAATTACAGGCTCAAAATGGCCAGAAACAAAGCACTTTCTTCTGAAACTCGTCAGTCTATTTTTGTTCTGAGAAAAGAAGGCTATTCCATGCGAGAAATTCCCAAGAAAGTGAAGATCTCGTACAGCGCTGTGTACCCTTCACAGAACAGCGCAAACTGGCCCTAACCAGAATAGAAAGACGAGTGGTGCACAACTCGGTGCACAACCGAGCAAGAGGACAAGTACATTAGTGTGTCTAGTTTGAGAAACAGATGCCTCACAAGTCCTCAACTGGCAGCTTCATTAAATAGTACCTGCAAAACACCAGTCTCAATGTCAACAGTGAAAAGGAGACTCCGGGATGCTGGCCTTCTAGGCAGAGTTTCAAAGAAAAAGCCATATCTCAGACTGGCCAATAAAAATAAAAGATTAAGATGGGAAAAAGAACACAGACACTGGACAGAGGAGCTCTGCCTAGAAGGCCAGCATTCCGGAGTCGCCTCTTCACTGTTCATGTTGAGACTGGTGTTTTGTGTGTACTGCTTAATGAACCTGCCCCAGCATATTGTTTGAGTTGTGTCTGAATAGAATATAATAAAATAGAGTAGAATAGAGTAGAATATAATAGAATAGAGTAGAATATAATAGAATAGAGGAGAGAAGAATAGAATAGAGTAGAGTAGAATAGAATACAGTGGAATATAAAATAGAGTAGAATAGAGTAGAATAGAATTCAGTAGAATAGAATAGAATAGAATAGAGTAGAGTAGAATAGAGTAGAATAGTGTAGAATAGAATAGTGTGGAATAGAGTAGAATAGAGTAGAGTAGAATGTAATAGAATATAATAAAGTAGAATAGAATAGAATAAAGTAGAATAGAATAGAACATAGTGGAATATAATAGAATATAGTAGAAATAATATAATAGAGTAGAATAGAATAGAGTAGAGTAGAGTAGAATAGATTAGGATAGAATAGAGTAGAAGATAATATAATAGAGTAGAATAGAATATAGTAAAGTAGAATAGAATATAGTGGAATAGAATAGAATAGAATCGAGTAGAATAGAATAGAGTAAAATAGAATACAGTATAATACAGTAGAATATAGAATATAGAATAGAGTAGAGTAGAGTAGAGTAGAATAGAGTAGAATAGAATAGAGTAGAATATAGAATAGAGTAGAATATAGTAGAATAACATATAGTAGAGTATAATAGAATAGAGTAGAGTATAATATAATAGAGTAGAATAGAGTAGAATAAAGTAGAATATAGAATAGAGTATAATAGAGTATAATAGAGTAGAGTAGAAAAGAGTAGAATATAATAGAGTAGAATAGAATAGAATAGAGTAGAATAGCATAGAGTAGAATATAGAATAGAGTAGAATAGAGTAGAATAGAGTAGAGCAGAATATAGTAGACTAGAATAGAGTAGAATAGAGTAGACTAGAATAGAGTAGAGTAGAATAGAATAGAGTAGAATAGAGTAGAGTAGAATAGAGTAGAATAGAGTGGAAGATAATAGAATAGAGTAAAATAGAAAATAATAGAATAAAGTAGAATATAGTATAGTGAAATAGAATAGAGTAGAGTAGAATAGAATAGAACAGAGTGCAATAACTTTGTCTGTATATGTGTGTCTGGGAGAGTCTGCATTGTTCATTCTACCATGCAGGGGAAAGTGGCAAACTCCAAACATTCAGGCACAGAGCCAAATTATTGAACAAACTCCAGACATGCGGACACATAGCCATGGTATTAAACAAACTCCAGACATGTGGGCACAGAGCCAAGGTATTGAACAAACTCCAGACATGTGGGCACAGAGCCAAGGTATTGAACAAACTCCAGACATGTGGGCACAGAGCCAAGGTATTAAACAAACTCCAGACATGCGGGCACAGAGCCAAGGTATTAAACAAACTCCAGGCATGTGGGCACAGAGCCAAGGTATTGAACAAACTCCAGACATGTGGGCACAGAGCCAAGGTATTGAACAAACTCCAGACATGTGGGCACAGAGCCAAGGTATTGAACAAACTCCATACATGCGGGCACAGAGCCAAGATATTGAACAAACTCCAGACATGCGGGCACAGAGCCAAGGTATTGAACAAACTCCAGACATGCGGGCACAGAGCCAAGGTATTGAATCAGAATAATAGCAAGGCGGCACAGCATACATACAGTATATATACAGAAGGTTTGTCTAAAATTGCATCCTATATCCTATATAGTGGACTATGTTTGGTCAGAACTCTGGCCAAATGTAAAGTAGTGCACTATGTAAGCCAGGGAATAGGATGCCATTTCGTACGCATCCAAGGTATCAGTACCCCAATAGAACCCAATTGAATGAGATCTACCTTGCAGTTTTTGCATCACGTTGGCAATGTCCTTGGGGTTTCTTCCGGACTTCCATGGTGAGGCCATGTCGTTTCTCTGCTACTGGACTGGATCACAGTAGGTAATACACTGATGCAGACGAGACAACACGTTACTTTTCTGAGAAGAGCAACACTCATGCCCCTCCTCTCTCTGACTGTGTATCTCTCTGTCTCTATGTATGTCTCTTTGTGTCTCTGTCTTTCTCTCTGTCTCTCTCCCTTTCTCTCTCTCGCTGTCTTATCTCTCCCTCTGTCTCTCTCTCTGTCTCTTTGTCTCGCTCTCTCTCAAGCAGCAGAGGGGTCCACTCGAATCTCAGGTTTCAGATAGGGGGATGAGCAGTTCTGCTACCCAGTCGTCCTTCCATTCAATATCTAGAGAGGAGAGAGGAGAGAGAGCGACAGGTGTGCCAGTCAGTGTGTTTTTCTTTAAAAGTGACAGCTACAGCACCTTCTGAAAGTATTCACACCCCTTGACGTTTTTCCACATTTGGTTTTGTTACAGCCTGAATTTAACATTGTGTGTCACTGTCCTACACATAATAACCCACAATGTCAAAGTGGAATTATGTTTTTGAAAATTTGTACAAATAAATTGAAAATGAAAAGCTGAAATGTCTTGAGTCAATAAATATTCAACCCCTTTGTTATGGCAAGCCTAAATAAGTTCTGGAGTAAAAATTTGTATAACAAGTCACATAAAACGCTTCATGGACTCACTCTGTGTGCATTTATAGTGCTTAACATGATTTGTGAACGACTACTTCATATCAGTACCCCACAATTATCTGTAAGGTCCCTCAGTCGAGCACTGAATTTCAAACACACATTCAACCACAAATACCGTGGAGGTTTTCCAATGCCTCGCAAAGAAGGGCACCTATTGGTTGATAGATAAAATAAAAAAGCAGACATTGAATATCCCTTTGAGCATGGTGAAGTTCTTAATTACACTTTGTAAAACAGTTACAGAGTTGAATGGCTGTGATAGGAGAAAACTGAGGATGGATGAACAACATTGTAGTTACTCCACAATACCAACCTAAATGACAGATTGAAAAGAAGGAAGCCTGTACAGAATAAAAATATTCAACAAAAAAGCATCATGTTTGCAACAAGGAACTACGGTAGAACTGCAACAAATATGGCAAAGAAATTAACTTTTTGTCCTGAATACAAAGTGTAATGTTTGGGGAAAATCCAACACAACACATCACTGAGTACCATTCTTCATATTTTCAAGCGTGGTGGTGGCTGCAACATGTTATGGGTATGCTTGTCATGGGTAAGGACTATAGAGCTAAGCACAGGCAAAATCCTAGAGGAAATCCTGGTTCAGTCTGCTTTCCAACAAACAGGACAACAGGACAATCGGCTGGACAATAACCTAAAACACAAAACCAAATCTACACTGGAGTTACTTACCAAGACGACATTGAATGTTCCTGAGTGGCCTAGTTACAGTTTAGACCTAAATCGGCTTGAAAATCCACGGCAATACTTGAAAATGGCTGTCTAGCAATGATCAACAACCAACTTGACAGAGCTTGAAGAATTTTTAAAAGAATAATGGGCAAATGTTGCACAATTCAGGTGTGCAAAGTTCTTATAGACTTCCCCTGAAAGACTCACAGCTGTAATCACTGCCAAAGGCGACTCTACTAAGTATTGACTCAGGGGTGTGAATACTTATTGCTTTATCTTGGTCGCAGTTGTAAATGAGAACGTGTTCTCAACTGGCCTACCTGGTTAAATAAAGGTGAAAATAAAAACATAAAAACTTAAACTTATGTAAATTTGATATTTCTGTATTTCATGTTCAATACATTTGCAAAACATTTCTAAAAACATGTTTTCACTTTGTCATTATGGGTATTGTGTTTAGGTGGGTGAGAAAATAAATCTGTAAAAATATCATCATTTTGAATTCAGGCTGTAATACAACTAAATGGGGAATAAGTCATGGGGTATGAATACTCTCTGAAGGCTCTGTCAAGCATGTACTATTAGATGAATATCAAATAAACAAATTAGCAATACATAGCTCATAAGCCTTTATAAATGTGCTTAAAAATGCATTATTACCAAAAATCCCTAGTGCATACAGTATAAATGAAATAGGACTGAAATCATGCCATCAGAAAATACTACGAAAAAGTGACATGAAGTCTACTGTAAGCCTAAACTGTCAAAAATTGTTAATTTTGAGACACACTTCAAACAACAAAAACTTTGCATAGTCACTCACTGCAATGTAGGCTCTATTAGAAGATCTTGTCTCGCGCTGTTGCATCCATTAGATATAGGCTATACGAGAAATATGCCTTCCCTCATTTGGTGAAATAGCAAAACAAAAAAAAGGAACATAGACTACGCAGTTGTAGTACTAGTAACACATTAGTAAAACAAATTGATGTATCTAGTCAAATTAATGTAACTAAGAAACGTTGCACTAAATACAGTGTTCAACCGGTTTTTACCACTAGGCTCAATTCTGCAGCCAATCCTGCAGCCTCAACTTTAGGCAGGAAGTGTATGTTTTACTATGTTGCCAATGGTAACAATCAAACGTTGTAGCGGTCTCCCAAGTGTTTGTAGCAATTGTTTTGAATGTGCAACATTGTAGAAATATTAGATACACGTTCAGTTCCTTGTAGTTTCTTGTTATAAAAAAAGTGATCTGATCCTCGCGCTAAAGTTACGCTTTCCACGCCATGTCGAATTGGAACCTTCGTTCCCACTGGGCACAGACATCAATTCAATTTATATTCCTCGTTGGTTGAACGTAATTTAATTGAAATTACGTCGAAACAACTTTGGCTCAACCAATGTGTGCACAGTGGGTTTCCTTTACAGTTTATTGACATTATATTGGTGTCCAGTGATGATGCCTGTGAATGTGTCAGTGTGTGGATGTCACAAATAGGGTGTAGTTTGAAACATGTTATTGCTTCATTCAAGCATTGGCATGTGTACATTGGCATGTGTACATTCTCTTATGCACATTCTTTTGCAACAAATATGTTAGTCATGTACTGTTTGTATCATCTTATACTTTCAGCTTTAGCTTCTCTTTCCCACAATTAGATGTTTCATGAGCATATGTTTTTTTAATGTAAATCTGTCTATCATTGGACTTCACTGCCATCTTCTGGTTCCTTGAAGTAATGTATAGTTTGTCTGCCTTACTGTATGGGTCTACAGTAGGTCTGTCAAATAAAAACAAATCACATTTTAATTGTCACATGCCCCGAATACAACAGGTGTAGTAGACCTTACAGTGAAACGCTTATTTTACAAGCCCTTTAACCAACAATGCGGTTATAAGAAAAAAAAGAAGAAATACAATTTAGAAATATAACTAATAATTGAGGAGCAACAATAAACAATAAATAACAGTAGTGTGGCTATATTTTTTATTTTTTTATTTCACCTTTATTTAACCAGGTAGGCTAGTTGAGAACAAGTTCTCATTTGCAACTGCGACCTGGCCAAGATAAAGCATAGCAGTGTGAACAGACAACACAGAGTTACATATAGAGGGCGTTCCTGTACAGAGTCAACTACACTAACTTGCTAACTACACAGTGTGTCTTGGTAGGCCAAGTAATTAGCTACAATATACTTTTATTCAGCAATGTCTATTTGACATCTAGATTCTAGGCAACCACTTCATATCAGCAATTCAGTGACAGCGCCCATAGATTATTGCAGCCTACATGGGAACCACTGGAGCAAGGGAGGGTTTAGAGTTTAGGGAAGTGGGAGTAGCACAACAATTATATAAATCCCAGCACACTGTATACTTGATTGTGTGCATTGCAGACTTTTTTTGGACAGTGAGTTTTCTTGGTGGGTTTTCCGATAATAACCTTAGTGAAACACTTGCAAGACACTTGGAAACAAATAGGTTATTGTGTGCAACAGAGTGTTGTGTTTATATTTATATACACTCTACCCCCCTAGTCCCTATCCCTATACATTACAATATACATTTGCAGCACTTTATAGAACATCAAAAAGGCTCTTGATCTAAAAATCACATAGTTGCCATACAAGTAAATCACCATATTTGAATAATGGAGCCAAGAGGACATTGTTCACAAGAGGAAATTATGTCAGAAGAAGCGGCCTTGTTTCCAAGAGTTCTGTCAGAGGAAGCAGCCTTGTTTCCCAGAGTTCTGTCAGAAGAAGCAACCTTGTTTCCCAGAGTTCTGTCAGAGAAAGCAGCCTTGTTTCCCAGAGTTCTGTCAGAGAAAGCAGCCTTGTTTCCAAGAGTTCTGTCAGAGAAAGCAGCCTTGTTTCCAAGAGTTCTGTCAGAGGAAGCAGCCTTGTTTCCCAGAGTTCTGTCAGAAGAAGCAACCTTGTTTCCCAGAGTTCTGTCAGAGGAAGCAGCCTTGTTTCCAAGAGTTCTGTCAGAGAAAGCAGCCTTGTTTCCCAGAGTTCTGTCAGAGGAAGCAGCCTTGTTTCCAAGAGTTCTGTCAGAAGAAGCAACCTTGTTTCCCAGAGTTCTGTCAGAGGAAGCAGCCTTGTTTCCCAGAGTTCTGTCAGAAGAAGCAACCTTGTTTCCCAGAGTTCTGTCAGAGAAAGCAGCCTTGTTTCCAAGAGTTCTGTCAGAGAAAGCAGCCTTGTTTCCAAGAGTTCTGTCAGAGGAAGCTACCTTGTTTCCCAGAGTTCTGTCCCACACAGATAAGCAAAGTGCCAGCAAAAAAATGTTTAACTAGAGAGAGGGGCAGGAAGCATGAAAGCAAAGTTTCCGCTATTGGTACCAACCAGGATACCTTGCCCCTTCATGACACTACTGCCACCAATTTATCAGCAGCAGATACTGCCTCCCTCATGCCAGCTCAACCCCAACGGAAATCTTTCTGGTTGGGTAACAGCAGTCTTAAAGGAATCCTGCCCACACAGACTCCTCCTCCCACATATGACAGTGTCATCCACACCTTTCAAGAGGAATGCACCTTATGATGTCACATATGCTGCCTGGGAATAAATACAGTACCAGTCAAAAGTTTGGACACACCTACTCATTCAAGGGCTTTTCTTTATTTTTACTATTTATTTACTACATTGTAGAATAATAATGTGAAGTGAAGACATCAAAACTATGAGATAACACATATGGAATCATGTAGTAACCAAAAAAGTGTTAAACAAATAAAAATATATAAAATACGTCTCCAAAGTTGTCACCCTTTGCCTTGATGAAGTATTATGGATATGTACCACGCTGCACTTTGGTCCTCTTCACCTTCTTCCACCAACGATAATCGTTACAGAACTACCCACCACCAAAGGACCAAGCAGCGTGGTGAAAGGGACTCCTGGACAGGTGAGCAGCGCTATCTGGAGTATGAGACAACCTGGGAGGAGATTAGAGAGGTGGTCGGTCGACCCAGGGAGAGTGCCGGAGCCCGCCTGGGATTCTCTAGAACAGTGCGAGGAGGGGTACCGGAGAATGGAGTTGGCGACACAAACACGACTGGCAAGGAAGCCCAAGAGGCAGCCCCAAAAAATGTTTTGGGGGGAGCACACGGGGAGTGTGGCAGAGTCAGGTTGGAGACCTGAGCCAACTCCCTGTGCTTACCGTGGCGGGCATCGTACTGGTCAGGCACCGTGTTATGCGGTGGAGCGCATGATGTCTCCAGTACGTGTTCTTAGCCCGGTGCGCTACATCCCAGACCTCCGCATCTGCCGGGCTAGGGTGAGGATCCAGCCAGGGCGGATGGTGCCAGCCCTGCTCTCCAGACAACCAGTGTGTCTCCTCTGGCCAGGATATCCTGCGTCGGCTCTGCGCACTGGGCCTCCCGTGTGTCTGCACAGTCCAGTGCGTCCTGTGCCTGCGTCCTGTGCCTGCGCCCTGCACGTGCCGGGCTAAAATCACCATCCAGCCAGGACTAGTTGTGCAGGCCCTTAGTTCGAGACCTCCAGTGCGCCTCCATGGCCCGGTCTATCCTGTGCCTCCTCCAAGGACCAGGCGGTCTCTTCGTCTCCTTCCTCCAGGTTCTCCCTCCTGTCCGGAGCTGCCAGAGCCGCCCGTCAGTCAGGAGCTGCCAGAGCCGCCCGTCAGTCAGGAGCTGCCAGAGCCGCCCGTCAGTCAGGAGCTGCCAGAGCCGCCCGTCAGCCAGGAGCTGCCAGAGCCGCCCGTCAGTCAGGAGCTGCCAGAGCCGCCCGTCAGCCAGGAGCGGCCAGAGCCGCTCTTCACTCCGGAACTGCCAAAGTCGCCCTTCACCTGCCAGAATCGCAGCCCCCTCAGTCCAGAAGCGCCCCTCAGTCCAGAGGCAACCCTCAGTCCAGTGGCGCCCTCTACGAGGGTCTTCAGCCCCCTGCGAGGGTCCCCGCTCCAGAGGCGCCACCTAAGTGGGCCAAAGACTGAGGTGGAATGGGGTGCACGTCCCGCTCCAGAGCCGCCACCGCGGAAAGATGCCCACCCAGACCCTCCCCTATGGGTTTAAGTTTTGCGTCCGGAGTCCGCACCTTTGGGGGGGGGGGGGGTACTGTCACGTACTGACCTTAGTTCCTTTGTTATGTCTCTATTTTAGTTTGGTCAGGGCATGAGTTGGGGGGGACATTCTATGTTTTGTTCTATGTTTTGTATTTCTGTGTTTGGCCTGGTATGGTTCCCAATCAGAGGCAGCTGTCTTTCATTGTCTCTGATTGAGAACCATACTTAGGTAGCCTTGTCCCACCTGTGTGGTGTGGGTAGTTATTTTCTGGTTAGTGTTTGTTGCACCTGTCAGAACTGTTCGTTTATCGTTTTGTTGTTTTTGTTTGTGTATTTATTTTTGATTAAAAGTATTATGTATATGTACCACGCTGCCCTTTGGTCCTCTTCACCTTCTTCCACCAACGATAATCGTTACAACAATGCTATTAAAAACACATGTATGTTTTTGTTGCAAAATGATTTCTGATTATTGCTCGAAAAATATCTTTATCTGTTGACTCACTGAGATCAACATTAATATTTGATATTTTTTATTTCTAATCAACTGATTTTTCTCTGAAAATTGCATGTTTTTGTTTGCGTACCAGGTCATCATTATTGTATTCACACTGGGGATCTTAGAGAATCGCTACATCCTTCATATTGACGTGTTTCTCTACAGGATCGGTAGATCCCCCCCCCCTCCCCCGCATGACGGTTGAGCTAACATAGGCTAATGTGATTAGCATGAGGTTGTAAGTAACAAAATAAATTCCTAGGACATAGACATATCTGTTATGGCCAGAAAGCTTTAAATTCTTGCTAATCTATCTGCACTGTCCAATTTACAGTAGCTATTGTTTGAGAAGAGTGCACAGTTATGAACTTGAAAATGTATTAATAAACTAATTAGGCACATTTTGGCAGTCTTGATGCAACATTTTGAACAGATATGCAATGGTTTATTGGATCTATCTAAAATGTTGCACATACACTGCTGCCATCTAGTGGCCAAAATCTAAATTATACCTGGGCTGGAATAATACATGATGGCCTTTCTCTTGCATTTCAAAGATGGTGGTACAAAAAAAACACATGTTTTTTCTTTGTATTATCTTTTACCAGATCTAATGTGTTATATTCTCCTAAATTAATTTCACATTTCCACAAACCTCAAAGTGTTTCCTTTCAAATGGTATTAATAATATGCATATCCTTGCTTCAGGTCCTGAGCTACAGGAAGTTAGATTTGGTTATGTCATTTTAGGCGAAAATTGAAAAAAAGTGTCTGATCCTTAAGCGGTATAAACACCTCTCTAGGCTCTGTGAGAGCTGATGATCCGCACATCATGACTACAATTAAAAACGACCTGGAACGCGCCCAATGTAACCTACATGGCAACCGGGATTAAAGGAGAGCCAAGCATCTGCTCAAACAGTTTGGCAACGAATGATTTATATGTACACTAGATGAAAACAAGGGTCTCTATGTTGAAGCCACCGTACCTTCATCTTGGCACTCCCCCACTGTTGTGAAAAATATTTTGGAAGCTATAGAAATGCATTTATTAATTTCTTCATTCGTTTTTGCCACATGATTATATTACAGACACATTAATGCATACTTTTAATTTATATTATGTGAGCTAAACATAAAAAATATGTAAATATATAAACGCAGCTAAAAAAGAAACGTCTTTTCACTGTCAACTGCATTTATTTTCAGTGTAAATATTTGTATGAACATAACAAGGTTCAACAACTGAGACATAAACTGGACAAGTTCCACAGACATGTGACTAACTGAAATGGAATAATGTGTCCCTGAACAAAGAGGGGGTTAAAATCAAAGGTAACAGTCAGTATTTTGTGTAGCTGCATTAACTACTGCAGGGCATCTCCTCCTCATGGACTGCCAGTTCTTGCTGTGAGATGTTACCCCACTCTTCCACCAAGGCACCTGCAAGTTCCTGGGGAGAATGGCCCTGGCCCTCACCGATGATCCAACAGGTCCCAGACGTGCTCAATGGGATTGAGATCCGGGCTCTTCGCTGGCCTTGGCAGAACACTGTCATTCCTGTCTTGCAGGAAATCACGCACAGAACGAGCAGTATGACTGGTGGCACTGTCATGCTGGAGGGTCATGTCAGGATGAGCCTGCAGGAAGTTTACCACAGGAGGGAGGAGGATGTCTTCCCTGTAACGCACAGCATTGAGATTGCCTGCAATGACAACAAGCTCAGTCCGATGATGCTGTGACACACCGCCTCAGTCCATGACGGACACTCCACCTCCAAATCGATCCTGCTCCAGAGTACAGGCCTCTGTGTAACGCTCATTCCTTCGATGATAAACGCGAATCCGACCATCACCCCTGGTGAGACAAAACCGCAACTCGTCAGTGAAGAGCACTTTTTGCCAGTCCTGTCTGGTCCAGCGATGGTGGGTTTGTGCCCATAGGCGACGTTGTTGCCATTGATGTCTGGTGAGGACCTGCACTACAACAGGCCTAAAAGCCCTCAGTCCAGCCTCTCTCAGCCTATTGCGGACAGTCTGAGCACTGATGGAGAGATTGTGCATTCCTGGTGTAACTCGGATGTACCGATCCTGTGCAGGTGTTGTTACACGTGGTCTGCCACTGCGAGGACGATCAGCTGTCTGTCCTGTCTCCCTGTAGCGCTGTCTTAGGCGTCTCGTGGTACGGACATTGCAATTTATTGCCCTGGCCACATCTGCAGTCCTCATGCCTCCTTGCAGCATGCCTAAGGCACATTCATGCAGATGAGCAGGGACCCTGGGCATCTTTCTTTTGGTGTTTTTCAGAGTCAGTAGAAAGGCCTCTTTAGTGTCCTACGTTTTCATAACTGTGACCTTAATTGCCTACTGTCTGTAAACTATTAGTGTCTTAACAACCGTTCCACAGGTGCATGTTCATTAATTGTTTATGGTCCATTGAACAAGCAGGGGAAACACTGTTTAAACCCTTTACAATGAAGATCTGTGAAGTTATTTGGATTTTTACTAATTATCTTTGAAAGACAGGGTCCTGAAAAAGAGATGTTTCTTTTTTTGCCGAGATTATATTAAAAAAAAACGTTTTCCTCTTAAATATAATTTGTAGAGATTACTGTTGTTGCTCTCCCCATTACAACCTAAATACTTAAATATGTGCAATTTTGTTCCTTAATCATTAAACTGACATTTTGTAGAATTCCATTCATTCCAAGCATTTCGCTACACTCGCAATAACATCTGCTAACCTTGTGTATGTGATCAATACAATTTGATTTGATTTGATATGCAGGACTGCTCCTATTGGGGAGTGCCAATATGGCCGACCATTGGGTTCAAAGCCGTCCAATGGCCAACACATGGCAAATGCAATCCAGGGTTTATATACATCATTGTTGGCAACGCGACTGCACCTTATCATTACAAGTATTTGGTGTTCTGCACAGATCAAGGATATGACAGCGACCTTATATTTGATAAAGTGAGTTCTGCACCGTGTGCTCTTTTGTTGTGTGTGTATGTGGCATGTATATGTTGTCAGTTTTGCGATTGGAATTGGTCAGATAAAGAAATACGAAAGAGGGAAATCATCCGTTTTATACAGGTTCCTCGAGATCTCCTCTGATTCCATATCAACGAAGAGCGGTGGATGAGGATGGCTTTCATTTCCATGCATTATCTTAATTCACTGTTATAGCGCGATTTGATTGATCCATTGAGTATCCATCTAATTGTAAATATGGAAAATATAGCCGATGGGTCGCCTACTGAATTTTTATATTTATAAAACGTATAAAACGTTCGCTTGCCATAAGGTTTTTTTTATGTTTCCGTGAATTCATTGGAATCTACCAGTTTTATTGAATCAGTATCGTGTTAATGACGTAACAGACTGATCTCAGTACCTATGGAGACACGAACGCAAGAGTGTTCGGTTCAGAATGTGCAATGCAGTGTTACATAAAGATCATGATTCTAGCTTGCCATTCCATTTAATAGCTGAGAACAATATTCATTTCGAGGTTGATGCACTGAATGGACAAGGCAGTGATTTTCCTGTTTAAAGACTTCACCTATTCGATTGAATCTATAGCGTGTGTACAGGCTATTGCTATTATTGGAATAGATACATTGGCTTAAGCCTAATTCATTCTTTAACTTTACATTTTTTTCTTGACATTGAATAGTCATCAAACTGCATTGCCCCATACTGTAGGTATTTTTTCCTGACACTTGATTGGAATCACATGAAGACATAGGCCTATGTAATGGCCCTGTCATAGGGTACCAATCAGGATAGACATTTCAAGACCTGAGGCCCAAGCCGTCTTGGTGTAGTAAACTGAATGCTGTGAAACCTTTCAATTATATATTATTTTCTCTTTTCGGGACATTAGGAATTCTCTTGGTCTTCAGTGCACCATCTGCATGGAAACATGGACACCACCTACAGAGGAGGAATTGTAGTCAACAATGTCCAGGAACTGTGAGGTGAGTAACATGTGGGCAATTGTAGTTTATTTTGTATTCTATTCTACGTGTTATATTACCTGGTCATATATAGCTGAGTAATATTGAGTTATGACTTGACTGTATAGGACGGTTTAATAGACCTACCTCTTGGAGAAATAACCTAAGCACTTTAGCCTACCTAATGATCTAGAATAAAGTGTATGTATAAAAAACAAACAGAAAACAAACAAAGAATCAAGCAAGTCAGTCAATTAAACTATTTGTATTTATTTTATTTAAACAGTGAGTCCCATTGAGACCGAGGTCTCCTTTGCAAGCGAATCCTGCATAACAAGACCGGCAGCAATTACACATTAAAAGTTAGAGACACAAATGCTTTAATCAAGAACATAGGAAACCCCAAAAGCACACACAAATAAAGGTTACTATGTTCTCCTCCTCTGTTTACCTCCTAGCCTGGTCACTCAGTAAGGATGTTAGCTGCTGTAGAACATGGTCCCATCCTCTGCAGCGACTCCAACATCCTCTGCCTCTCCTGGAAGGGCCGGGTCCCCAAGAGCGAGAAGGACAAGCCGGTGTGCCAGCGGCGCTACTATGAGGAGGGCTGGTTGGCCACAGGGAACGGGAGAGGGGTGGTGGGCGTAACGTTCACATCCAGCCACTGCAGGAGAGACAGGAACACACCTCAGAGAATCAACTTCAACCTGCGAGGACACAACAGTGAGGTGTGTGAGCCGGCTTTGTCATTTATGTGTTTTCAATATCTTATTAGGCAGAGAACTGGGCAACCATTAAAAAATAATTTGACGTGTGTTAGTGTGAAGTATGTATAGTATGTAGATATATATGCATATTCAATATTTTCTCTGAAAACTTTCAATTATTGTGTAGCTTTTGTCAGAGCTCACATCTGTGCTGACTGTACCATCAGCAACTGGGGTGGAGGAAATGCACTGTTTTGTTGTTTTTCCCATCAGGACAGTGTAGGCCTATTTCATGTTGAATATTGAACTGTATTCCACATTCACATTCCTAGACAGACCCCTGTGTTGGTGGAGTGTAATAGCAGTTGCATTGTGTTTTCTCTGCAGGTTGTGTTGGTCCGTTGGAATGAGCCCTTTCAGAAGCTGGCCACGTGTGACATGGAGGGAGGCATCTTTGTTTGGATTCAATATGAGGGACGGTGGTCTGTGGAGTTAGTGAATGACCGCGGTGCCCAGGTAAGTTTGTACCTGCCCAGGTAAGTTTGAAGTCATCAGCACACACACATTACCATTGATCATACAAAAGCACATTTCATATGAAATGCACAATCATCATCAGAGTAATATATCAATTGATGGGACGAATATTAGTTAAAGGTATTTGTGAAAATATCATGTATTGATGTATGTATGTTTACTCTTACCTCTCATCTTTCTCCATCAGGTGAGTGACTTCACATGGTCTCATGACGGCAGCCAGGCCCTGATCGCCTACCGGGATGGGTTTGTCCTGGTGGGCTCGGTCAGCGGACAGAGACACTGGTCCTCAGAGATTAACCTGGAGAGCCAGATCACCTGTGGCATCTGGACACCTGATGACCAACAGGTAAACCGCCTCAATCAATCAATGCTTTACATGTATTAATAAAGCCCTTATCACACCTAAACAAAACATTGTTACATGTATTACACTTTTACATACAGATACAATTACACCTGATATATTAAATCATCTGTTGGTTTCCAGGACACAGATGACGTTTAGTCCTGGACTAAAAATAATGTGGGACCCTGTTACACCCTATAATGGAGAATATTTTGTTCTTAGTCAAAGACTGAATCTACGTCCAGGAAACTGTCTCCATATACGCTTTCTCTCATAAAATCCTTCCTGCCCACTGTACTTCAGGTGTTGTTTGGTACGGCTGATGGTCAGGTGATAGTGATGGACTGCCATGGTCGTATGATCGCCCACGTCCTCCTGCATGAGTCAGATGGCATCGTCGGCATGTCCTGGAACTGTCCCTGTTTCCTGGTGGAGGACAGCACAGAGAGTGACACCGACTCTGATGACAATAACCCACCTCAAGGTAACATATTGTTTTAATGCTAAAACAAAGAAAAGAGGGAATCCCTGTTTTATACCTCTCTCTAATGTACCGCTAACGTTTTAGTTATTACCACTGCTTTGAACACTATAATTATAATTGTGCACTACGATGGTGACAGTACATTGGCCAGGAGGCTAATGTGTATACTTTTCTCTCCCCTAGTACGTAACCTGAAGCCCCTTCTGACAGTCAGCTTCATATCAGGAGACATCAGTTTGATGAACAACTACGATGACCTCTCTCCTACCGTCATCCGCTCAGGACTCAAAGGTACTGACTTTATCAATCTTCTGTGTGTGAGCCAACCAAATTTCGTAAAGTGAAGCAGTTTTCTGTCGTTAAGAGAAATAATGTAGTGGGGAAACCCACCACTGTGTAATATAAAGATACTGTACAGTATGAACTCTCCTCTTCAGATGTAGAGGTCCAGTGGTGCTCTCAGGGGGACCTCCTGGCAGTAGCTGGGATGGAGAGACATGGTGTCCCCGGACTCCCCTCTGACTCTATCATGAGGAACGCCCTGGTCAAGTTCTACAATGTCCAAGGAGAACATATCTACACGTTAGAAACACCTGCCCAGGTGAGCTACCCTCTGATTTCATCCTCTGAAACGTTAGTGTGATATTTACAAACTTGTTGTAATCTGTTTGCATGGCATAATTTCAACCAGTTTTGCCTTCTGGGTAGGTCCTCTAACACATATAAGTCAAAGTCTATAGGACATCTGAAATCTTCAACCAATAACCACAATGCTAACAGGAGTTAAACTTAATATGAAATGTTGTCTTGCCACACTTCCAAGTCTAGTTCAGTTCAGTGGGCTATGGAGAAAAATCAAGGTTCCATACAATGTGAATACAACAGGGCTGACTGGAAACCTGCCTTGTCAACCTTTGCCTTGCAGCGCCCCATCACCACCATCTGCTGGGGCCATAGAGACTCTCGTCTGTTTCTGGCATGTGGCCCGGCGCTGTATGTGGTGCGAGTGGAGCACCGGGTGGCCAGCCTGCAGCTGCTGTGCCAACAGGGCATCGCCAGCGCCCTGCGGGAGGAGAGGGACGTGGGCAAACTAAACATGCCTTCCTTACTCTGCTCCTATGTCACCACCGCCTTCATACCCACCATCAAGGTAGAAGGAGATTTATTCAGTTGGCTACTGTAGGCTATTATCTCAGCTCAAAGACATCTGGACCTGTTCATTTCAAAATCACATCACCCCTTGGTCATAACCCTTTAATGTTTGTAGATCTGTAAGGTGCAAGGGATGTGCTGGAAGCTCCATCAATACCCTGATTATAACTATTCAGACTCTAAAGCTCTAAAGGGCTAAGGGGCCAAGGGAAGGAGTAGGGGTAGGATGCGAATTGGGAACCAACTGTTAATGCTCTTCTCTTGTTTCTTTAGCCTCCCATTCCTGATCCCAACAACATCCGGGACTTTGTCAGCTACCCCACTGCTGGCAACGAGAGGTTGCACTGCACCATGAAGCGAGCGGAGGACAACCCCGAGGCAGGGGGACCCTGTTACACCCTATACCTGGAACACCTAGGGGGGCTGGTGCCTATCCTCAAAGGCAGACGCATCAGCAAGCTACGCCCAGAGTTCATCATCATGGACCCCAAAACAGACAGCAAAGCAGGTGGGCTTGGCACAGGAAAAGGTATTATAATGAGCTTTTAAAAAATAGATAGTATGTTAGACACAAACAGCTACCCCTACTATTGTTTTTCAGAAGTTCTACAGTTCTGACCTGTTTAGGTTGAATCATAGATCATTTTTTATTTGTTGTTTGTTTGTTTATTTCAGACGAGGTGTGTGTGAATGCTATGATCTCCTACATGACTGACAGCTGTAACTGTTCCGACTCCAGCGACATTGAGTTGAGTGATGAGTGGGTTGGAAAGAAGTCTCCTAAACTATCCAGAGGAAACCGGTCTCCCAAGCATTCCAGGTATCTTTCATTACACTGGTCTAGATTCTGCAGGAATGACATTATAAGATTTCTGTTTACCATATTCAACTCTAATCCTAAACATTACTCGTCGCTGATCCATCTAATTCAAAAGCTCAAGCTTCCTAAATATGTCATACCGGTATTTATCATTTGATTTGTTCTAACTTGTTGTAACGACAGTGTTTGTTATTTAAAATTAGTCTATTTTGCCCTTATTTGCCATTGGTTTTGTTGTTTTCTGGCGTAGAAGGAACATGGAATCAAGAAAATCTCCCAAGACGTCTAGGACTAGTCAGGAAGGGCTTCGATCGCCAAGGTTACCAACGAAGAAGCCTCTGATTCGTTCTCCCAGTCTGACACGTCGAGAGATGTCCATGGATGGAATCTCTGAGGTATTATCTGAACATGTGTTAAGTGGAAAGTTCATAGTGATTCTATTGGCTGAAACTGCTGTTTTCGCTAGTTTCAATTTAGCCACTTCCACAGCCGGTAAAGTAAATCAGGTAGCTAGCTAGCTAGCACATACGATATTTGGTTCTGGGTTCTGATATCATCTTTCATTTGGTTAAAAAAAGTCACCAAATAATCCATCTGCCTTTTTATTTGCCTGGTTTCACAGCATAATTACCTGGCTCAAGTCACGTCCAATATTTGGGGGACTAAGTTCAAAATTGTGGGACTTGCTTCTTTCTTACCTGCTAATCTTGGTGCAGGTAAGATCACTACAATGTGAGAAGAACAAAATGTACACATTAAATCACACATTGCCCAATTTGATGTGTTTAACTTTTTACGTTTTTACTTTATTTTGACTGCTATTTCCTTCCTGTAATTTTTCTGTCAAATTTGACCAAATACATGTTTCTCTCCATTTCAGTTATCTATAAGACGAGTTTGCTCCATCTACAACCAAGGCAGATGACAATCTACCTTCCAGAGGTGCGGAGAATATCACTTGACTTCATGAGCCTGCCGGTCTTTAACCCAAACGTCTTCAGTGAGGATGAGGATGACTTGCCAGGTATGAATGAAGGAAAGAATTGGATTTCACTGGATTTTTCAGGATTATTGAATACAGGATTTTCAGAATTTGACATTTGTGTGGATCAATGTGTATGTTGATGTAATTCATAAGAGTCCCTGACTTGTGTTTCAGTAACGGGACCATCTGGAGTGACAGGTGACAACCCTCCATGTACGGTCAACATCCCCATCGCGCCCATCCACAGCCCCGCCCAGGCCATGTCCCCCACTCAGAGCATTGGTTTGGTCCAGTCCCTGCTGGCCAATCAGAACATTCAGCTGGATGTCCTGACCAATCCCACGGCTACAGCTTCAGCAGCAGCAGCAGCAGCAGCGGCCTCAGCCTCTGTTCTGGGGTCTGATCACGGTCAGGATGCTGTGGCAGTACATTACAGTGGAACTCTAGGAAGGTACTCCAACCCAGGACAGGTGATATTTAATGGGCTAGAGATTGGTCCCCTCCTGGCTGGAACATTACCTCCACCTCCGCCTCCACATAACCTCCCCCAACAACCTCACCAACAACGTCCTCAGTCACAACAGACGCACCAACAACAGCAGTCCAAACAACCACAGCAGATACAAACGCAACAGCAGCAGCAGCAGCAACAACAGAGGATGCAACATCAACAACTACAGCACCAACAACCACAGATTCCACAACATCAACAACTACAGCACCAACAACCACAGATTCCACAACAACATCAACAACTACAACAGCTTCACATACAGCAGATCCAACAGCAGCAGCAGCAACAGACTCAGCAGCACCAAGCACTGCAACAACAGTACCAACAACAACAGGCGGCACTGCAACAGCAACAACAGCAGATCCAACAGCAGCACCAACACTTGCAACAGCAGCAAATCGCTCAGCAGCACCAACAGATGCAGCTGCAGCACGAGCAAATGCATCAGCAGCAGCAACAAATGCAGCAACAACAACAGCAGATCCGACAGCAGATTATAGAGATGAGGCAGCAACAGCAGCAGTTACAGCAGCAGCATCAGCAGATACAACAGCAACACCAACAGATGCAGAGACAGCACCAACAAATGCAGCAGCAACTAAAGCTGCAGATCACCTTGCCCCCTCCGCCTACTGGCTACCCCACCATCTCTTTGCAGCAGTTTCAGGTACCCCACCCCAGTCCAGAGTTGGGACCAGAAAGAGGACAGCAGGGCCATACTCAGAGCCATACTCTGGGCAGGCCAAGTCTACCGCGATCCAGGCCTCCATCATTCATTGATGTAGACAGCATACGGTCTAGACCTCCTTCCTTCCTTGAAGCAGACACATCAAGATCTAGGCCGCCGTCATTCATCGACATAGACACAATACGGACTAGACCTCCTTCTTTCATTGATGTAGATACCGGTACATTGCGATCTAGACCCCCGTCTTTCCTCGATGCGGACTCCTCCCGATCTAGAACTCTTTCATTCATAGACACAGACACACTACGGTCTAGACCTCCTTCCTTCCTTGATGCAGAGACTTCCCTTGAGATCCAGATGAGGAAGGTGAACGCTCCCCCGCCCTACCCAGGAACCGTAGTGTCTGCAGCCACCGCCACAACCTCCACCGCTCCTCAGACCCTCATCACCAACTGTGACAACCCCAACATACTGGTCACAGCAGACCCTTGTCTGAAGAAAGACGAGTTCTCACTCCACCCAGTTGGTCTCCAGTACCAGATGGGATACGAGAGGATCACAACCTTTGACAGCAGTGGTAATGTAGAGGAGGTGTGTCGCCCTCGCAGAAGACTCATACGCAACCAGAACGCCTACGCTGTTCAAGGCATGGGAGGTTCTGCCACACTTAAAGTCACCTCATCGTCTGACAGTAAGAAAATCCATCTTCCTTACAGCTCAGCGACTCTAAGCCGCCTCTCGGTGCCACGATACTCCATACCCAGCGGAGACCCGCCCCCCTACCCAGATCCAGCCAATCAGGTTAACATTAACACGACAACACTTCCTCCTCCCCAACGCATGGACAGTAGTCACATGATTCACGCTACCTTGCGACGTGACAGGCGAGATGGGGAATCCCGCTTGAAGGTCTCCCAGATGGTTGATGCTTCAAGGACTCTACCGTCCAAGTCGAAGATCAACAGTGCTGCCCTAGCGCTCTCTTACCAGCAGAGAGTGCCAACAGCTCTGTATACCTGCACTCAGTGCAGCAGCAACAGCAGCAGCACCAGTGTCAGTGTTAGTGGTGGTGGTAGTAGCAGCAGTGGCATTGCAGGAGGCACTGTAGTGCGACAGGATTTCCCACCAGGAAAAGGTGCTCATCACAGCACCATCATTGTCCACTCCAAAAGCACTTCACCTCTTGCTTCTCAGTCATCGTACAATCTGCTGAGTCCTATTGATAACAGCAGGGATAGGACTGTATACGTGAATTCTGCCTTTACTGAAGACGAGGCATTAAGTCAGCAGTGTCGTCACCTGACTCTTGGGGAGGTTAGTTTGACTCTGAAACGTCCTCCGCCATACCAGTGGGACCCAAACACCGCAGAGGAGTTCTGGATACCTCAAGAACAGACTATCTTAGTTCCCCTCCACCACCAACACACAAACCCCCACCCCCACTCATCTTCAGCAATGCTCAGCACCTGGACATGACACGGCTGCCTTTCCTACTCTCAACAAAACCCCCCAGCAGCCCAAGCACTGTTTCTTTCCCATCGGGTTACCAGATCTCCCTGTCACCTTTCCCTCCAGGGGGAGGTCAGGGTGGACCCCCACTCCAGTCAATGCAGAGCCCTCCACCACCATGCCCTCCCAACGAAGTAGTTGCCCCAGTTCCCCAGTTCACCCAGCAGGACCCCAACTTGGTCTTGCCACCGGGATACCCTCCCAACCTTGCCAACCTGGCTTGCTGCCCTCTGCCACCGATGTACCCAGGAGCTAGCTCCTGTGCCGGGCTTCAGCTGCAACCTGTTAGCCTGCACCCCTGGAACCCCTACAGCCTACCCATGCAGGACCCCTCAGGCTCTGCCACCCTGCCCAGCAAGTCTCATCAACTGTTAGAGAAGCCAGTCCTCTCCCCATCTCCTCCTACGGTTCCTCCTCCCCCACCTCCTTCACTTCCTCCTCCTCCTCCACCAACCATGCTGCCAAAACCCAAAAGCCCTACAGAGGAGCTGACGGAATCTGCCAGTAGCTTCCAGGAGCCGTCTTCTCTAAATGAAAGCCCTGTTCCAGACCGGCAGGGGACTGACAGGTTCAGCAAGAAGAGCCGTAAACGTCTGGACAGCCGAGCTGAGGAGGCAAACATGACCACCGTCTCAGAAGGAAAATCCAAAAAGGAAGGGCGCGCCCTCTCCGACTTCAACTCCCTCATCTCCAGCCCCAGGCTTGGCGGCAGGGAGAAGAAGAAACCCAAAGGCCAGAGGGAGCAGCTGAACAAAACCAAGAAGCTCAACAGGACAAGTACCACCAGCGAGTTCCAGGACAGTTCCGAGAGTGAGCCCGAGCTCTTCATCAGTGGAGACGAACTGATGAACCAGAGCCAGAGCTCCAAGAAGGGCTGGAAGAGTAAGAGGAGCCTGAGGATGGCCAGTGAATTGGAAGAGATCAAGTGCAGGAAGGCCAATGAGAGAGAGGACCGCGGGCTGGGCAGCCAGGGATTCGTCTACGTCATGGCCAATAAGCAGCCACTCTGGAACGAGGCAACACAGGTCTACCAG
Organism: Oncorhynchus nerka; assembly: GCF_034236695.1. Taxonomy (NCBI): domain Eukaryota; kingdom Metazoa; phylum Chordata; class Actinopteri; order Salmoniformes; family Salmonidae; genus Oncorhynchus; species Oncorhynchus nerka. The sequence continues at coordinate 79,440,709 of NC_088407.1, read as the reverse complement.
CTGGACTTCGGAGGACGGGTCACTCAGGAGTCTGCTAAGAACTTTCAGATCGAGTTGGATGGCAGACAGGTAAGATTTTGCTTTTATTATTTTCAGAAACCTGGATGATTTGTTATTAACGGCAGTTGTATATAAGTTAGAATTCTAAAATCAGTGTAGTATTGTTGTTGCTTAAAATACCAACTGTCACATTGACCTCTTTATGGCTTAGCTGAGTCAGTACCCATTGAGCTCCAGGTAGACATTGAGCGATGAAAACAGGCCTTCCTCAAAGCGTTATATCTGTTTTCCAGATTTTTTTCCCCCTTTCTTTCTACAGGTGATGCAGTTTGGCAGAATCGATGGGAACGCCTATATCCTGGATTTCCAGTATCCTTTCTCAGCAGTGCAGGCCTTTGCTGTGGCCTTAGCCAATGTTACTCAAAGGCTTAAGTGAGAGACTGCTCTCACCCAGCAAGCACCACATATGTGTCATATATATGGATCTGTTCCAACCTGGTGCACAATGACAAAATAATCAGATGATGTTCCTGGGTCCTGTAACAAGGGACTGTCAATTTAGTGCTTTGCGAGGACAACACGGTTTATGGGGCTATGAACAGTGGTGTAGTGGAGGGTAAAGGCACGTAAACACCGTTTACACACCTTCTTTCTTTTGCGTGAGCTGAAATATGCATTGAAAGTATAGGGTGCGTTACTTCAGCGTTTACCCACCAATTGTTTTTTTACAACTACATCACTGGCTATGAAATACACTTTAGTAAGCCTCATATAGAAACATTTTAGAAGGTAAGTTGCTCTTACTTACCGTATCTATGCTTCGGATTTAAAAACTGCCCTGTGGAGAAGTGCAATTTTAAAAGACCTGATTAAAGAAAAAGTGCAGTGCTGGACAAAAGTGTTGAAATTATGTATTGTGAGAAAGGAGACCATATTGATTGTGGAAAGGCAACAAGATGAGTTTGAAGGTATTAGAGTTTATTTAGAAGTTATTTATAACATCACTTCTATGAAGTGATCCTATAGGAAGATCCACATTTCCCTAAGTTGTGCCATTATTGACAAGCCATTATGTAAATGTTATTGTATGACCACATACTCCCGTACAACATTAATTGGAACACATTCATAAATAAATTGTGACACCTGTATATTATCAATGTTAGACCTAACTTTCTGCCAATCGTCTCTTTTAGTAGACCCTATGAAAAACAAAAATTGAACGCATGTGTAAATCCTTATCAAAAATGTTCAAATGCATGGATCACGTTATCTGGGACAAAGTTTATACAGTAGAAATGTCATCTGCTGCCAGATCGGTCAACTCATGTTAAATCATACAACAACAACAAACAAACAAAAAGACAAGCTAACCTCTGGAATGAATGTAACGTTATGGTGTATAAACTTGGTTGGCTCTGTGTTTTAGTCAGTCATTGGTGGTGTTTAAAGATGCTACTTGAACATTGCATTTGAATGTGAAGTGCTTTGCCTCCCTGGAGTTGCTGCTGCTTTTTGATAGAGATTGTCCGCATTAGTGCTAATAGTGTCACATGGTATTGAAGACATCAAAGTTATCATTTTTATATTTTCAGATGTTTAATTTGTTTTTGATTGACTGATTAATTTGTGAACATGTTGTTCAGTAATTAACATGTCTGGTGCTGCTTTTTTAAAGTATATCTGCAGGTTTATTTGAAAAGGTATTGTAGACAAGTTATGTGATGATTCAACTATTCAATGCTTAGCATTGCTACTCTACTGTGTCATACAGCAAGACTTCAATGCGTATTATACAATAGAGACAGTGTGTGTGTGGTGTGGTCATTGTGTTATCGTCATCACCACCTAAATTAATATTATTGTATTGCCTAGATGGATTTTTCTTAAATTTTTTTCAATTGTATACAATGATTTTTGTCCAGAATATATATCAGAAGATATATCATTAAAGATAAGTCTAACTGATTTCCAAACACTTAATAAAATGTATAACATTGAAAACACATATCTATGTCTCTTCTGTGTGTGTGTGTGTGTGTGTGTGTGTGTGTGTGAGGGGGCGGGATTTATCAAACGTCACCAAGCCACCCCTACTCAAAAGGTTAGTTTCACAACTCTTGATTTGTCAGGGGTGTAAACATTAGTCCAAACAGTTACAAAACGTTTCGTTTTTCAACTAAAACGACAGTTTCTATTGGACAAATTCAGCTAGGTCTCTACACGTTACGTTCCTTTTAAGAAACGTTTATCAACAGAATAGTTGTAATAAATACACACCAGGCCTCCTCCAGACTCGCATTTTGGCGAATCCAGTGCTCTTTCTCCAGTCCTTATTCAAGGGCACGATATTTCTGAGTTGTCCGCTGGCGCCGAAGAGTAATTTATGAATTTAACCGGCCAGATTGTGACACATTTGGTTTCCCAACTTTATGAAGCAGTATCTAACATTATTCATCTACCAGGCATTTCAGATTTGAATAGCAATCCAGATTAGTAGGATAATCTATGAATGACAATATGGATTCTGATGAAGTTCAACAAACAGGTTGGTGAAATTAAATGAAATTGCCGTTTTTTTATGTAATCTATTAAAACATTGTTTCTCAGTTCATCTCAAGTGTCTATTTTAAAATCTCTTCAGAGTTTGTAGGCGAGTTCAACGAATGAAAGTCCTACCACTACAGATATTAGAAGTTAGCTACAGTTATGGAATGCACTTGTTGTTACAGTCTTACTCTGACAGCAAGTATGTCATGTTCTAATTAAACGATTCCTTGTTTTTTAATGCCCAAATTGTATTTACTGTTTGAGTTGTATTATTTCTGTAGATGGCAGCACATTAGAAGAATCAACAAGTAGTCCTAATCAAAGGATGACAAGATATCAGATCCTCACGTTGACGTCAATCGCATCTGTCAACTTCAGCTCAATGATTTGTTACTCTATACTGGGACCATTCTTCCCCAAAGAGGTATTGTGCAATAGCCTACCAACAATTTTACTTCCTCATTGCTTATGAAATATTGTTACAGGTTTTGTTTTTTCCCGATTTAAGTTTTGAGTTTGGACTTTTGCGTGTATAGCTCGTTAGCACGTAGGGCGCACCGATTGGTGTCTTCTTACATGGTATATCGGCGATCACAATTTATTGTGCCTCAGCCACCTACTATGCGAGATGGAAAGAGGATGACCGATTGGTGTCACCTCGTTAGTCAGTGTGTGTTACACCTGTGCTGGTTGACATCTCGTTAGTGGGAGTTGTTTCACCTGTGCTGGTTGACATCTCGTTAGTGGGAGTTGTTTCACCTGTGCTGGCCTCGGTGCTTTTTACCAGTGGCTGGCCCAGTGCACCAGTTGTCAAATCAAATCTTATTGGTCACAAACACATGGTTAGCAGATGTTATAGCGAGTGTAGTGAAATGCTTGTGCTTCTAGTCCCGACAGTGCAGCAATATATAACAATTCCACAACAAATGGAATTGTTCATTGGATGAGCCATGTCATAGCAGCATAGGCAAGATGCAAAAGATAGTGTAGAATACAGTATACACATATGAGATCAGTAATCTAAGATATGAACAAAATTATTAAAGTGGCATTAATAAATTGACTAGTGTTACATTTATTAATGGAGGCAGGTAGCCTAGTGGTTAGAACGTTGGCCCAGTAACCGTAAAGCTGACAAGGTAAAAATCTGTTGTCCTGCACCTGAAGAAGGCAGTTAACCCAGTGTTCCTAGGCTGTCATTTAAATAATATTTTTTTCTTAACTGACTTGCCTAGTTAAATAAAGGTTAAATATATATTTTTAAAATTAAGTAGCCAATGATTTCAAGTCTATATGTAGGTAGTAGGCTCTCTGTACTAGTGATGGCTGTTTAAGTCTGATGGCCTTGAGATAGAAGCTGTTTTCAGTCTCTCAGTTCCACCTTTTTGGCCTTCCTGTGACATCGGGTGCTGTAGGTGTCTTGGAGCGCAGGTAGTTTGCCCCCTGTGATGCATTGGGCAGACTGCACGACCGTCTGGAGAGCACTGGGGTTGTGGGTGGTACAGTTGCCGTACCAGGCGGTGATACAGCCCAACAGGATGCTCTCAATTGTGCATCTGTAAAAGTTTGTGAGGGTTTTAGGTGACAAGCCACATTTCTTCAGCCTCCTGAGGTTGGAGAGGCACTATTGCGCCGCCTTCACACTGTCTGTGTGGGTGGACCATTTCAGTTTGTCAGTGACATTTACGCAGAGGAAACTTACAACTTTTCACCTTCTCCACTACTGTCCTGTTGATGCGGATAGGGGGGTGCTCCCTCTGCTGTTTCCTGAAGTCCACGATCATCAGTTGTCTTGAGAGATGTGGAGGGTCAATACCTTTAGTTGGCGCTCCCTATTTGATTTCATTTTGTGCCACTTTTTTGGTTTGCTTCCTATCTTCACATTTGGTGTGGGGTTTTTCTTTGGTTTGCCTCTTCTTGAGCAAATTTAGTAGGCGTTAATAGTGGGTGTCTTTTTGTTGTTGCTAGTCAACTTGCAGTGGACACCCCCATGAGTGTCTTTCACAATCCCTCCTAAAACCCCTAATGGTTTTGTTTTGGTTGTCAGCAACTCTTTGTTAGTTCCCCCTTCTGTTTGAGTGACAGTTATGGTTTTCTTGCTGGGGAGCGTAACAATATACTAAACTGAGAGTTAAAGCGAAATGATGTAGAATCATGATTTATTTATTCAGATTCTAGAATTGAAAAATTACTAAATTAATGTTTAGCAGTACCATAGTAAAGTACACTTAATTGTATTGGTTGGATGTAAGATACCAGTTCAGACTAGATGTCATGACTGACAAGTTGTATTTGTATAATGTGTTGGACACGAGAACCCCCAAAGCATACAACAGAAACTCAGTCACACATCAACTCATGCAAACATCAAAGCATAAACTCGCTCCTGCAGGTTCATGCTCTACGACAGGGCTCTCCAACCCTGTTCCTAGAGAGCTAACCCTCCTGTAGGTTTTTGCTCCAACCCCAGTTGTAACTAACCTGATTTGACAAATTATTAGAATCAGGTGTGCTAGATTAGGGTTGGAGTGAACCTATGGTAGCTCTCCAGGAACAGGTTTGGAAAGCCCTGCTCTACAACATCAGAGTATAACAGAAAGTGGCACAGGTCCTAATCCAGGTACTTCTCCTGTCTGGACTACTGTAGCTCTCGGTTGGCTGGGCTCCCTGCTTGTGCCATCAAACCCCTGCAATTTATCCAGAACGCTGCAGCCCGCCTGGTGTTCAACCTTATTAAGTCACCCCACTCCTCCGCACACTCCACTGGCTTCCAGTCGAAGTTCGTAGCCACTACAAGACTATGGTGTTTGCCTATGGAGTAACAAGAGGAACTACCTTCAGGCTATGCTCAAAGCCTACACTCCAACCTGAGCTCTCTGTTCTGTCACCTCTGGTCTCTTGGTACTCCCAACCCTATGGGAGGTCAACTCCCACTCAGCCCAGTCAAAGCTCTTTTCTGTCCTGTCACCCCAATGGTGGAATGAGCTTCCCCCTGATGCTAGGCCAGCAAGAGTCCCTGCTCATCTTTTCCAAAAACATCTGAAATCCTACCTCTTCAAAGAGTATCTTAATACCCACCGTCTGGCTAGAAGCTCGTTGCAGATTTTGAAAATCTTTTATTTTTGTACTGTTTAAAAAAACAAACATGTATCCTACCTTGTGATGTCACAGAAGTTTTTTTTTTAGGACCTTTATCTTTTTGACCACAGATCATAGAAATGTGCTGTTTTCAAATATGTAGACTGGAGATAATGAATATGAGGTTGACAATTGGTGGATTTGCACTTTTAGGATGATGGTTGATCTAATTGCTAAAGATGATCTTTATGCTTTTGGGAAACTCAACCTGTAGATGCGTGAACGTTGCTGACCTAAACAAACACTAAGTCGAGACTGTTATAAAGTCCACTGTTGTGACTGTTTTCCAAAGTATTTTGTGAAGCACATGCCTTCTCTCTCCAAAAGGAAAACAACATCTTGTACACAATCATAACTGAAGCTTTTTCACCAAAGCTTTTTTGGTGTTTTGCAGTATCTGTATGTTTGATATTGTAATTTATTGATAGATACAGGAGCTTTACTGTATGTATATTGTCTCTATACAGGCTATGAAAAAAGGAGCCAGTCAGACTGTCATTGGCCTTATATTTGGCTGCTATGCTCTGTGTAATCTGATGGGCTCCTTAGTACTGGGTAAATATGTAAGTATTTGGAATAACTAGGCTACAGGGCCTTCAGAAAGTATTCATACCTCCTGACTTCTTCCACGTTGTTACAGCCTGAATTCAATATAGATTAAATATGTTTTACTCTCACCCATCTACACACAATACCCATAATGACAATGTGAACATTTGTTTTTAGAAATGTTAGCATATATCTCATTTAAATAAGTATTCACACCCCTGTGTCAATACATGTTAGAGTCACCTTTAGCAGTGATTACAGCTGTGAGGCCTTCTGAGTATATCTCTAATAAGAGCTTTGTGCACCTGGATTGTACAATATTTGCAAATTGTTCATTTTATTAATTCTTCAAGCTCTGTCAAGTTTGTTGTTGATAATTGTTAAACAGCCATTTTCAAGTCTTACCATATATTTTCAAGTTGATTTAAGTCAAAACTGTAACTAGGCCACACAGGAACATTCAATGTGATCTTGGTAAGTAACTCCAGTGTATATATGGTTTTGGGTTTTAGGTTATTGTCCAGCTGAAAAAAGAATTTTCCTCCCAGCACCCCTGATAAATCATAATTTAAAAAATATTAATATTTTAAAAAAAGATTTGCCCCAAACATAAGGATTTTTGCAGTTTTACTTTAGAGCCTTATTGCTATCAGGTTGCATGTTTTGGAATATTTTTGTTTTTGTACAGGCTTCATTCTTTTCACTCTGTCATTTAGGTTACTATTGTGGAGTAACTACAATGTCGACCCATCCTTTTCTTTTATAATAGTCATTCAACTCTGTAACTGTTTTAAAGTCACCATTGGCCTTATGGTGAAACCCCTGAGCGGTTTCCTTCTTCTCCGGCAACTGAGTGAGGAAGGACGCCTGTATGTTCGTAGTAACTGGGTGTATTGATACACCATCCAAAGTGTAATTATTAATTTCATCATGGCCTCCTGAGTGGTGCAGCGGTCTAAGGCACTGCATCAGTGCTTGAGGTGTCACTACAGGCCTGGGTTTGATCCCAAGCTGTGACCGGGAGTCCCATAGGGCGGTGCACAATTGGCCCAGCTTCATCTGGGTTAGGGGAGGGTTTAGCCGGGGGGTTTTACTTGGCTCATCAAGCTCACATTGGTAAGGCTGGGTTCCAGGTTAAACAGGCGGGTGTTAAGAAACGCTGTTTGGCGGGTCATGTTTCGGGGGATGCATGACTCAACCTTCACCTCTACTGAGCCTGTTGGCGAGTTGCAGCGATGAGACAAAATAGCAATTGGATTTCATGAAAAAGGGGGTAATATACAAACAAACAACTTCACCATGCTCAAATACCAATAGGTGCCCATCTGTGCTAGGCATTAGAAAACCTCCCTGGTCTTTGTGGTTGAATCTGTGTTTGTATTCCCTGCTCGACTGAGGGACTTCATGTTAAACACTTATTGCACACATTTCTTTCTGCTGAACTTATTTAGGTTTGCCATAACAAATGGGGTTGAATACTTATTTACTCAAGACATTTCAGCTTTTCATTTTAAAATAGTTTGTCAATTTCCACTTTGACGTTATGGGGTATTGTGTTTAGGCCAGTGAGACACATTCTCAATTTTAATCCATTTTTTAATTCTGGCTGTAACACAAAATGTGGAATAAGTCAAGGGGTGTGAATACTTTCACCCTGTTCCCTGTGTACTTCTGATTAGGTACCATGGGGCTCTGGTCAAAAGGAATGCACTTCATAGGGAACAGGGTGGCATTTGTGATGCATACTACATTTAGTCAATCAGACTACTCTGCTTGCAATATGACTTTTCACCCACACAACACGTGCTTATCTCTCCTTTCAGATTGTTCAGATCGGGGCAAAGTTCATGCTAATTTCAGGCTTATTTGTGTCATCAGTGTGCACCATTCTCTTTGGGTGAGTGAGATTTGATAGTGTTCTGCAAGCATCTCATACTGTCCATTGTGATTTAATGGCAGATGACTACTTCAACAAATAAGTTAGTTATCCATCAACAGATTCCAGTTGTGGAAGTGCTCATGAGAACACTTACATTTAAAAAAAAATAATAATAATAAAATGAAGTGCCCTCCTACAATTTTTACTCAACATGGACAAATACATATTTTCATCTAATTATTTTCCTGTTCTTGTTTTACAGCTTACTGGACAAAGTTCCTGACGGACCTACTTTTATTATCCTGTGCTTTATCATAAGGTCTGTTGACGCTGTTGGCTTCAGTGCTGCAATGACCTCTTCTTTCGCAGTTTCAACAAAAGTTTTCCCAAACAGTATAGCAACTGTTCTGGTGAGTTCAGTCTGCCAACCCTTGTTTAAGAGACTGTATGTTATATGGTGGAATTAAACATCATGTTCAAACAAGAAGGCATTATGGTTGAGGTTAAAATGTTTTGTATCCCAAGAGTTTGGCACCATTCGTCTGTCTGAAAGCATCCTTAGCATTGTAATTAGTTCCTCTATTTGGTCATAATAATATGATGATGATTCTATTCCATTTGGAACTGTAACCCAAACAAACAAAATTAAGGCAGATCCTTCTACTTTGTAAATATAAGCCTGTGGGTACGAGGTAAAACTGAATGTGCACATTTACTTAGTTGAATATTGTGTTGTGTTTGTCTTCTTAGGGTAGTCTGGAGATCTTTACAGGGCTGGGTCTTATACTGGGACCACCAATAGGTGGATGGCTGTATCAGTCGTTTGGATACGAAGTTCCTTTCATGGCTCTGGGATGCTTCCTATTTCTCATGGTCCCCTTCAACATGTACATCTTACCAAGCTTTGGTAACGGTTTATTTATGGTTTATGAACTTTTAACTAATAGTTAGCTGTCTATAATGTATTTCTATATACCTATGTCCCCCACTTTAAAAAAAAAAGTATTGTGAAGAAAAGTCTTGTGTAAAGTTTTACCTAAATGTTTAAGATATCTGAGTGTAAAAGATACGTGTTGAGACCAAATGTTTTCTCTTTGTTATTATGAAATGATTCCTGTGATGATATTTCTTGTTATTATATTATTCTGCTTGTTTCTCTGTTCAGATGCTGATCCTAGCAAGGACTCCTTCTTCAGGCTGTTCACGTGTCTGAAGATAGTCCTCATATGCTTTGCCATATTCACCCTGAGTTCTGGACTCGGCTTTCTAGATGCGGCCTTGTCCATATATGCCATTGATACGGTAAAGCAAAGCAATACGCAAGGGTTGAGGTGAATTCCATTTGTTTACTTCCTAAATTGACTGAACTGAAGTAGAATTTACCCCAACCCTGGTATACTTGAAAACCTCATATTTGAGAATGTATTTGTCACGTTTGAAAATACGATTACGTCCAGTAGGATGGACCTCGGTAACTTAATGTTTTTGATTCTCCATGCAGTTTAAACTGTCTCCAGGCTATGTGGGTCTTCTCTTGCTTGGTCTGTCGTTGCCTTACTGTCTAGCCTCACCTCTGCTTGGTATCGTCAGTGACAGGTTTCCTGTAAGTACAGTTAACCCAACACTACACCATACAACACTATAATATACTAAAAATACACTACATTGTTGGTTAAGGGCTTGTAAGTAAGCATTCCTGTTTTCAGCACATGTGACAAATAAAATTTGATTTGATTTACACTTTTCAACATTATACTATAGGAATCGCAGCCGGCTGCGACAGAGCCTGGGCTCGAACCCAGAATCTCTGGTGGCACAGCCTTAGACCACTGCGCCACCCGGGAGGCCCCTCTGGCTAATTGGTTAGTTTCAGTAAGATGAACTCCTCTGGCTAATTGGTTAGCACACTATAAACACTATAAAACACTACAGTACAGCAAGACTGTGCTATACTATACACCACTACACAACACACTATACAACAGACTATGCACTATACAATACTATAATATGAAACGCTCTACAATAATACAATACTACACAACAATATACACTACTTGACTATAAACCCCAATACTAGACTACACTTAAGTGATCATGCCCGAGAAGCCGGTGTTTGGAGGATATATTGGCACAGGTGTTGTTTGGCCCTAGAAGCCGGTGTTTGGAGGTTATATTGGCACAGGTGTTGTTTGGCCCTAGAAGCCGGTGTTTGGAGGATATATTGGCACAGGTGTTGTTTGGCCCTAGAAGTCCAGTACCGGGAAACCGTGCCAACAAATCCTCAACACCGACTTGGCATTATCACTTTTATTCAACTGGTTACCAGCATATTCAAATAATGATTGACATATTTTCATTAAATGTTATTTTGATGAATTTATTCATACTATTTCATCCTTCCACAAGATATAGTCCTGACACAAATCTAGGGTTGCTACCCAAGCCTGCTGGTTGTTCGTTCTATCGGTTCGGTTGCCAGAGACCCGACCCAGTCGTTCAGTCTTTTTGTTCTGTATCTATGGACAGAACGTTCATTCTAAATGTTCCATTGCCATACTGGCTGGCAACGTTCTTATCCCTTGCTTGCTAGCTTGCCAACTACGGCTAACTTAGTCACGTCAAACACTGCAGTCAGAATAACAGCAAAGTAGCTGCATTTGCATTTAAGCGGTTTTCTAGTGACATTTATTTGGATACATCCATAATAATGACCTAATGATGTGCGATTTTGCCTGGCATAGAAAATGTGCTCTCTCGTCAGGACACTGTTGTTCAGAGGAGCTAGCCAACAACACAGCTAACACAATCACTTCAAACTGAAGCTAGAAAGACTGCAAACTAGCTGCACTTCGTTTGGTTTGACCTTTTTTTCAATTGACATTTCTTTATTTATATCCAAAAATATTAGGCCAGCTGATTCATTTAGACTGGCTGAGAAACCCTGCCTGTCTGTCTCGTCCCGACACATTCATTACTATGGTACAGCTGGAGATCAAATTTGAATATTGAAACAATGTTGGAGAGCTAGACCGCAAGGTTTATACAAATCTCCTGTTAAACTAAAAGTTAGTCTAAAAGAAATGTGAGATCATGTCTAGATGCGTTTTATAGTTGAGATCAAGTTTATAAATTGCCTGGCTGGGCTGATGAGACGGTGGATTGCACAGTCAGATGGAACAGAGTAAATAGGCATTTTAACATAATAGATTTAGCCGGTGGTAACTTCTGGAATAGACACTGGCTGGAATGTGGTTTTAACCAATCACCATTCAGGATTAGACCCACCCGTTGTATAATATACTATATTCAACACCAACCAATACCAGTGGTGTATTGTAGTCACAACTTCTCTATTATACATATACAATACTGTGATTTTACCTTCTGGTTGTGTTTGCAGTCCACGAGGCCGTGGTTCATGGTGCTAGGAGGCTTGTTTACAGCAACTGGCTTCTGGTTCTTAGGTCCTGTCCCCATTCTGCAGATAAAGAGGTCAGCATCTGTTATTATCAGTGTGAAATGTACTACTTGTTTACTACTATTACTACTAACAAGAAGCCAATATGATACAAGAATGATACTTTTTTTTGTCTCTAGTCAGCTGTGGCTGGTGGTTTTCATGCTGGGTATCATAGGATTCTCTCTTAGCATGACTGCCATCCCTACCTTCCCTGAAATACTCGACTGTGCATAGTGAGTTGACCATTTACATACACCATGGCACTTGCGCACATATACAAATATACTCTATTTACAATGTCCATTTTCACTTAGAAAAACATATCATCATCATGCACGAGGTACAGAATCCAAAATAATATTGCTAATTTTCCAATGGCAGTGAAAATGGATTTGAGGAGGGGCTGAGCACTCTGGGACTGGTGTCTGGATTGTTTGGAGCAGTGTGGTCCTTTGGGTGTGTACTTACAGTCTTTGTTATATTAAGTCTCTGAGGCACAAGTTGAGAGTTGGAGTTCGGAGATATGAATTCTTAACAAAGGTGTGTTTTATTTGTTCAGGATGTTTTGTGGTCCAACGCTCGGTGGCTTCATCACACAACAGCTGAGCTTTGAGTGGGCTGCTTCTGTTCAAGGAGGCCTGGCCTTTCTAGCTGTATGTATTATAATAATAAATGTATTTTATATAGTGCTTTTCATTACAACTATAATCTCAAACACTTTAAAAAACAAATAAAGCAGACATTTGGTTCTGGCAGTTCTTGGACCATGGTCTCCCACAGCTTCAGATGAATAGGTGAGGCAGTTCAGAAGGGCAGATTGGACATTTATGAATCCCATTAGGCACACTTCAATACTGTCAGTCCTGCCTTGACACTCCTGACTGCGGTCTCCTGACCCCTAGAAATGGGGAACTCAAATGTCTTTGCTAAATTGCTCACGTGGACATCAACACATTATTCCTGCTAGTCAGTAAGATTGCGGTCACATGGATAAAAAATAATGAATTTTATTTTTTTAATGTGTTTCCTCTTCTTCTCAGGCTTTTTTTCTTGGTGTATATTTTCTCTGTCAAAGAACACGACAAGAAAGGTAATGATTCCATAATAGATTTAGTTTTTTTACATAAACAAGTAAAACATTTTATGTTGAGAGAGCCATTTGAAAAGAGTAACAGGTTTTGAGAAATTGGTATTTGTGCCTGAATTTGCTTTTATTTGTTGGGATCTGAAGGTCTCCTCAAATCCAGACGAAAAGACCTTCCGATGAAGCTACCCATCTTCTGACCTGAACAACGATCATCTACCAGGAACAATTTCTATTTTCTGCTATGAGAAACTGGTCAGATTAAGATCCTACACCTGTATATGTACATCGGTGCTAAACGTGGAATGTATTAAAATATACAACTAAGAGGATGATGCCACACAAGTTATCATTTGTTGTCATAACATTAGCAATCATAACAGAAGCAGTTCAGTTTGCATTATGCCAATACCATATAAGACCTGTGTATATAATTACTTGAACTGTCAAGGACCTCAACAAGCCGTGGTAAAGCTTTGGAACTATTTGAATTAGTTTGTTAAAAGCAATTTTAAAACACCATGTACTTCGGAACAGGAATGTTTCACAAAAGAATGTTTACTTGACGATAATCAAATGGCATTTATACATATCAGTTGGCCATGTTAAATATGCACCCATTGAAATCCAGTACTATGTAAATGCCCCTCATTCTCTAATCTTCACAGCACCTGACATGGGTTATGTCTGAATAGTTAACCTCCTTTATGGCTATGTAGATTGACCAATGACCATATCAGTGAAGGCAATAAAAAATTAAAAAATATATTTTCAAATGGACCAATCAAGCAAGTATTTTATGTCCATTTATTAAATGATATAAAATGCAGTTCATTCAAGGACACTAATATTTGAATATATGTAACTAATGTAAGCCTAGTCCTTTTACAGTCTGAGTTACTTCTCAGTTGTAGTTACATGCCAACTATTTCCAAATACCATTTCTTTCGGAAGAGAATGTTTCACAAAATTTTTTTTACTTGACAACTGAAAGGGTGTATTTACACACAGTATCTGTTATGTAAATATGTACCGATTATTGAAATGCAGTACTATGTAAATGCCTCTCATTCTCCAATCTCTACGACATGGATGATGTCTGAACAGTGGGGTCAGAACTCCATGTATGGAGTGATTTCAGTGCCAACAAATTGTATTTGATAATTTTGTATTCTATAATTTTGTATTCTATAATTTTGTATTCTATAATTTTGAGTTCAATATTTTTTATTTGATTTGTAATGCACAAATGTAATCATTCATAAAGGTCCCGATTTCCGATATTACGCCCTTCAAATCCACTTCTCAGTTGTTGATATTCAGGCTTACTTCATGAAGATGGTAAAAGGCTTTGCAGGAGTGGTTCCCTTGAGTGTGCTGAATAAATGTAAATCAACTGCTGAAAAACTTCCCACTTGCTGGCCAACAGATTTTTGGTGGAATTTACATTCAAAAGGGTTTTCAGTACATTTATCTTAAGCCTTCCATTTAAATATGGTGTACTTTTTGAATTATAATTGTGGACAGACTATAGAGTACATGGATCAATGAAATAATGCCATCTACAGTGCATTCAGACCCCTTCCACATTTTATGTTACAGCTTTACTCTAAAATTGATTCAATTGTTGTTTTTCTCCTCATCAATACCCCATAATGAAACAGAATTTTCTACATTTTTGCAAATGTATTAAAAATACAAAACTGAAATAACATTTACATAAGTATTCAGAAGCTTTACTCAGCACTTTGTTGAAGAACATTTGGCAACGATTACACCCTAGAGTCTTCTTGGGTATGATGCTACAAGCTTGGAACAACACCTGTATTTGAGGAATTTCTCCCATTCTTCTCTGCAGATCCTGTCAAGCTCTGTCGGGCTGGATGGGGAGTATCGCTGCACAGCTGTTTTCAGGTCTCTCCCGAGTTGTTTGATCTGGTTCATGTTCGGGCTCTGGCTGGGCCACTCAAGGACATACAGAGACTTGTCCCGAAGCCACTCCTGCATTGCTTTGGCTGTGTGCTTAGGGTCATTGTCCTGTTGGAAGGTCAACCTTCACCCCAGTCTGAGGTCCTGAGGGGCCTGGAGCAGGTTTTCATCAAGGATCTCTTTGCTCCATTAATCTTTCCCTCAATCCTGACTAGCCTAACAGCCCCTGCTGCTGAAAAACATCCCCACAGCATGATGTTGCCACCACCATGCTTCACCGTAGGGATGGTGCCAGCAGTGTCTAAGGTGCAGTGTAACCGGATGGAAGCCGCCTAGTGATGGCTATTTAACAGTCTGATAGTCTCTTTGTCCCAGCTTTGATTCACCTGCATTTCTGGATTATAGCAGGGTGAACAGGCAGTGGCGAAGGTGGTTGTTGTCCTTAATGATCTTTTTGGCCTTCCTGTGACATCGGGTGCTGTAGGTGTCCTAGTGTAGGCACCTGAGTGGCACAACAGTCTAAGGCATTGCAGCGCAGTGCTAGAGGCGTCCCTACAGACACCCTGGTTCGAATCCAGGCTGTATCACAACCAGCTGTGATTGGGCGTCCCACAGGGCGGTGTACAATTGGCCCAGCGTCATCCGGGTTTGGCCGGTGTAGGACGTCTTTGTAAATAAGAATTTGTTCTTCGATGACTTGCCTAGTTAAATTATAATTATTAGATTGAATATGTCAGTAATCACTCCAGCCAGCTGGTCTGCACATGCTCTGAGGACACGGCTATGGATACCATCTGGGCCGGCGGCCTTGCAAGGGTTAACACTCTTACATATCTTACTCAGGTCGGCCACGGAGGAGCCAACGTGAGTACGACATTTAAGCGTGTTAACCCTCGCAAGGCTGCCGGCCCAGACGGCACATGGAGAATGCTGTTAAGATAATTTTTCCACTTTCCAGGTTCACTTGACCACTTGGTTTTCTTGTGCATAAAGGTGGTGGAATTATGAGGGGATTAAGTGAAGGTCAGGATAGGGTTTATCTGTAGACACACCTCCGCCACTCCTTCATTTCTTAGATCTCCACCTGAACAAATAGAGGGTGAATAACATGCTATTCTCATGATTAAATTCAAGGTCAGAATATGCATAGGGAGAGATGCATAAGAAGGGAATAATGTTCCCTTAATTCAGGTTGGAATCTGCCAAATTGAACTTATATTTAATTATTTGAATTTGAATGAATATTGCATTCAGTTTTAAAATGACATTTATATATTCAGTTTCAATTGCATTCATTGTCTGTGTATTAAGTTTACAAACCATAATTTGATGTTGTTTTGTTGTACTTTTTACCCCTTTTTCGTGATATCCAATTGGTAGTTAGTCTTGTCCCATCGCTGCAACCCCCTGAACGGACTCAGGAGAGGCGAAGGTTGAGAGCCATGCGTCCTCCGAAACATGACCCTTCCAAGCCGCACTGATTCTCGATACACTGTCTCGAAGACAGCTGCAGTTGTACAGTGTCGGAGGAAACGCCGTACAACTGGCGACTGAAGTCAGCGGGCATGCGCCCGGTCAGCCACAATAAGTCACTAGAGTGCAATGGGACAAGGATATCCGCACTTCTTAACACCGGCTTGCTTAACCCAGAACCCAGCTGCACCAATGAAACACCATCCAACTAGGAGTCGCTAGAGCTCAATGAGCCTGGAAAAAAAACCCAGCCAAACCCTCCCTTAACCCAGACGGGGCCGGGCCAAATTGTGCGCCGCTTCATGGGTCTTCCGGTAGCGGCCGGCTGCGACAGCCTGGGATCGAACCCGGGTGTGTAGTGATGCCTCTAGCACGGGAGGCCCCTCATAATTTCAATTTTACCAAAGTTTCATATATTTAACTTCTCAGGTGCATTCAGATTCTGTTTTCAAATTCAGTGCTTTAAATTCAGATTCAAAACAAAATGCTGGTACTTTGCCAGGCAGGAAAGGTAGAGGAGAACAGATAGAATCAAACTCTCTGTGGTAAACACAAGCTACAATAGAGGCACCAATGCAGCAGTTTCTGGTGGTTTTCTGAAGCTAATGTGGCATGTTCAATTTGGCTCTAGTATTTGAACTGTTTAGGCTTTAAGCTATTATAAATCTTCTTCGGGATCGGTTTCCCATCCACGGGACGGTTGAATAGAGGCTAATGCGATTAGCATGAGGTTGTAAGTAACAAGAACATTTTCCAGGACATAGACATATCTTATATTGGCAGAAATCTTGAATTATTGTTAATCTAACTGCACTGTCCAATTTACAGTAGTTATTACAGTGGAAGAATACCATGCTATTGTTTGAGGAGAGTGCACAGTTTTGAACATGAACATTTATTAATAAACAAATTAGGCACATTTGGGCAGTCTTCATACAAAAGTTTGAACAGAAATGCAATGGTTCATTGGATCAGTCTAAAACGTTGCACATAGACTGCTGCCATCTAGTGGCCACATTCTAAATGGTAGCTGGGCTGGAATAATACATGATGGCCTTTCTCTTGCATTTCAAAGATGGTAAAAAAAAAATAGAAAAGAATGGTTGGTTTTTTCTTTGTATTATTTTTTTTCCAGATATATTGTGTTATATTCTCCTACATTCCTTTCAAATGGTACCAAGAATATGCACATCCTTGCTTCAGGGCCTAAGTTAAAGGCAGTTAGATTTGTCATTAAAGGCAGTTAGATTTGTCATTTTAGGTGAAAATTGAAAAGGGGTGGATCCTTAAGCTCTGTAACAAAGTCCTTTATTGAAACAAAAACAATGCGGCACCCCACCTGATGGATGTGCCTGGATAAATGTAAACACTCAAATTCATACAGATCTATGGATGCAAGGACTGATCATCCATATACAATGTTTGTTTACGATTGCATTGTTTACAAACAATGGGGGTAAAACAAGCATTATTTTAGGAAGTTTTGGCACTTATTGGTAGAGGGGTAAAAATATATTCCTTTGATCATGGTGAAGTTATTAATTACACTTTTGATCGTGTATCCAAAGTGGGGGGCAGGTAGCCTAGTGGTTAGAGCATTGGGCCAAGAACTGAAACGTTGCTCGTTTGAATCCTTGAGCTGACAAGGCCATTGAACAAATTCTTATTTACAATGACAGCCTAGGAACAGTGGGTTCACTGTTCCTAGGCTGTCATAGTTAATTAAGAACAAATTCTTATTTACAAACTTGCCTAGTTAAATAAAATGTAAACAAATTAAATCAATACACCCAGTCACTACAAAGAGGAAGGAAACTGCTCAGGGATTTCACCATGAGGCCAATGGTGACTTTAAAACAGGTCTAGTCTGCTTTTCAACAGGCACTGGGTGCCAAATGTACCTTTCAGCAGGACATTAACCTAAAACGCAATGCCAAATATACACTGGAGTTGCTTACCAAGACGACATTGAATGTTCCTGAGTGACCTAGTTACAGTTTTGTCTTAAATTGGCTTGAAAATCTATGGCAAGACTTGAAAATGTCTTGCCATAGAGAGACTTGTCCTGGTTCACCTTCCAACAGGACAACAACCCTAAGCACACAGCCAAGACAATGCAGGAGTGACTCCGGGACAAGTCTCTGAATGTCCTTGAGTGGCCAAGCCAGAGCTCGGACTTGAACCCGGTCGAACATCTCTGGAGAGACCTGAAAATAGCTGTGCAGCAACGTTCCCCATCCAACCTGACAGAGTTTGAGAGGATCTGCAGAGAAGAATGAAAGAAACTCAACAAATACAGGTGTGCCAAGCTTGTAGCATCACACCCAAGAAGACTGGAGGATGTAATCACTGCCAAAGGTGCGTCAAGAAAGTATTGAGTAAAGGGTCTGAATACTTATGTAAATGTGATATTTCAGTTGATTATTTTTTATAAATTAGCAAACATTTAAAAAAAACTGTTTTTGCTTTGTCATTATGGGGTATCGCGTGTAGATTCATGAGGGGAAATAAACGATTTAATACATTTTAGAATAAGGCTGTAAAGTAACAAAATGTGCAAAAAGTCAAGGGTCGGAATACTTTTCTGAGGGCACTGTATACAGACATCATTTAAAACATATTAGTGAAAAAAGCAATACGTTTAAGCTTTACAGGATAGTTTCCTTAAACATACTTGTTATCTTCTGTTCAAAGAGGAATTTAGCGTTAAACTCTTTTACTGTTAGTGTACTCTTAACCATAGATCCATGGGTCTAGGTATCAGGCTCGAAGACGCTATTGGACTGTCCTCTCCTGGGGCTGGGGGTCAGTGGTTTGCTGTCTGCAGCCTTGGCTTTCCTCTTGGTAGATGATGATTCTGGGACATCAGGGTCAGAGGATGTGGCTGGTGGTGGGGATGATGGAGCTTTGAACTTCTTCACTAACTTCTTTGTTTTCTTCTTCACTCTTTTAGATACACAGAAAACAGCCAAAAATGGTGAAAGTGATTGAACAATTACTAAAACCATTTACGCTATGTGTTTAATCTTAATTATCTAGAATAACATATAAGCTATTATGTATCTACTGTAACATACTAAGCTATAACGTATCTAGTGAGTACATTTTCCTCCCATTTTCTCACTATGTGGTTAGAAGATGTGTGCACAATACATTTAAACAACAGGATATCAGTAGGACTGCTGTGACCTATGAGGACTGTTTGTATGAGGAAGAGGACTGTTGCTATGAGGAAGAGGACTGTTGCTATGAGGAAGAGGACTGTGGCTGTGAGGGAGAGGTCTGTGGGGGAGAGGGCTGTGGCTGTGAGGGAGAGGTCTGTGAGGGAGAGGTCTGTGAGGGAGAGGTCTGTGGGGGAGAGGACTGTTGCTATGAGGAAGAGGACTGTTGCTATGAGGAAGAGGACTGTGGGGGAGAGGGCTGTGGCTGTGAGGGAGAGGTCTGTGAGGGAGAGGTCTGTGAGGGAGAGGTCTGTGGGGGAGAGGACTGTTGCTATGAGGAAGAGGACTGTTGCTATGAGGAAGAGGACTGTGGCTGTGAGGGAGAGGTCTGTGGGGGAGAGGGCTGTGGCTGTGAGGGAGAGGTCTGTGAGGGAGAGGTCTGTGAGGGAGAGGTCTGTGGGGGAGAGGACTGTTGCTATGAGGAAGAGGACTGTGAGGAAGAGGACTGTGGCTGTGAGGGAGAGGTCTGTGGGGGAGAGGGCTGTGGCTGTGAGGAAGAGGGCTGTGGCTGTGAGGAAGAGGGCTGTGGCTGTGAGGAAGAGGGCTGTGGCTGTGAGCAAGAGGGCTGTGGCTGTGAGGAAGAGGGCTGTGAGGAAGAGGGCTGTTGCTGTGAGGAAGAGGACTTACTTGGTGGCAGCAGGCTTCTCAGGGTCTGTGTCCAGCTCAGAAATTAACTTGAGTTCTCCAGAGACAACGGTAGCAGACACCTGTGAGTGCAGGGACAGGAAATAAGAAGAGAGGGGACAAGGAAATGATTAGTCCAGTAATTCATGTAAGCTTTGTTACCTGATGGAGAGGAACGAGACAACACACAGAAGTGAGGACTGTATTGGGGGAGGGGATGTCTGGGTAAAAAATAATCACCTTGCTACATCACAACCAGGAGACCAGCTACATCACACAACGATCGCTGAAACAGAACCCACTGTCTCCTTACCTTGGTAGGCGTCAACCTCATCCTGATTGGTCAGTCCGTTCAGACAGGGCAGACTGGGCCTCTAGGGCACGAGACAGCTCCTCGTTGTAATCCCCTGTGAGATAAAAAGTGTCTGCTGAGTGCACATACTTTTTTAATGTAGAACAGATAACACTCTACTTACGTTCTTCCACGACATAGGTAGCTGGGAGGTATCCATGATGTCCAAACCACCTGATGTCTTTGTAGAGCACACGGATGGCGTCACCACACGGTACAGTTAACTCATCTGACCGGTGGGCACTGTAGTCATACAAAGAGAGAACCTGACAGAGAGAGAACAATTTAAAAGGATTTAAGAATTATTGACCATGGTGGTAAAATAACTGATTATGTTAAATTTGTCATGTTTCATTTTTGGGCACAGTATGTTCTTGTAATAAAAACATCAATTTACTGTTTGATGAACTGGTACCAAAGAATCTGCTTCTACTCTATTGGCTGTAGACAGATGATCAGATAACTTCTGAAGGAAGAAAGGGAGCGTTTTATAGACTTCAATTACATATTAATCTTCATGCATTACTGTCTCTTTCAAATAGATGAATACATATTCAGTCCACAAGACTACAATGAAGTTACCCAATAAAATACACATGAAAGGAATCGAAGAGAAAAGCATGAATGGCTGCCAAATATAACATTATAATAATGCCTTACGGTCTGTAGCCTGCGAGATGGAGCTCTTCCTAGACGCTCGCCCACTGGGGTGAAACTAGCTGCAAACAAGAGAAGAAAAAGTGAAAAAAGTCATGCCATACTAATATATTTAATCTAAGATAAAACTCAAAGCATACATAAATGAACACCTACGCCTACAGATACAGGTGAAGACAAGGAGAGGCCCATCTTGGTCTTTATGTACAGTGTACATGCTGCTCTGTAAGGCTCTGTAAGGTCCTTAACAGGTCTAGTGAGTCTGGAAATGTTCAGTTTTGTTCATTCTTCCCCTTGTTGTTGGAATGTCTGGCCAAAGCTCTCATTCTGCAAGAATGGGTCTTAAGCTCATTTGGTTAAACTGACCCCAATTGTTACAAATTATTGACGACAGAATAGTTCACAGAGCTGCTTAGATTCAATAGACCTGTAAGCAGTACAATTCAATAGACCTGTAGCAGTACAATTCAATAGACCTGTAGCAGTACAATGTGTCTCTTCCGCTTCATCTGCATTGACATGGAAACACTTGACAGTTGAAAACAATATTGTGGAAGCTCCTCTTTCGGCTGGCTTCCACCTGTTCAGTACTTTCAGATCAAGGATCAGTGCAATGGAGGTGAGGAGTGGACAGATCTTTTTAGAGAAAGGGCCTGTCTGGAGCCACTCACGGTTCTGGCGGTTCTGGGAGGTGAGGGTTGACTGGGGGATGAACTGAGCTCCAAGGGAACCAACCAGCTGCAGTTTGGAATGTGGTGGCAGGAGGGACGGAGAAGGCAGGATCGAGTTCAGGTCCATCTGAGAAAATAAAAATAAGAATAATTTATTGTCCATTTCCTTGTAATATATTTCATAAAACGTCAAAATGCACCACTGAACAAATTCTGTTTGATGTAAATGCATGAAGTGTGGTGTCAACATACACTATATGACCAAGAGTATGTGGACACCTGCTCTTCGAACATCTCATTCCAAAATCCCTAATGTACACGGCTTCTTGCTCAGTTGTGCACCAGAGCCTCCCACTTCTCTTTCTATTCTGGTTAGAGCCAGTATGCGCTGTTCTGTGAAAGGAGTAGTACACAGCGCTATACGAGATCTTCAGTTTCTTGGCAATTTCTCGCATGGAATAGCCTTCATTTCTCAGAACAAGAATAGACTGACGAGTTTCTGAAGAAAGTGCTTGGTTTCTGGCCATTTTGAGCCTGTTTTCGAACCCACAAATGCTGACGCTCCAGATACTCAACTAGTCTAAAGAAGGCCCGTTTTATTGCTTCTTTAATCAGGACACCATTTTTCAGCTGTGCTAACATCATTTCAAAAGGGTTTTCTAATGATCAATTGGCCTTTTAAAATGATAAACTTGGATTAGCTAACACAATGTGCCATTGGAACACAGGAGTGATGGTTGCTGATAATGGGCCTCTGTACACCTATGTAGATATTTCATTAAGAAATTATCCGTTTCCCCGGGTGGAGCAGTGGTCTAGGGCACTGCATCGCAGTGTTAGGTGTGCCACCAGAGACTCTGGGTTCGCACCCAGGCCCTGTCGCAGCCGGCCGTGACCGGGAGGTCCGTGGGGCGACGCACAATTTTTATTTTTTACATATATCATTTTTATGAATATTACTAATAACAACAGATTCAACACATTTTGGCCAAGGGATCTGTGGAATAAGTTTAGAGTGTGTGATACAATAAAATGTATTATTATTATTATTAATTTACAATGAATATGTTATTAACCCTGGGCTACATGGGCCTGGGATGCTCACAGGGATATTGGTATCCACAGTACCAATTATTATAAATGGATTGTAAATTAAGCTTTAAAATTGTAGTTTTCTCTCTGCCTCATGGAAAAAGTTGTAGAATGTTATTAGCGTTAAAGCTGCAACAACAACAAAAATCTGTCTGCCCCACATGACAAAATGTGTAGAATTACAGGAAATTAGCTTGAAAACCGCTACATTTTCCTTCCCAGGGCCTGAGACTTGTATCCATGCACTGCCAAAGTCATAGTACAACTCCTTGTATGCTATTTTTTATCTCACTCGAGTTGTGTTCTGATTATGAGGAGGTCCCTGATGAATTTGCTATCACAAAAGTTTTCCCCGTCCACAAAAAGATTGAGAATACCTGACTTACTGCTTCCTTACAGGTTCATGCAAACCTCACTGGAGTTCTGAAAATTCATCCTGCAAGACTTCTACACACCTCGTCTCCCTCTCAGAATCCAATGACGACCTCAGCTTGTTCTTCTTCTTCTTCTTTGCACCTTCATTGTTTAATGTTACTGCTTCCTGAGGGGCAGCGTTGGTCTTGTCCATTGTTGACTTCTTGTGTAGTCTTCTTCACGGTGGCCCTCTCCACTTCCTGTGCCATCTGCTACCGTTACTCATGGAGTCACTCATCCTTGAGTTCCAACGCAGCCCCACTCTGGGCCCCAGACACCTCCTCCTCTCCACTTCCTGGGCCATCTGCTACCGTTACTCATGGAGTCACTCATCCTTGAGTTCCAACGCAGCCCCACTCTGGGCCCCAGACACCTCCTCCTCTCCACTTCCTGTGCCATCTGCTACCGTTACTCATGGAGTCACTCATCCTTGATTTCCAACGCAGCCCCACTCTGGGCCCCAGACACCTCCTCCTCTCCACTTCCTGTGCCATCTGCTACCGTTACTCATGGAGTCACTCATCCTTGAGTTCCAACGCAGCCCCACTCTGGGCCCCAGACACCTCCTCCTCTCCACTTCCTGTGCCATCTGCTACCGTTACTCATGCAGTCACTCATCCTTGAGTTCCAACGCAGCCCCACTCTGGGCCCCAGACACCTCCTCCTCTCCACTTCCTGTGCCATCTGCTACCGTTACTCATGGAGTAACTCATCCTTGAGTTCCAACGCAGCCCCACTCTGGGCCCCAGACACCTCCTCCTCTCCACTTCCTGTGCCATCTGCTACCGTTACTCATGGAGTCACTCATCCTTGAGTTCCAACGCAGCCCCACTCTGGGCCCCAGATACCTCCTCCTCTCCTCTTCCCTTTGTTATTCTTTCTCCTATGTATATTCCCAGGACCTTCTGACTCCAAGGAGGCCTTGGATTTGGCTGTTTTGGCATTTCCTGCAGTATTGTCAGTCTGGTCGATCTAAATGTTAGAAGTATCCTCCTGCTGCACTGAGGCTGGAGGCAGCTCCCTCCACTCTTCCTCTTTCCTTTGGTTGGTTGCTCCTTCTCCTAGTCCTGGTTCCCGTTGTTGTTGTTGACCTTCTCTGCTACCTCCATCTCCCTGAGCTTGTTCTTGGTGAAACAAGGGTTGCCCTGGTCAGGGTCATAAGTGTTCTGGAGGATAGTCTCATTGTCCTCTGTGTCTTTCACAAGGTCAAGGTTATGTTTCAAAGTCTGGAGCTGAAAGATAGGAGTGGGGATGCAAAGGTGAGAACAGGATTTATGTGCATGGACGTTAATTCACAGGGACCATGCACAACAAATATTGTAGGCTACAACATTATCAAACTTAAAGTGATTTCAGCCCCCAAGCCTTCTTGATCTGACCTGTTCCAACTTGCCACAATACTCTCCTGCTCTGGCTGAGCTGGACTCTTCTTCTCTGAATGTAGCCAGGTCAGTGTATATCTTAAAAACCTCATCAAGGCTTCACTCTCTCCGGCTTCGGAAGTGACACTCATTCTGCTTGCAAAGGGCCCAGGGGGGTTTTTCCTCCTGAAACATGCAAGGCAGCGGATTAATCAGATACATTCATGTGGTAGTTACTGTAATACATTAGCTAACAGGGTACAATGTTATGGGTCTGATTGCAAGCAACGGTAGTTTTCTAACTTTGTATTTGACCAGCCTGCAACCTGCCTATCCAGTCCATCTTGACCACATAGGGTAGGCCTACTCAACTGATGAAAGACAAACATAGATAGCTAGCTAGTTATCATCTTTGCAAAAAGCTGTAGATAGCTGGCTAGCTGACCGTTACAGTATAGTTCAAGTTAGTTAGCTGATAACGTTAGCTAATCAGCTAAATGAATCTGGCTAGCTACAAGGGTCACCACAATGATGCCAAGCTTAACAGTGTCTTGCAATAATGTTTATTTAAGTGAATGGACATGCAAACTAACATCGACAACCTGTAAAACATACCATTGACCACCATACGTGAGTAAATGACAGTGATTGTGACCCCCGACACCGTTGCGAAAAAAATCTTGTGGATGACGTTTCATCTATGGTCTTTGATTTCACCATTTAAAAAAAAATGTGTACAATGTCACTTTTTTCAGATATAATTTTTCCCTGGAGATTACATTTGAAAATGTATCCAAGCCATTGCACATATGTTTTTAGTTTTGTTGTGCAATAAACAAAAACACATATAGACAAAAACAATAGACAATTTAACATTTACATACATACATTTCAACTTAAATTACACGTTTTCATCAGCCATGTTTACCCATTTCTGAATATACTCTGCATAACTCTACCTTTGAATAGCAATGAATTAATAGCAAGACGTATATGCATGTATCTTGTATGTATTCATAATGTGGTGTTTTAAGGAATGTTTCGTTGTATATACATGCTCAGAATGAAACAAAGGAACGTGCAGTCCACTGGGCGAGAACAGTAATGTCACGTGGCGTCTTAAACTCTCCATTCACTTTACATGTAATGCCTTGGCACTGGTAGGCAGGTGCATGTCTTTCTTTGTTCCAGCAGAGACACGCAAATACATGGCTTGTTAAGAAACTACTACCTGAGCACTGCTACTGGAATTCAACGAATAAGTAACATATAGCCTGTATACATCGTATATTATACAATATATCTTTTTATACTATAGTGAATGAATGTTGATTTCACTTTGCTTTGGAGATGGACACCGGAATATGTGAAAAGTGTGCACAACTGCTAAAGGACTTCGTTGCTTGTGTAAAGAGATTGCGGTCTGAACTTGTACAGAAGATAACGGAGTGTATAAAGAACCTGACAAGATGTAGCTGTCTGCGGAGGAAGAGAGCAACTGTTGCATCCTATATCTCAGAGCAGCACGAGAGACAGGCTGCTCAGACACTACTGAACCACCTGGACACAGGTATTGGTATTCTAAATGGATGTGTAGTCGTGCACACCAGTCGAATCAAAGTTTTAACTACACTGCTCAACCCAGTATTGTCTACAGGCATTAAATACATAGGAGCATCTGGAAATCATTGGTCAGCATCACAGGAGGTTGGTGGCACTATAATTAGGGAGGATGGCTCGTGGTAATGGCTGGAGCAGAATAGGTGGAATGGTATAAAATATATCAGACACGTGATTTCCATGTGTTTGATGCCATTCCATTTGCTCCGTTCCAGACATTATTATGAGCCGTCCTCCCCTTAGCAGCCTCCACCAGTCAGCATTAATTTATTACAGGTCAGTTGACACACCTCAGTCAGTGTACTGTGTTTAAGTGTCATTTTAAGTAGCATATTGTGTCATGTTAATATTTGAGACAGATTGTTATGAGAAAGATTTCTATCCCATTGTAATAGTATACTGTTTTGTAGTGGCTGTGCAGTACAGGTCTCCCATCAGTTTATCTATTCTATTGTAGTGATATGCTTTGTGACAGAAGTGACCAGTATTATGAAAATGTCTGACCAAATGTTTTCCATGAGGGCAGGAAGATAAGAATAGATTCCCCCTGTTACATGGAGGCATACAATAGGTCTCTAGGCAGAAAGCGATCCTGTACAGCCTATAACTCTCTATAGGTAGTTGAAAATACAGGAACATGATTGGTGACATGATTTCCTCTCCTCCTGTCTTGTTGCAGTGGATTATCCTCTACCCGTTGCTCTCCTGGAGCCATACACAGCCCTACTGCTCTCTAATGACATGGAGGTTCAGAGGATCACCACTCTGTCTCTGGTTCATCTGCTAGTGAAGAACAAAGGTATGTACACACAGACACATACACACGCACTGTCTCAAGGTTAAACACTGTACTACTGTCTTCTAGTGAGTAAGGAGCAGGTGATTGAGACAGGGATGCTGATGCCCCTGCTAGAGATGCTCCAGTCTGGGGACCCCACTGTCCAGTGTAACTCCTGCCAATGTATTGCCTCACTGGCCTCCTCAGGTTGGTGGACTAGTGTTTACGTTTGATTTGATCTATATTGATCCCCAGAGGAAAATTAGATGTCACTGGCTGAGACATTACAACACCAATACACACGACGACATACACACTTTATTGATCCCCAGCCAGTGACTAGATATCGCTGGCTGAGACATAACAACACCAATACACACGACGACATACACACTTTATTGATCCCCAGCCAGTGACTAGATATCACTGGCTGAGACATTACAACACCTACACACGACGACATACACACTTTATTGATCCCCAGCCAGTGACTAGATATCGCTGGCTGAGACATAACAACACCAATACACACGACGACATACACACTTTATTGATCCCCAGCCAGTGACTAGATATCGCTGGCTGAGACATAACAACACCTACACACGATGACATACACACTTTATTGATCCCCAGCCAGTGACTAGATATCGCTGGCTGAGACATTACAACACCAATACACACGACGACATACACACTTTATTGATCCCCAGCCAGTGACTAGATATTGCTGGCTGAGACATAACAACACCAATACACACGACGACATACACACTTTATTGATCCCCAGCCAGTGACTAGATATCGCTGGCTGAGACATAACAACACCAATACACACGACGACATACACACTTTATTGATCCCCAGCCAGTGACTAGATATCGCTGGCTGAGACATAACAACACCAATACACACGACGACATACACACTTTATTGATCCCCAGCCAGTGACTAGATATCGCTGGCTGAGACATAACATACACACGACGACATACACACTTTATTGATCCCCAGCCAGTGACTAGATATCGCTGGCTGAGACATAACAACACCAATACACACGACGACATACACACTTTATTGATCCCCAGCCAGTGACTAGATATCACTGGCTGAGACATAACAACACCAATACACACGACGACATACACACTTTATTGATCCCCAGCCAGTGACTAGATATCGCTGGCTGAGACATTACAACACCAATACACACGACGACATACACACTTTATTGATCCCCAGCCAGTGACTAGATATCGCTGGCTGAGACATAACAACACCAATACACACGACGACATACACACTTTATTGATCCCCAGCCAGTGACTAGATATCACTGGCTGAGACATAACAACACCAATACACACGACGACATACACACTTTATTGATCCCCAGCCAGTGACTAGATATCACTGGCTGAGACATAACAACACCTACACACGACGACATACACACTTTATTGATCCCCAGCCAGTGACTAGATATCGCTGGCTGAGACATAACAACACCAATACACACGACGACATACACACTTTATTGATCCCCAGCCAGTGACTAGATATCGCTGGCTGAGACATAACAACACCAATACACACGACGACATACACACTTTATTGATCCCCAGCCAGTGACTAGATATCGCTGGCTGAGACATTACAACACCAATACACACGACGACATACACACTTTATTGATCCCCAGCCAGTGACTAGATATCGCTGGCTGAGACATTACAACACCAATACACACGACGACATACACACTTTATTGATCCCCAGCCAGTGACTAGATATCGCTGGCTGAGACATTACAACACCAATACACACGACGACATACACACTTTATTGATCCCCAGCCAGTGACTAGATATCACTGGTTGAGACATTACAACACCAATACACACGACGACATACACACTTTATTGATCCCCAGCCAGTGACTAGATATCGCTGGCTGAGACATTACAACACCAATACACACGACGACATACACACTTTATTGATCCCCAGCCAGTGACTAGATATCACTGGCTGAGACATTACAACACCTACACACGACGACATACACATTACAACATTAGTGCAACAAAGTGCTGGTGCTATTGTCAATGAATTTCTTGTTTTACAATCGATAGGATCAGGTTTCTCTTCATTTGCTTTCCCCACAAACTGATTTACTCTCAGATAAGAAGCTAAGCACAACATGTATGATATCCCTGCTGAAAGATGTACACGGCTTCATTCTTGCTGGTTAATGTAAGGTGAAAGGCATGACACATGTGGGACGTCGTGTTCCATGTATTCTAACCCAACATTCTATTCTAACTCAACCTTCCATTCTAACTCAACATGACTCTGTTGTCCAAACTAGACATGACATTTAATCTCTATTTTTTGTTGTTGTTGTTATTGCCTCACATTTATTTAGACTCAAACCGGGAAGCTATCGTGTCAGCTGAAGGGGTGATTCCACTACTGGTTTTAGCCAAGTCTTACGATCCCCAAGTCCAACAGAATGCAGTCTGGGCCCTTTTAAACCTCACACAGTCTGGTAGGTCTGCACAGAACTATGTCCACCAATACATAATGGTCTGTACACCCTGTACTATGCACACATCTCAGGTTGCTGCCACATTCTGGGTTGTTGCTGTATTCATATGACCACAGTGGGTGGAGTTCAAATGACACATTCGTTGGCTGTGATCTCATTGTTTGCTGACATTTCAAAACAAGTGACGCGTGTCACTTAACCATAGAGATCAATGGAGAATAGATGGATGGATTTATTCATGTGGTCCCAACTTAACCATAGAGATCAATGGAGAATAGATGGAAGGATTTATTCATGTGGTCCCAACTTAACCATAGAGATCAATGAAGAATAGATGGATGGATTTATTCATGTGGTCCCAACTTAACCATAGAGATCAATGAAGAATAGATGGATGGATTTATTCATGTGGTCCCAACTTAACCATAGAGATCAATGGAGAATAGATGGATGGATTTATTCATGTGGTCCCAACTTAACCATAGAGATCAATGGAGAATAGATGGATGGATTTATTCATGTGGTCCCAACTTAACCATAGAGATCAATGGAGAATAGATGGATGGATTTATTCATGTGGTCCCAACTTAACCATAGAGATCAATGGAGAATAGATGGATGGATTTATTCATGTGGTCCCAACTTAACCATAGAGATCAATGGAGAATAGATGGATGGATTTATTCATGTGGTCCCAACTTAACCATAGAGATCAATGGAGAATAGATGGATGGATTTATTCATGTGGTCCCAACTTAACCATAGAGATCAATGAAGAATAGATGGATGGATTTATTCATGTGGTCCCAACTTAACCATAGAGATCAATGAAGAATAGATGGATGGATTTATTCATGTGGTCCCAACTTAACCATAGAGATCAATGAAGAATAGATGGATGGATTTATTCATGTGGTCCCAACTTAACCATAGAGATCAATGGAGAATAGATGGATGGATTTATTCATGTGGTCCCAACTTAACCATAGAGATCAATGGAGAATAGATGGAAGGATTTATTCATGTGGTCCCAACTTAACCATAGAGATCAATGAAGAATAGATGGATGGATTTATTCATGTGGTCCCAACTTAACCATAGAGATCAATGGAGAATAGATGGATGGATTTATTCATGTGGTCCCAACTTAACTCATTCCTAGACATACTGTACGTCTCCATTTCTTTTCTTTTTTTTCTTCTTTTTTTGTTGTTGAATTTTTACCCCTTTTTCTCCCTAATTTCGTGGTATCCAATTGTTGTTGTAGTAGCTACTATCTTGTCTCATCGCTACAACTCCCGTACGGGCTCGGGAGAGACAAAGGTTGAAAGTCATGCGTCCTCCGATACACAACCCAACCAAGCCGCACTGCTTCTTAACACAGTGCACATCCAACCCGGAAGCCAGCCGCACCAATGTGCCGTAGGAAACACCGTGCACCTGGCCACCTTGGCTAGCGCACACTGCGCCCAGCCCGCCACAGGAGTCGCTGGTGCGCGATGAGACAAGGACACCCCTACCGACCAAGCCCTCCCTAACCCGGGCGACGCTAGGCCAATTGTGCGTCGCCCCACGGACCTCCCGGTCACGGCCGGTTACGACAGAGCCTGGGCGCGAACCCAGGGACTCTGATGGCACAGCTGGCGCTTCAGTACAGCGCCCTTAACCACTGCGCCACCCGAGAGGCCCCCGTCTCCATTTCTGACCATTATTTTGTCTGCCTTCTATTACCTTTCCATTAATCTGGCACTACATTAGCCTTCATTGCTGCTCTTTCTAGAGAGGACGATGGGAGTGTTATGTCAAGAAGGAGCCATTCCTGTACTGGCACTTCTGTTGCAGTCCTCCAACTATGAGGTCCAGGTAAAACATCCACTGTCTCCTGCCCTCAAGCCAAATATTGCTGTTTTTAAAACCACATCAAAGTAACTATGTGCTGCAGTTTTTTAGTGGTTATTTGTTTACAACAATAGTACGCTTATAGCATGATGACCAAGTCTGTGCTTATTTTGTCCCAGTGGTCTTCAGCCTGAACTTCTATTGTGCTCTGAACTGAACTGATATTCTGTCTGTATTTTAGTTCTACAGCTGCTCTGCCCTGAGCAATATAGCCACCGTCCCGGGCCATCATCCCAAAATGTTGGGCATTGGAGACCGTTTTCTGTTGAAGTCTCTGCTGACACTCATGTCCTCATCAGTGCAGAAGGTAATGGTTGGTCTTTTGGCAATCAGGCCCCGTATCCACTTACACAGAGTCAGATGAAGTCGTGAATACCATTTTTATGTCTCTGTGCCCAGTATGAAGGAAGTTAGAGGTAGTTTGGCCAGCCAATGCTAACTGGAGTAAACGCAATGCCTGGAAGTCTATGAATATCTACTAGTATGTCCAACAGATGTTACAGTTTCACACTGAAATGTATTCTGTCATGAAATGTTTTCTTACTCAACCTTGGGCCAAATGTTTGTATTTTATTTCTAGAATGCATCCCAAGCTTGCAGATGCCTCCAAATCCTTTCAGGGAATGGTAATTCTAACGTTTAACCACAGAACACACTCTGTTAATGTTTTAGGCACATATTCAAGATTGTACAGATCCTTGTGGATTGGATGCAGTGTTGTGCTTTGTTTTGTAGTTGTGACCCAGGAGCAGCTGATGTACCTGAACTGTGTGTTGCCTCTGAAGGCCCTTCTGTGCTCCGCTACTCCCCCTCTGACTGAGTCTGCTATAGCACTACTGTCTGAGCTAGCCACACACCAACCCAATAGAGTGAGATTTTTTAAATTAGATGTTGATGGGCGCAGCTATAGCTTCAAGGTTAGAGAGGTGGGCTAGTATCTGGAGGGTTGGTGGTTCGAATCTCAGGTTTGACATATCTGACAGGATTCTATCTATTATCTAATGATGGTGGTGATTACAATCGATGTTATTTGTACCGGTGTTAGCAATCCGTATTCACTGTGTTTCCCTCTAGGAGGGCCTGGTGAATGAGGGCCTGGTACAGATGATAGGGCAGCTGCTCCTCTGTCACAGATCCAGCTCCATCATCAACCACAGTGTTGTTACCATCACCAACCTCAGCAGCACCAGCGAGGGACAGCAGGTAATAATGGCTGCCATGTCGCTCACTTATTCACTCACTAGAATACGAGGCGCTGTTCCAATGTCCACACTACCATATTACGTAGAACGCATGCCCATAACATTGCTTCATTCTTACTGGTCTGCTAGTATGGACATTGGAATGTAGATGTGGTTTCCATCTATATGTTCAGTCACATGTTAACTTTTATCAAACCAAGAATGGTCCTTTAAGATGAATATAGAGACACTGACCTGGTGATGTCACATGAATGCAGTGATTATTGGAAGCCATTTTAAATGCATTTTCATTCATGTGGCCATGGGATGATCAAGCCTTGTGTTGTCTACAGGCTGTTATGGACAGTGAGTGTGTAACGGGACTTCTCAAGGCCCTTGTGTCCAGTGTGACCTCAGAGGAGACCGTTCTGTGTGTCACTTCCTGTTTACATCACCTGACAAGCTGGGGTGAGAATACAAGCAATTCATAAACCAGTTTAATTTATGTCACCTCACCTCTATTACAACTTTTCTCTTTCCTTTTCAGACTTACTTCAGTCTCATTTGGCCACAAAAATTACTCCTGAACATGTTTCAAGTCTGGTGAAGTTCTCTGCACAAATGGACAATCTAGAGCTGTCCTATAGGTCTGCTTCCATCATCAGCAAACTAAAGATGAACGGTAATATGCATGTATTCTGTTTGTTGTCTAGTCCCTTTATTTGATCTGTGACTAGCACCATGATTGATAGTGTAATACTTGCAATAATAAATATATTTTCTCTTAAATGCTATACTGTCTGTATCAGCAAGATTGTCCTATGTGTGCTCATACAGTTGAGCTTTGTGATGTACATAAATTCACTGAAAACCCAGACACGGTTATATTAACAGTATTGCACTTTTCATGATGCCTACTTTTGGCCAGCTAAAAGCCGAACCACCGATCAAGCAACATTATGGACTAAATGTTCAAATCCTGTTGCTGCAGGATTATTTTGCTTTTACAATATACAGTACCAGACAAAAGTTTAGACACACCTACTCATTCAAGGGTTTTTCTTTCTTTTTACTATTTCCTACATTGTAGAATAATAGTGATCATAGTCATCAAAACTATGAAATAACACATATGGAATCATGTAGTAACCAAAAAAGTGTTAAACAAATCAAAATATATTTGAAATTCTTCAAAGTAGCCACCCGTTGCCTTGATGACAGCTTTGTCTCTCTCACTCTGTGTCTCTCTCGCTCTGTCTTGCTTCTCTCAACCAGCTTCACCTGGAATGCTTTTCCAACAGTCTTGAAGGAGTTCCCACATATACTGAACACTTATTGGCTGCTTTTCCTTCACTCTGCGGTCTAACTCATCCCAAAACATTTCAATTGGGTTGAGGTCGGGTGATTGTGGAGGCCAGGTCATCTGATGCAGCACTCCATCACTCTCCTTCTTGGTCAAATAGCCCTTACAAAGCCTGGAGGTGTTTTTGGGTCATTGTCCTGTTGAAAAACAAATGATAGTCCCACTAAGTGCAAAGCGGATGGAATGGCGTATCGCTGAAGAAAGCTGTGGTAGCCATGCTGGTTAAGTGTGCCTTGAATTCTAAATAAATCACTGACAGTGTCACCAGCAAAGCACCCTCGCATGTCCTCCTCCATGCTTCACCGAGGGAACCACACATGCGGAGATCATCCGTTCACCTAGTCTGTGTCTCACAAAGACATGACGGTTGGAATCAAAAACCTCAAATTTGGACTTACCAGACCAAAGGACAAATTTCCACCAGTCTAATGTCCATTGCTCATGTTTCTTGGACCAAGCAAGTCTCTTCTTATTGGTGTCCTTTTAGTAGTTGTTTCTTTGCAGCAATTCGACCGTGAAGGCCTGATTCACACAGTCTCCCCTGAACAGTTGATGTTGAGATGTGTCTGTTACTTGAACTCTGTGAAGCATTTATTTGAACTTATCCTCTGCAGCAGAGGTAGCTCTGGGTCTTTCCTGTGGCGGTCCTCATGAGAGACCGTTTCATCATAGCGCTTGATGCTTTTTGCAACAGCACTTGAAGAATCTTTAGAAGTTCTTGAAAACTTCTGCATTGACTGACCTTCATGTCTTAAAGTAATGATGGACTGTGGTTTCTCTTTGCTTATTTGAGCTGTTCTTGCCATAATATGGACTTGGTCTTTTACTAAATATGGCTATCTTCTGTATACCCCCCTACCTTGTCACAACACAACTGTTTGGCTCAAACACAATAATAAATAAATACATTCCACAAATGAACGTTTAACAAGGTACACCTCTTAATTGAAATGCATTCCTCATGACTACCTCATGAAGCTGGTTGAGAGAATGCTTAGCGTGTGCACAGCTGCCATCAAGGCAAAGGGTGGCTACTTTGAAGAATCTCAAATATAAAATATATTTTGATTTAACACTTTTTGGGGGGGTTACTACATGATTCCATATGTATTATTTCATAGTTTTGTCTTCACTATTATTCTACAATGTAAAAATAAAGAAAAACCCTTGAATGAGTAGGCGTGTCTAAACTTTTGACTGGTGCTGTAGGTCAAATTAAGATCCTACATCTGTACATGCATTTTTTTTCTTGTTGCTCATATATAATACAGCACATGTCATCCAACTACTGACGCCACACTACGCTGCCATCTCTGAATATCTCCTGATGTACCTCAAGAACCAGGAAGTGCGATTCCAACAGCTGAGTATTGTTACTCTATGCAACCTGAAGAAAGGTTGGTCATGGTTTTGTAACAACACTTTAACCAGTCATGCTGTCTATGCCTAAAATACCACATTTCTGTGCTTGATGTCAATAACACTACTTTCTAGTTATCCTGAGAAACATAAACTGTAGTGCATTAACATAAGGGCAGGTACATGCAGTTATAGTCAATGGCTTGTTGTTGTGTTATACTATGTAATAATCTGCTATGTCATGTTATTGTTCAGACGGAGAGTTTTCAGTGCTGATGAGTGATAGTGTGCTGGAGAAGCAGCTAAAATGGGTGCATGCACAGACGGAGCAGACCAGGCAGTTACTGCAGGCGATTCAGATGCCTCCATCCTCCTGACCTGTCCACTGAAGCTCTCTCTGCTTCAGGACACGGACTGACACGTCTCTGCTTCAGGACACGGACTGACACCTCTCTGCTTCAGGACACGGACTGACACCTCTCTGCTTCAGGACACGGACCGACACCTCTCTGCTTCAGGACACGGACTGACACCTCTCTGCTTCAGGACACGGACTGACACCTCTCTTCTTCAGGACACGGACCTACACCTCTCTGCTTCAGGACACGGACTGACACCTCTCTGCTTCAGGACACGGACCGACTCCTCTCTGCTTCAGGACACGGACCGACACCTGTCTGCTTCAGGACACGGACTGACACCTCCCTGCTTTAGGACACGGACTGACACCTCTCTGCTTCAGGACACGGACTGACACCTCTCTGCTTCAGGACACGGACTGACACCTCTCTGCTTTAGGACACGGACCGACACCTCTCTGCTTCAGGACACGGACTGACACCTCTCTGCTTCAGGACACGGACCGACACCTCTCTGCTTTAGGACACGGACCGACACCTCTCTGCTTCAGCACACGGACTGACACCTCTCTGCTTCAGGACACGGACTGACACCTCTCTGCATCAGGACACGGACTGACACCTCTCTGCTTCAGGACACGGACCGACACCTCTCTGCTTCAGGACACGGACCGACACCTCTCTGCTTTAGGACACGGACTGACACCTCTGCTTCAGGACACGGACTGAGATGTGGGATATGCATATTACTGTTTGAACTGACTTGCCATTACCTTTGAACCTGACAATGATTACTGTGTCGTGATTATATTTTTAATGATGTTAAGGCGTTTTATTTTCTGAGTGATCACACTGTTGTGTTCTAAGCATTTACATCTATATTGCACTTGTGAACAGGGGGAAAAGAGGTCTATTATATTTTCATTTTTATACAGATTCAATGCTTTTACAGTTGACAAACCATTATTTAATGCTGCGTTCAGGTGCTAGTCGGAACTAGGAAACTTTACATTTCAGACTTCCTAACTGGTGGTAGTTATACACGTGCCGCTTTCAACCAGTTAGCAAGTCGAACATTTCAGAGTTTCCTAGCACGTGAACGCGCCATAAATACAGCAAGTATTCAGACCTATTGACCTTTTCCCATTTTGTCACGTTACAGCATTACGTTAAAATGGATTAAAAAATATATATTATCCTCATCAATCTACACACAATAGCCCATAATGACAAAGCAAAAACAGTTTTTTTAGACATTTTTTCGAATTATATAAAAGAAGAAAAAAGATCACATTTCCGTAAGTATTCAGATTCTTTACTCAGTACTTTGTTGAAGCACCTTTGGCAGCGATTACAGCCTCTAGTCTTCTTGGGTATGACGCTAC
This sequence comes from Oncorhynchus nerka, assembly GCF_034236695.1. NCBI lineage: Eukaryota > Metazoa > Chordata > Actinopteri > Salmoniformes > Salmonidae > Oncorhynchus > Oncorhynchus nerka. The sequence continues at coordinate 79,403,754 of NC_088407.1, read as the reverse complement.
AAGCTTGGCACACCTTTATTTGGGGAGTTTTTCCCATTCTTCTCTGCAGATCTTCTCAAGCTCTGTCAGGTTGAATGGGGAGGGTCGCTGCACAGCTATTTTCAGGTCTCCAGAGATGTTCGATCTGGTTTAAGTCCGGGCTCTGGCTGGGCCACTGAAAGACATTCATAGACTTGTCTCGAAGCCAATCCTGTATGTCTTGGCTGTGTGCTTAGGGTCATTGTCCTGTTGGAAGGTCAACCTTCTCCCCAGTCTGAGGTCCTAAGTGTTCTGGAGCAGGTTTTCATCAAGGATCTCGCTGTACTTTGCTCCGTTCATCTTTCCCTCGATCCTGACTAATATCCTAGTTCCTGCAGCTGAATAACATCCCCACAGCATGATGCTGCCACCACCATGCTTCACCGTAGGGTTGGTGCCAGGTTTCTTCCAGATGTGAGAGAATCTAGTTTCTCATGAGCTGAGAGTTTTTAAGTGCGTTTTGGCAATCTCAAAGCAGGCTGTCATGTGCCTTTAACTGAGTAGTGGCCACTCTACCATAAAGGCCTAGTTGGTGGAGTACTGCAAGGATGGTTGTCCTCCTGGAAGGTTCTCCCATTTTTAACAGAGGAACTCAGGCACTATGTTAGAGTCACCATCAGGTTCTTGGTCACCTTCCTGACCAAGGCCCTTTTCCCGATTGCTCAGTTTTGCTGGACGGCCAGCTCTAGGAAGAGGCTTGGTGGTTCAAAACTTCTCATAGCAAAGGGTCTGAATACTTATGTAAATAAGGTATGTTTAAAAAAAAAAAAGGAATACATGTAGAAAAATGTATACTAACCTATTTTCGCTTTGTCATTATGGGGTATTGTGTGTAGATTGATGAGAAAACATGTAGTTTAATCCATTTTATAATAAGGCTGTAACATAACAAAATGTGGAAAAGGTGAAGGGATCTGAATACTTTCTGAATGCACTGTACGTGGACAGGAGTGCAGTGTATGAAACAAGTGACAACCTACTCATACCAGATCACAGTTTTATCAGTGCATTGCTTTATTTGTTTTTACACTTTAAAAGACAGACTTACATTTTACACTTCAGACTCTTATTTGTTTTCTAAAATGATTGCACAATTTCCAAGTAAGGAACTGCCAAAATACTTTTGGAAGTGGTCCACCCTCAAGTGAGTATAGTTCTCTAAAATGACAAACCACACAAGTTCCATAGCAGCTTTGAAAAATATTAGATTATAGTCAGAAAGTGGCCTTTATTTGAACTCAAAACAAAAGCTTTTGCTCTGAAACTAGCACACCACTATTCTGTTAACTGGAAGGCAAAGTGCTCAAATAGCAGCATAGTTAGGAAAAGCTAAAGCACATGGCTAAAAACATCAGACATGATTGGGAGATATTCAGTGCCAATACAGTTAAAAATGTATAGACAGAATACATATTTTTATTAGTAAATTGTGTATCTTAACGCCCATCATATCAAACTACTCATTTAATCAGTTTAAATCTGCAGCTATGAGGCATGGACCCTCATTTACAGTCTAGATAAAACATTGTTCAGAGTTGTTGCAATGACAAACAAGCTCCCCTGTCTAGTGTTGTACATGGTGATGACAAATGCAGCTCGTGACATTTTGGATTAAAGAGAAGTGTGACCAAATGGTGGTAAGCTCCTTCGAGATCAGAAAGTCCTCCAGAGAAATGTGTGTTTCTCATCACATACGCTCTCTAAAAGTGCAGGGCAGGAAAAAGGCTGCAGTTATTCCTTTCTTTGTCAAAAAAAAGGACAAAACGCCACAGCTGTGGAAAGATTCGTGGATGTGCTGTCTCCCCTCTCTGATCTGTACGATACTCAGATAACTTCTAAGGAGTGTGTGATAGAAATGGGTTAATAACATCAAATCACTTGATTCACATATATATCTTAGACTTAGAGACACATACAAAGAAATGATTGAGAGACCTTAAATATGTAATCTGCTTCTGGGTTCGAATCAAACTTTGAATATTGAGAGCCCATAACCTCTTGGCGGTAGAAATCTTGGACTTTTGGGGGGAATCTAGTGTTCACGACTCTAGCGTAATATCTACATAGCATAGAGAGTATAGATGAGCTGACAGAGGATGTGATGAGCTCTCACCTGCCCTCTGATGGGACTGGATCTCCTCCATGCCGGTCAGAGTTAGCAGGGACCTGAATGAACAAATGAGTTAATACATTAATGTTCCATAAGAAAATGTACTTGGCAACATACAATAACATCACTTCAGATAACATTATATCACAGAACATACATCATAAGACATGATCAAACAGACAAATATACTTTGTAGGGGCGGCAGGTAGCCTAGTGCTTAGAGTGTTGGGCCAGTAACCGAAAGGTCGCTGGATCGAATCCCTGAGCTGACAAGGTAAAAATCTGTCGTCCTGCCCCTGAACAAGGCAGTTAACCCACTGTTCCTAGGCCGTTAACTGACTTGCCTAGTTAAATAACTAAGGTTACATTTTTAAAAATAAATATATATAGGGTTATATTATATACACTGCTCAAAAAAATAAAGGGAACACTAAAATAACACATCCTAGATCTGAATGAATGAAATATTCTTATTAAATACTTTTTTCTTTACATAGTTGCATGTGCTGACAACAAAATCACACAAAAATAATCAATGGAAATCAAATATATCAACCCATGGAGGTCTGGATTTGGAGTCACACTCAAAATTAAAGTGGAAAACCACACTACAGGCTGATCCAACGTTGATGTAATGTCCTTATAACAAGTCAAAATGAGGCTCAGTAGTGTGTGTGGCCTCCACGTGCCTTTATGACCTCCCTACAACGCCTGGGCATGCTCCTGATGAGGTGGCGGATGGTCTCCTGAGGGATCTCCTCCCAGACCTGGACTAAAGCATCCGCCAACTCCTGGACAGTCTGTGGTGCAACGTGGCGTTGGTGGATGAACCTGCTTTCATCTGTGAAGAGGACAGGGCGCCAGTGGCGAATTTGCCAATCTTGGTGTTCTCTGGCAAATGCCAAACATCCTGCACAGTGTTGGGCTGTAAGCAGAACCCCCACCTGTGGACGTCGGGCCCTCATACCACCCTCATGGAGTCTGTTTCTGACCGTTTGAGCAGACACATGGACATTTGTGGCCTGCTGGAGGTAATTTTGCAGGGCTCTGGCAGTGCTCCTCCTGCTACTCCTTGCACAAAGGCGGAGGTAGCGGTCCTGCTGCTGGGTTGTTGCCCTCCTACGGCCTCCTCCACGTCTTCTGATGTACTGGCCTGTCTCCTGGTAGCGCCTCCATGCTCTGGACACTACGCTGACAGACACAGCAAACCTTCTTGCCACAGCTCGCATTGATGTGTGGGTTGTAGACTCCGTCTCATGTTACCACTAGAGTGAAAGCACCGCCAGTATTCAAAAGTGACCAAAACATCAGCCAGGAAGCATAGGAACTGAGAAGTGGACTGTGGTCACCACCTGCAGAACCACTTCTTTATTGGGTGTGTCTTGATAATTGCCTAAACTTTCCACCTGTTGTCTATTCCATTTGCACAACAGCATGTGAAATGTATTGTCAATCAGTGTTTCTTCCTAATTTTTTTGAGCAGTGTATATATATACAGTTGAAGTCGGATGTTTACATACACCTTAGCCAAATACATTTAAACTCAGTTTTTCACAATTCCTGACATTTAATCCTAGTAAAAATTGAAATACATACCTTGAAATACATCCACAGGTACACCTCCAATTGACTCAAATTATGTCAATTAGCCTATCAGAAGCTTCTAAAGCCATGACATAATTTTCTGGAATTTTCCAATCTGTTTAAATGCACAGTCAACTTAGTGTATGTAAACTTCTGACCCACTGGAATTGTGATACAGTTAATTATAAGTGAAATAATCTGTCTGTAAACAATTGTTGGAAAAATGACTTGTGTCATGAACAAAGTAGATGTCCTAACCGACTTGCCAAAACTATAGTTAGTTAACAAGAAATTTGTGGAGTGGTTGAAAAACAAGTTTTAATGACTTCAACCTAAGTGTATGTAAACTTCCGACTTCAACTGTATATACACATAGAAATGTCCTTGTTTTTGAAAGAAAAGCCATTTTTTTTGTCCATTAAAATAAAAAAATGTAAATCACTGATGAATAATTTTGAGGCTGATTCCCTGAACTGTCAATGTTTCTAATTTGTTGTTTTATGATTTTGTTATACTCTTGTGAATTCTATGTTTTTTACTAGATTACTTGTAGTTTTTCATGTTGTCTGTCTGTAATTGTGTAATGACTTAGTGTTGCCTATCTTGGCCAGGACACTCTTGAAAAAGAGATTTCAAATCTCAATGAGCCCTTCCTGGTTAAATAAAGGTTAAATAAATAAATAAAACATCAAATTGATCAGAAATACAGTGTAAACATTGTTAATGTTGTAAATGACTATTGTAGCTGGAAACGGCTGATTTATAATTGAAGATCTGTGTACTACACCCTTCACAGAACAGAGCAAGCTGTCTCTAGCCATAATAGAAAGAGGAGTGGGAGGCCCCGGTGCACAGCTGAGCAAGAGGACTAGTACATTAGAGTGTCTAGTTTGAGAAACAGACGCCTCACAAGTCCTCAAGTGGCAGCTTCATTAAGTAGTACCTGTAAATCACCAGTCTCAACGTCAACAGTGAAGAGGCAGTTCAAGGATGCTGGCCTTCTAGGCAGAGTTCTGTCCAGTATCTGTGTTCTTTTGCCCATCTTAATCCTTTCTTTTTATTGGCCAGTCTGAGATATGGCTTTTTCTTTGCAAATCTGCCTAGCAGGCCAGCATCCCGGAGTCACCTCTTCACTGTTGACATTGAGACTGGTGTTTTGCAGGTTTGAAGTTATTTTAATGGACAAAAGAATGTGCTTTTCTTACAAAAACAATAACATTTCTAAGTGACCCCAAACTTTTGAATGGGAGTGTATATACCTGCTTTCTTTGAAGGCCACGACAGGAACCATGTTGTCTTCCACGCCACTCAGACCTAGATTGGATGGCTTGGTCCCCGTCCCGACCCCTAGGTTGATGACCTCTTCTAAAGTGCCGTTGCCGTTCTTCACAGGCTCAGTGTTCTTTTTTGTTTGGGCTTCCTCTGGAGAGGGGTTTCTGTTTGTCTTCCCATTCAGGACAGGCGTCTGCATGAAAACAATCATGTCCATTTTGTTTCAAGGCAAGTTCTGTTTTTATTTAAGTAAAATATGGTTAATAAGGATGGTATCGGGGGCAGGAAAGTACAAGTGCTTTTTGTTTAGTTTTACGCTAAAGCCTTTGAGATGGATTTCTGCATGAAAGCAATCACATCATGAAAGCAACTTTGGCAGTTTGGTCAAGGACAAGTTTTTTTCTTTTTAAACTGTGGTAATTAACCTCTTAAGCAAAAAGAAAGTCAACTTCGGTACTTGTGGCAGAAAACCTGAGTGCTTCAGGGCAATGTACTGTTCCTCTGAACTAGGCTGGTGGACTTACTTTTTTATCTTCAGTTGAGGTCTTCCTAGTCCTCCTCATGATCAACTCCAGTCGCTGAAAACAAAAAGAAGTCTGAAAAGTCTTAAAAGCTTTCATTTAGAATTTCATAACACCCTTGTCAAAACTAATTTTTAATAACACAACATTTCCCCTTTTTTTTTTGTGAAACACAACAACAATTACCCCTAACATCCCCCCACCCCATGTATTGAAGTTGAGCGTCAATAAATAAAGATCCTGGGTGCTCTCTTGTAGTAAATTTTACACTATCTGGATCCCCTAGAATATCCTATGAAGAATTTCAGAATGATAAGAATATGGCACATAACGACCCTGGTGTTTCTCATAACTGCGTAGAGTTCACATCTTCCCTCCATTGTCACCTTTTTCCTCTCCTGCCGTTGTTCCTCCTCCTTCTGGAAGTGCTTCTCTCTCTGCAGCCTCTGCTGCTCTGCCTTGTCCCTGGCCTGGGCCTCCTCCTCCTCTCTCTGGGACAGGACACAGAGAACCAAAGCCATTACGGAACCAGATGCTACATTATTAACATTGATATAAACTTTATATACCGTACATAAATGGGCGAAGTTGGGCTTCTAGTAAAATTGTATTAATAGATCAGATCCCTCACCTGTTTCTGGAGGAGAGCAGCTTCCTGTGTGGCCCGGATGGCTCTCTCCTCCTCTGCATGTCTCTGCTCCTCTTCCTCCCTCCTCTCCACTACCAGCCACTGGGCCTCAGCCTCGAGCCGTGCTCGCTCCTCTGCCCTCCTGCGCTCCAGCTCCTCTCTGCCTCTCCAGTGATGCCACATGACATGACATTACGTAACATGTACATAACAGCACAGCACATTACCATACAAATGAATCTATCCTCTGATCATGTGAAATGCTCCCTCAGACCAGGTTTTCCCAAACTCGGTCCCAGGGTCCCCCCTGGGTGCATGTTTTGGTTTTTGCCTTAGCACTACACAGCTGATTCAGATAATCAAAGCTGGCTGATGAGTTGGTTTGAAACAGCTGTGTAATGCTAGGACAAAAACCAAGACATGGGGGGGCACCTGGGGGGTGAGGGGGGGGGGGGGACCTGGGGGCCAGGACCGATTTTTGGAAACCCTGCTTTAGACTACTTCTGAAGGTCAGTTGTCATTTTTTTATTCACAACCAGATGTTTGTCTTTTAGGCAAAAAGATTACTCAGGTTGTTTTTCCTACTGGGAAGATGAATGTTGGGTCAGTAGAAGACAGATGGGAAGATGTAAGGTGGCCCTCTGTCCGTACCTCTCTATCTCCTCCCTGCGCAGGCATTCCTCCTGCTCTCTCTCTCTCTTCAGACGGGCCTCTCTTCTCTTCTCGGCCAGAAGACATGAGGCCTCCTCTGGATCCATGGTGCCAGCAGACGGCCTGGTGCAGGAGGGGGCTCCAGGAAGGGGGCCTGAGGAGGTTTACATGTCTTAAGAGTCACTCATAAGAGTCCAAATTCACATTGAACCACATGGGTAGAACTGGACTTCCTGCATTGACTGAACTCAAATGGAATTGACCACAACCCTATACTCTACATTACAATATCTGAAATGTATCTAGGGAATTCTAGAAATAAATGGTAGTTGATGGTGCAGTACCTTGCATTTTTAGATGCTCACTCTGACCTGTATCACCCCCAGTTCTAGGTGTGGGGAGTGTCTGAGGTTCTGCTGAGCCTACGAATGGTTGGACCTGGTCCCATGCTGCTGCTGAGATGCTGATTGGTTGTGAGTTCCCGGTGGAGAGGGTATGATTGGGGACTGGAGCCCAAGGAGAGATGGTCTGGCTGGGCCGTGAGTTCCCAGGGGAGAGGGTGTGATTGGAGACTGGAGCCCAAGGAGAGATGGTCTGGCTGGGCCGTGAGTTCCCAGAGGAGAGGGTGTGATTGGAGGCTGGAGCCCAAGGAGAGATGGTCTGGCTGGGCCGTGAGTTCCCAGGGGAGAGGGTTTGGTTGGAGACTGGAGGACCATCCTCCTCCGGAACAGGGTACAGTTCCAACCCAACCTGCTGTGATGGAGGCTGTCTGATCACAGGTTTGTGTCTGATCACAGGTTTACTGAAAAGAAGAAGAAGAGGAGAATACTTTTGTTGAGATAAATAAGCAAACAACATCCATTTACTGGAAAGGTTAGACGTATTCCACAAGACGTGTGGTTGGTTAAATTATACACAACAATTCTCAACAGAGTGCTCTCTCTGCATGATAAGTAGTTTGTGTGACACGACATCCAGACGTAGTAGCAGACAAACAATCACATACCGTTCTGGAGAGGGCACTGCATCTCTGCTCTGTATGTTTGTGGGTAACACTTTCACAGGAGCATTGGGTATGTGAGGCTGCTGTCTATTCCTCCTGAACGTCCTCTCACTCTCCTTCTGCTGTGCTGCTTTTAACTTCATAATAAATCAACAGACATGTTACAAGACCGTTTTACTGCAGTCTGTTAGCTTCATAATAAATCAACAGATCATTTTACTGCAGTCTGTTAGCTTCATAATAAATCAACAGATAATTTTACTGCAGTTTAACTTCATAACAAATCAACAGATCATTTTACTGCAGTCTGTTAACTTCATAACAAATCAACACATAATTTTACTGCAGTCTGTTAACTTTATAACTAATCAACAGATCATTTTACTGCAGTCTGTTAACTTCATAACAAATCAACACATCATTTTACTGCAGTCTGTTAACTTTATAACTAATCAACAGATCATTTTACTGCAGTCTGTTAACTTTATAACAAATCAACAGATCATTTTACTGCAGTTTGTTAACTTTGTAACAAATCAAAAGATCATTTTACTGCAGTTTATTAACTTTATAACAAATCAACAGATCATTTTACTGCAGTCTGTTAACTTCATAACAAATCAACAGATCATTTTACTGCAGTCTGTTAACTTCATAACAAATCAACAGATAATTTTACCGCAGTCTGTTAGCTTCATAACAAATCAACAGATCATTTTACCGCAGTCTGTTAACTTCATAACAAATCAACAGATAATTTTACTGCAGTCTGTTAACTTCATAACAAATCAACAGATAATTTTACTGCAGTCTGTTAACTTTATAACAAATCAACAGATCATTTTACTGCAGTTTGTTAACTTCATAACAAATCAACAGATCATTTTACTGCAGTCTGTTAACTTCATAACAAATCAACAGATCATTTTACTGCAGTCTGTTAACTTCATAACAAATCAACAGATCATTTTACTGCAGTCTGTTAACTTCATAACAAATCAACAGATCATTTTACTGCAGTCTGTTAACTTCATAACAAATCAACAGATCATTTTACTGCAGTCTGTTAACTTCATAACAAATCAACAGATCATTTTACTGCAGTCTGTTAACTTCATAACAAATCAACAGATCATTTTACTGCAGTCTGTTAACTTTATAACAAATCAACAGATCATTTTACTGCAGTTTGTTAACTTCATAACAAATCAACAGATCATTTTACTGCAGTCTGTTAGCTTCATAACAAATCAACAGATCATTTTACTGCAGTCTGTTAACTTTATAACTAATCAACAGATCATTTTACTGCAGTCTGTTAACTTCATAACAAATCAACAGATCATGTTACTGCAGTCTGTTAACTTCATAACAAATCAACACATCATTTTACTGCAGTCTGTTAACTTTATAACTAATCAACAGATCATTTTACTGCAGTCTGTTAACTTTATAACAAATCAACAGATCATTTTACTGCAGTTTGTTAACTTTGTAACAAATCAAAAGATCATTTTACTGCAGTTTATTAACTTTATAACAAATCAACAGATCATTTTACTGCAGTCTGTTAACTTCATAACAAATCAACAGATCATTTTACCGCAGTCTGTTAACTTCATAACAAATCAACAGATCATTTTACCGCAGTCTGTTAGCTTCATAACAAATCAACAGATCATTTTACCGCAGTCTGTTAACTTCATAACAAATCAACAGATAATTTTACTGCAGTCTGTTAACTTCATAACAAATCAACAGATCATTTTACTGCAGTCTGTTAACTTCATAACAAATCAACAGATCATTTTACTGCAGTCTGTTAACTTCATAACAAATCAACAGATCATTTTACTGCAGTCTGTTAACTTCATAACAAATCAACAGATCATGTTACTGCAGTCTGTTAACTTCATAACAAATCATGTTACTGCAGTCTGTTAACTTCATAACAAATCAACAGATCATTTTACTGCAGTCTGTTAACTTCATAACAAATCAACAGATCATTTTACTGCAGTCTGTTAACTTCATAACAAATCAACAGATCATTTTACTGCAGTCTGTTAACTTCATAACAAATCAACAGATCATTTTACTGCAGTCTGTTAACTTCATAACAAATCAACAGATCATTTTACTGCAGTCTGTTAGCTTCATAACAAATCAACAGATCATTTTACTGCAGTCTGTTAACTTCATAACAAATCAACAGATCATGTTACTGCAGTGATTGAGGTTTATTATTAGTAAACATGCTTCCAGAAAAGGGACATTTGTCTGTTATCTTTCAAACGTGTGTCTTCTGTAGATTACGACAGTTAATATAATCTACCTAACAATACAGCATATATCTGATAGAAACATGAGACAGAAGGAATGGAGCCATGCTCATTTTATTGCGGTCATTTTGGGACGGCAGAAAGACATCAAAGTAATTTAGGCTTATAACCAACAAATGTTGTATCTTCAAAAATGTATAGAAATGTGTGCCTCTCTGTTAGAGTATGACAATGAATATCGTCCAGTAATCCAGTATACACGATGAATGAATAGAATATAAAATGAATGAAAAGAATATAGAGTTCATTGTCTTCCTCCAATGAAATAATTTCCCTCAAGTTCGTGCATTACATGGACACAAAATAACAACACCATCCCACCAACCCAGTCGACCCAGACATTTAACAGTCATAGAGATGAAACTATCTATCTCTATGTTTACAATTACATTTCCAGCAGGTATTACCTGTGATGTAATATAACCTGTGATGTAATATTACCTGTGATGTTATATAACCTGTGATGTTATATAACCTGTGATGTTATATAACCTGTGATGTTATATAACCTGTGATGTAATATTACCTGTGATGTTATATAACCTGTGATGTTATATAACCTGTGATGTAATATTACCTGTGATGTAATATAACCTGTGATGTAATATTACCTGTGATGTTATATAACCTGTGATGTAATATTACCTGTGATGTAATATTACCTGTGATGTTATATAACCTGTGATGTAATATTACCTGTGATGTAATATAACCTGTGATGTAATATAACCTGTGATGTAATATTACCTGTGATATAATATTACCTGTGATGTAATATAACCCGTGATGTAATATTACCTGTGATGTAATATTACCTGTGATGTAATATAACCTGTGATGTAATATTACCTGTGATGTAATATTACCTGTGATGTTATATAACCTGTGATGTAATATTACCTGTGATGTAATATAACCTGTGATGTAATATTACCTGTGATGTAATATTACCTGTGATGTAATATTACCTGTGCCATGATGATGGATCAGTTGCTGCTACACTCTTAGAAAAAAAGGTTCTATCCATAACCTAAAAGGGTACTTCGGCTGTCCCCATAGGAGAACTATTAGAAGAACCCTTTTCGGTTCCAGGTAGAACCCTTTCTACAGAGGGTTCTACATCGAACCAAAAAGGGTTCTGCCTGGAACCAAATAGGGTTCTCCTATGGGGACAGCTGAAGATCCCTTTTGGAACCCTTTTTTCTAAGAGTGTAAAGGCTGGGACTGAGGGAGGTGGCTACCTGGTAGTTTGCCCAGATGATAGACTGGTAGTCTGCCCGGAGATTTGCCTGGAAGTCTGACTGTGCCCGGTGGTGGTCAGGTGTGTCAGAGTGGTAGTCTGCCTGGAGGCCTGCCCGCACCCGGTGATGGTCAGGTGTGCCAGAGCGGTAGTCTGCCTGGAGGCCTGCCCGCACCCGGTGGTGGTCAGGTGTGCCAGAGCGGTAGTCTGCCTGGAGGCCTGCCCGCACCCGGTGGTGGTCAGGTGTGCCAGAGCGGTAGTCTGCCTGGAGGCCTGCCCGCACCCGGTGGTGGTCAGGTGTGCCAGAGCGGTAGTCTGCCTGGAGGCCTGCCCGCACCCGGTGGTGGTCAGGTGTGCCAGAGCGGTAGTCTGCCTGGAGGCCTGCCTGCACCCGGTGGTGGTCAGGTGTGCCAGAGCAGTGTGGTGATTTATGACAGTTGGTGGCAGTGGCAGGTATGGAGTGGCATGAAGCTGAACGGGGACAAACATGGACAACTGAACCAGATGGTTTCATTGTTTTGGAGCAATGGGGTGACGGTTAGCAAGTGATACAGTGAAAGAATGTGAGTGTGCCCAACAATGGTTGAAAAAAGGAGAGGAAAGGAAGCAGAGAGTCAGTAAATAAGTAATTAAGTAAGCATTGTCCAAATCCATATTGGAACGTAAATTCCCCTACAATCAATTAATTTAACCAAATACACTTTATTGATGCTATGTCCTTTTTCTTGGATTGAGATCTGGTCTTCTACACCTGCATTGCCTGCTGTTCGGGGTTTCTGTACAGCACTTTGAGATATCAGCTGATGTAAGAAGGGCTTTATAAATACATTTGATTTGATTTGTTCTTTATACATGTGGGGCGGCAGGGTAACCTAGTGGTTAGATTGTTGGACTAGTAACCGAAAGGTTGCAAGTTCAAATCCCCGAGCTGACAAGGTACAAATCTGTCATTCTGCCCCTGAACAGGCAGTTAACCCTCCTAGGCCAGCATTGAAAATAAGAATTTGTTCTTAACTGACTTAAATAAAATGTCTATGTATACCAAACATTAGAAACACCTTCCTAATATTGAGTTGCACCCCCTTTAAGCCCTCAGAACAGCCGCAATATGTCGGGACATGGTGTTGAAAGCGTCCAACATGCTGGCCCATGTTGACTCCAAAGCTTCCCACAGTTGTGTCAAGTTGGCTGGATGTCTATTGGGTGGTGCAACATTCTTGATACAGACGGGAAACTGTTGCGTGTGAAAAACCCAGCAGTGTTGCAGTTCTTGACACAAACCGGTGTGCCTGGCACCTACTACCATACCCTGTTCAAAGGCACTTTGATCTTTTGTCTTTCCCATTCACCACCTAAATGGCACACACACACAATCCATATCTCAATTGTCTCAAGCCTTAAAAATCCTTATTTAACCTCATCCCCTTCATCTACACTTATTGTGGATTCAACAAGTGACATCAATAAGGGTCAGTCTATGTCATGTAAAGAGCAGGTGTTCCTAATATTTTGAACACTCAGTGTATAACTGTTATTCTACAGGCTTTTGGAAGTACCTTCCTCTTCTCTTGACTGACAACTATGACTCCTTCTCCTGGCTAGGTAGGAGCATGTAGGGGTTAGGAGGCGACAGACCAGAGCCCTCTCCCAGGCAGTCAGGGGAGAGCTGCGAGGAACTACAACAGAGCCAAGCACAGTGGAGAAAAGACAACGCACAAGGACAGAGAAAAAATAGCATAGAAAATACAAGACAGAGATAGACAATTACAAGTAAGAAAGGGTATGAAATCGGACGAAAGTTAAGGTCTAAAGATGTTACAGGGTGAAAGAATAAAGCTCAGCAGCTGAAGGGTTAAGAAGATGAAGCAAAGTCAAACAGACACTCAAAAGTAGTGCACCAAATAGGAAATAGGGCGCCATTTGAAACATATTCTTTACTCATTTACCGCTCTTGTTGTTGGTCTTCCTTCCTCGAGAGCCCTGGCTCAGTCTCTGTTTGGCCCTCTGGCACTTCTCTAAGGTCTTCTTCACCACAGACTCATTGCGCTCCTTCAGACAACAACAAACCTCATTGTCAGTGTAAGGAATTGCTATTTCGTATGCAGGTGACTAACTTACTGCTAATTACATGGCTACAACTCACAGTAAAGCCTGTGGGGTCCCCTACAGGATAGCTCCCACATTACACACATAATCTCCTTTTATTTTTAACCGAACACTGTGTGCCCGAAGAAGATCCTACGATGATGGACAGACAACTGAGCCAATGGCGGAAGACTACAGACTACAACCAGCTGAACCAATCCGGAGATCCGATCTTCCTAGGGTCAACCTACTTTCTGTGACGTATATAAGAGCTGTGCTGACTGTTTACGCTCTCTGCCTGCTGTTCCAACACGAACTAACGGAAGAGCCGTATTTACGTGTACCAGATATTTTCACTCTGAATAAACTGTTTACTTGTCATAAAATTTACCACTTAGTCTGAATCGATCCTTGACCGGCTCACCCATCTACATATCCAATTGCTAACAGAAATGGTAGCAGAGGATGGTTAACTAACGGTCCAGTCGAAGCGAGCAGATTGGGTGTGAGAGAGGGGTGAGCGCGTGGAGAGGAAGATCCGAGAAGGACGGGTGATTTGATTCTCGGGGGGTGGACAACAATTCTACTCAACTCGGGAAACTGATCTAAAGGTGCACCATAAATAAGGTAAGCAAAACCTGTTAAATCAAACTTTGCATATTGTCGTATAGTCTGCCTAAATTTTGATCAGTATTTCCGAGTAAGTATGAATTCTTGTGTAAATTTATAATTTGCTGACGAGTCGAAAAGAACAGTGTAGTGAAGATATGTAGTAACAAGCCAGCGACGGCTGGTGTGATATGAATCAATGATGAGATATCAGTCACAGTCTGATAGCTTTCAATGATGAGAGATCAATTAAAGGCCTAAAAAGTTCCAATAGGGATCGGACATATATAAATTCAGTTCCGATAGGGGTTGGACATGCGCATCAATGCTGATAGGGGTTAGTGCGATAGGGATCGGGAATAGAGAGATTCGCCGATAGGGATCGGCTTTCAGGGGTCAGAGAGATAACGTGTATTAATTAATTCTGATAGGGGTTAAATTCGATAGGGATCAGTAGGGGATAGAATTGGATTCTAGAGTTGAATTCTATCCAGTAAATCCGCTTAGCTCGGTCTGATAGGGGTCGATTTAATAAGAGGTCAGAGATATAACCAATATTTGTATGTTTTGTCTATTTGTAACTGTTAATATGTACCTATGACTTCTGTGTTCTGACAGTTGTTATAGAATTTTATTAATTGGCCTGTACTGAGTTATTTTAATAGGAATGAGTGAATTGTGATTGACCAATATGTTAAATTCCTTCGGGACCCTGTTTGTTCTGAAATCTGCATAGAAAACTGTCCTAATTATATATATATTGGGTTGTGTATAGAGGTGAGGGAAAGCAGAGGCTGTGTTTTAACATGTAACAGACACGATTATGAATGTTGGAAATTCAATGAGAATTTCATACGAATGAATGTGGTGATAGATGAACCGAATCTGCATGTAAAATGTCCTATTGATACGTTGTGTACTATCGAATAGGTCTTGTGGAGGTGTGGTTATAGTTAAATGATAGATGAACCGAATCTGCATGTAAAATGTCCTATTGATATCGAATAGGTCTTGTGGAGGTGTGGTTATAGTTAAATGATAGATGAACCGAATCTGCAAGTAAAATGTCCTATTGATAACGAATAGGTCTTGTTGAGGTGTGGTTGGATTGAATGAATCTGCATGAAAAATGCCCTGTTGAAAAGCTGTCTACTATTTAACAGGTTATGTGAGAGGTGTAGTCGAGTGGATGTAGGATGTGTGAGTTTGGCGTTCCACTAGACAGAGATCGGGAATGATGTGACCATTGCACATCAAACAATAACATAATATAACCAGAGTTGACTAGAGATTTTGAGACCGGGGAAATTAAATTGAGAGAAACGTTTGTCGCGGAGTAAACCGCTAGGTTGGGATACGTAACTGGGCTATTATGCACACGTGCTGATAGACAAGGCCATCTCAGTAGTCGAATGACCGTGCAAACTTGATTGACAGCCGCCGGGCTAAAACACTGATTTTCGCTTTTTTCATTCCTGTTGATATTGCCTAAAGAGATTGCTATAGAATCGCTCAAATTTAAATGTATAATCAGGAACAAAATGACTGATGTGTAATTGAAATAATATCTGAATATAATATTTAAATATTGAGACTAAATAGTTGAATAGATCCCTTGGTTGTGCGCTCCACAAATCCCATACCGACCCATGCGTTTTTCTCGAACTAAAACATACAAAGGAGAAGCTCAGAGATAAGACAGAGCACGTGCAGCAGTGTCTCTTCGAGTACATCGTGGGTATTAATCAACGTCGGGCGAAGTATATGCTAACTATATTCAGATAGAAGGAGAGAATTCCGATTAAAACTACGATTAAATTCCGATTGAATTAAATAAAATCACGATTAAAAATTCACAATGGCGACCCTCAATACTCCAAAGCTGAGGTTTAATGAGTTCCTAGAACAAAAAATAGAATATAGATCAGGGGGAAAGAAACAATGGAAGCACATGAAGAAAGTTTGGGAGGGATTAAAGCTAAAATGGACACAGGAAGGTCATTTAGGAGGGGAACCGCCATCCGCAGTTCAGCTGAAAACAATGGAATGTGGGTTAAGAGAGAAAGAGGCAGAAAAGAACAAAATTCACGTATTTAAGAAAGAAGGGTCAGATACGAAGGGAGCGAGATTAATGAGAATCCTAATTGAGGGAAAACTTTGGGCGTTTAAATTAGTGCTATTTTCTGTTGTTCAGATGCCGGAGTAACAAATGCAGATAACTGAAAATTGGGTCTATTTGCGGAGAATCTCAGTGGTGGAGTTCTCGCCTGCCACGTGGGAGGCCGGGGTTCGGTTCCCAGTTGAGGTGTAAAGAGCAGTTATATATGTCTGAGTTTTTGGTTTTAATTAAACTAATTGTTTTGCAGAGAAAGTTATAGTCACTAGTATTGGTATAAGATATAAACTGAACGTTTTAAATAGTTTGTTTGGTTCAAATTGAAAGACTAATTCATTCAACTTAATATAAGAACGGAGATTTTGATGCAAGGCGATGTCTGTTCACTAAATGATTTGTTGGGAATAATACATTGGGAAAAGAGTCGTAATTAAAATGCTAATTCAAAGACGAGACAGTAACTTAAATCAAATTAATTCTGAATAATAACGAGGGAACAATTACGATAGATTTGTGTCCATCGAAATGTTTTTATAAGATTAGCGAATTGAGAGATGTTGATTGATGTTGTAAACTCTAAATCAGGATTCAACAGATGTGATAAATTAGGTTTGGTTTATCGAACCCGAAATACTGTTGTTGCAGACAGCCAACCATTATTTACAATGAGTTGAAAATCGTTGCGAAATGAGTCAAGATTGAGCGCTTGTTGATGACATCACTAGCGAGGTTTCCGTCGCCACGGAAATGATGTCTTGACTGGGGGTGACAGAGAAAATGGTTAGTGTCCTTTAAAAGGAGTATGTAAATCGTCAGGAAAGATGCTAAAAACTAGCAGCTGATTCGCTGGGTGGGTATCATTGATTTGTGGCGTTTATTTGGACTGTAATTGGGCCGTGAGAGAGAGGGATTGGATGTCTGAGTCATAAAACATCGTGATGGTGGATTCTGATGGTTGTTGATTTTTGGTTTGATCGTTTGAATAGCACCAGTGAATTTGAGCACTGTTTCCATTATGTGGAACGGTGTCACAGTATTAATGGTGAAAAGCAACCTCTATGGTAAAACATAATTGTACATGTTTCGGTAAACTAGCGAGGTTGAATTTGATTATTTGAACATTTCCCTTGATACGTAACAGGGGCAAGTTGTTTTTCCTTGAGGAACACGCAGATGGTGTTTTGTTTTATTGAGATGTAAATGTGAGTTGAAGGAGCCAAGGGAAAATACGTTATTTTTATTAAATATCAGGGATTATAATATTGGGGAGAATGAGGCCATAAACGACCAAATTGGAAAGGCCTGGAAGTTTTGATTAATCATTAAGGTTTGCAAATATATACACATAAAACATTTGTTAGGACTATTTGTTTTGGTGCAAAGGTATTTTAAAGAGACACGCTCAAATATGGAACTTTATGAGTTTTTATTTTATGAGTTTTAAATTACACAAGTGAATTTGGATTTTAAGGATAAAGGGTTCTTTAATATGTCTAGTGTAGTATAGAACTTGACTATAAAAGGGTGGGTTGACTCATGGACCTTATCATCACTGTCTTCTAAGGTCTGATCAGCCTTGGGGAGAGTCATTGGTATAATGAATGTGGTCATATTGAGTACTAGTTTTAAGGTAAATTCATTATAAAGGAGTTTAGGTTAGGAGGTTAGGATAGGATATATATTAAGCCAATAGGGCAGGGAATTACATAGAAAAATAAGTTTCAGTTCTTAGGGGTGATAAATCACTGTAGACAAGGAATTCTGCACTCTGCAACATATATTAAATTCATGTTATTGTCAGATAGAATACTGAGAGTCCTTGAAGGAAGGATTTTGATATGATAAGCAATTTGTTTTGATTTTTTTTTTTTTACCATTAGGGGTTTAAAAAAAAAAAAAGTATTAAATTTAACAGGTATATAGGACATCTGTGATGATTTAGGATTATTGTTAGGTTGATTAAGGAAATGTAAGGACTTTAGAGATTGACACTCATAGACATGATTTTGGATAAAGTCAAACAGTTAGAAGCTTAGTGGTATTTGAGAAATATGAGAGAAAAGGTTTAAATTGGTAAATATATATTTAAGAAAATATATAAGTAGCGCAGATAGTTCTTAAGTAGATAAGAAACTTGACAGGGAATTGGTACTGGATTGACGCCCAAGGGAGAATTGGACATGTGGAAAACTAAAAGGGGCTCCTTCATGATGTCAGACATAAGGATAATATACTAATCTTACCTAAGTCAGTATTTAGAGTAGGTAAGGTTGATACCTGGGCAGAGTCAGGTATCAAAAGGGGGATGGGTAAATTGTGGTCTAGGATAGGATGGGGCTTATTGGATAGGAAACAAAAAAAAACAAAAAAATGTAAGCTAACAATTGGGAATAGAAGTTAAAGATATAATCAGATAAAACATATGAGAAATTGTTTGTTAACCAAGCCTGTATGTCCAGGATTGTATGCATTACAGGTGAACTACAGGTGAAGTCACTCAATCCAGTCCCAGAGGCTTGGGGACCATAGAAGACCCCTGGTGACAGCTAGCTGAAAGAGCTACCCAGATTCATATCGCACGGCGGAAGGGTAAGACATTTTTTCACTGTCGGACAATAAACAGAGTTCGGGAGAAGAACTGGAATTAACAGAATTCCGGGGGCCAACTCTCGAATGAAGTAACCCTACCTGTCCTATCACCCCTGTTTTTGTTCATAGAGGTGAAGATGTGTCTGGCTCTGGCTAAGTGATGTGTATTTTGTTCCAAAATAAGCATAAGAGATCCCTAGATCTGGGTAGATAAGAAGTTAGAATAGAGATTACACGGTAACCGACTTCGGACAGTTCTGGGATTGGAGAAGAGGGTATCCTTATAGCATGGAGGATCCCACAAGGGTGGATAGGTTTTCCATGATATGGGGAAATCTGGGAGCAATGTTGAACTTTGTAAAGGTGATGAAATCCTACTAACCATCAAAACTATTAAGCTCTCTGATGCAGGAACTCACACCCTCGGACTACAAAGGACGAGGACAGACATGATGGGTGTGTTTTCTATCAAGGTACTGCCAAGACCAGAGGTAACCGAACACACTCCTCTACCACCACTGTGTTAAAAAATACCATTCAGGTAATTAATGTTAGACTATTCGGCTATTGATCAATTAGAAACTGAGACTGGTTTTGATAGTAGGGACAATTTGTGGCTGTCTTATATGAGGTACACAGCTAAAACCCTGAGAGGAAAGGACTGTATTATTTGAAGTTATGCTAGACCTGTTCTGGCTACACCCATTTGCTGTAGGAGAAGGAGAGGGGTGGTTGTGTATTTTGAGAAGTTTTTACCAGGTTAAGCCCAATTCAACCCTCTGTTCCTCTTTGAGCCTTGTGTTTCCTGCAGTACCTCCTCATCGGGCCTCTTGGGGTGTTGAGGCATATGGGGGCAATTACGAGTGCATCACGGGTACAGGTAATGGCATTGATTATGGGAGATTGCCTGAAGCTGATTGCAGGAGTAACATAAACCATTAATTCCACTTGGCCAGTTACAGGCCTAAACCAAACTAGTGGTCTGGCTGATGTATGGTGGATGAGTGAAGCCAAAAGAGGGCTGAGACCCATTCTTAGAGGAGAATGGCAAGGTACGTGTGGTCTGACCAGTCTGATAATTCCACCGACCATTGTTGATGTTGTTGCTGAACAGCTGCTGAGTTCTGTAACCAGGGGACCTGAAAACATTCCATCCCATGGGAGACAAATGTAGTAGTGCTCCATGGACAGAGGATGTAGTTGACATACACTAACCTGTTGGGAGTGCCAGTGGGGATTCCTCATGAGTTTCAGGCCTTGGGTAGGAATGATGGACTCTGGCACTTACTACCTACTATGGGTCCAGCCATGGTGGATGCTAGACAGACTGCATGGATTAATTATATCTACTATAGTCAACAGCGTTTTGTGAATTACTCCCGTGATGCACTCACTAGTATGTCTGAACAGCTTGAGGCCACATTTGGGGTTTCCAGACAGAATAGACTTGCCTTGAATATGCTTCTTGCCAGTCAGGGGGACGTCTGCAAGATGTTCGGTAAACAATGTTGCACGTATATTCCTAATACCAGTCCAGATGATAGTTTTTAAACTTCACAATCTAAGGCGGGGTTGATGCACTGTCTGCTAAGATGAGGTCCACGGGGGGGGTGGAGGAGTCTGTTCTCTTGGCCTGGTTTGGTAAGTGCACTGGTAGGATGGTTACTGGATTTCTGACCCTAATTCTTGTATTATTTGTTATTGATGTGATGTGCTGCTTGCATCATACTGTGTTTTGACAAGTCTGTTACAGATGTGGTGAGGGCTTCAGGCATATGCCTTTGCTTGATGCTCCAGTTGGCGATGCTGATACGGACGCATGCTTTCAGGGGAGGATGGGACTGGTACCACCTGGTACAGGATAGGAGTAGCTGAGAGGACCAGATGGTTTCTAATAATTCTTTACTCTGTTTTCCATGACCAAAGTTTTATCCTACATCTTACATGTCAATAACAATAAAGTTTTATCCTGTTTTTGATAAGTGACACCCTTGGGGGGAACAAAGGCATACAACAAAGGCATATATAACTTGTAATTAGTAATAAACTGTTTATTATTTTCATGAAATGCTATGACTGCTGAAATAAAGGATAATTGAGTGACACCCTAGCAGGAGTAAAAAGGGGGATCCAGTTGCTTTTATTGATTAAGCTTCTCCATTGTATGTCGTGTCCCATCTGGGATGGGAAGAGGGGGAAATTATTTTTCTTTGTGGGCCATTTCCGGATAGACATACCTAGTTTAGGATATTTTTCCTTTTTGGATTATGTCTTCGTTTTTGCTTGGAGTAATGTATCTGGACTAAATCACATCTCTTAGGAGATGTGAAGAGAGGGTATCAGAAACTTTTTCCTGCTGGAAAAAGTTGGCTAATGTGGACAATAATTTTTACTTTTATTTTGAGCTGTGCTCCGCAATGTTAAATGAGGGTTGTAAGTTCCTAGGTGGCTGGTAGCCAACTTAGTACATAGTGGGATTGAATGGAGAACATGATGGTAACACATAAATATATATTTCTGTTTAATACCGTGCCTTATTTCATAGTCCTTTTGGGAGAAGTTTCTCTTTGTGTCTGGATCCAGTTAGGTTGTGTCACGTCTCTGGTGAGACGTGAAGAGAGGGTTTTGTAAGGAATTGCTATTTCGTATGCAGGTGACTAACTTACTGCTAATTACATGGCTACAACTCACAGTAAAGCCTGTGGGGTCCCCTACAGGATAGCTCCCACATTACACACATAATCTCCTTTTATTTTTAACCGAACACTGTGTGCCCGAAGAAGATCCTACGATGATGGACAGACAACTGAGCCAATGGCGGAAGACTACAGACTACAACCAGCTGAACCAATCCGGAGATCCGATCTTCCTAGGGTCAACCTACTTTCTGTGACGTATATAAGAGCTGTGCTGACTGTTTACGCTCTCTCTGCCTGCTGTTCCAACACGAACTAACGGAAGAGCCGTATTTACGTGTACCAGATATTTTCACTCTGAATAAACTGTTTACTTGTCATAAAATTTACCACTTAGTCTGAATCGATCCTTGACCGGCTCACCCATCTACATATCCAATTGCTAACATCAGTGATACAGTAGTCTCTTCTCACATCCACTGTATGAGTTTGGCGAGCAAGACACGCTTATTCAGTAACTTGCTCTAAGATCCATTACATCGTATTGAGCCTTACAACTGTTTAGCTTCAGATAGAAACACAAAACGTTGAAAACTGTATCTGTTTTCTGGATTATTTCCTGGGTAATAATTTAATTTATATGGCAGTTATAGACGTTGCTGATGTGTTGTGAATCTGTGTTACAGGAAATAACTGTTTACCTATTTCTTTACCTGGTAACTAAATATTTATTTTCCTATTGGCCAATTCTTTAATTGTGTGGGGTTAAGCTTTATTGATACAGGAAGTAACAGACAGCAGTGATGGGCATTCCGGTTCTTTTCAGTGAGCCGGCCCGTTCGGCTCAGCTCACCAAAAAGAGCCGGCTCTTTTGGCTCCCAAACGGCTCTTTAAAAAATATATGTTTTGTATTTTTTCAAATCAAACAGTTTGCGATAGTTTGACTATGATTGGTGTTAAAACAATTCTAATTAAATTATTAAATTATTAAACTCTACCTTAACCACAATGTATTTAAAAATGCATTGGTTTGTTATGAAAAATAATGCTATTAAACATTTGCATTTAAAGTATAACTTTTTAATGTATACAAACAAAGTGCATATAAATCTAAACATTCAAAACTAATACAATCTGAACATCATAATAGAATATTGCACCATATCACAGACAAATAAATTAGGTGCAAAACTGCAGCATCCCACTTAAAACATTAAACTGGTCCCTCTTTTCGCGCTCTTCTTTATTGCCATGTTATAACCAGCAGCACACTGCAATGCTGACCATATTTTGCTTTTATGAGAGATTTGCATTCAGAAATGCAAGCTGCCTCACTTTCGAGGGGCTAATGCGGTTTCTTCTCTCAGTAATTATTTGTCCCGTTTTCGAGAAGACCCTCTCAGAGGGAACGGATGTGGCCGCTATGCAGAGTCTCCCTGTCATGACTTTAGTAAGCTGTGGGTAGACAGAGGCCTTGGTCTTCCACCAGCTCAAAGGATCTGCAGAGGAGGTGCTCCTCCAAATAGGATCGGACCTCCACTATGGCATCTGCTGAGGGATTCCTTTGTGCATTTCCAGTTGCTCATTGACAAACAGCATCCAAACAGCAGACTGAGTTTGTGGCATTACTTCTGGTGCTTCTGCTCCATCTGATCCCTCTTCTTCCTGTTGCCTTGGTGCCTGAGCCAGCTGACTGCTGGGGCTGTCCCTCCCTGCTGCTGAGGTTATTCTTTGAAGAGCTTCATCAATCGCTCTGGCGTCACTGAAGACTAACTTCTTAAACCTGGGGTCAAGTGCAGCGGTTTCTGATAGCACGTTATTATATTCCAATCTGTGGCACTTTCTGCCCATTGATGAACATAGGGTGTCCATCAACTCTGTCACATGTCCTGTGGTTACATTTGCTTCTGTCTGGCTGCTGGCTGGGATTCGCTGCAGACCCTTACACAGGAGTATCATTTTTGAGGTTGTCGCATAGCTTAAAAGAGAGAACAGTAACTTATTAGTTTAGGTTCATGTTTTGTCTACTGCTACTACATTCTCATCTACTGCTCATATACATATAAAATACTGGATTAAATAATGATGTAGTAATAACTGCTCACTGTACCTCTCTCCACTAATCTCCACAGTGACCTGCTCAAAGGGTTCCAGGACTCTGCACACCTCCTCCACCACCTCCCATTCCTCTTGGGTCAGAGCATCAACAGGTGCATTGACAATGGCCACGGTAGAGATCCTTTGACTCAAGAAACCGCTTCAACATATAAAATGCTGAATTCCACCTTGTAGTTCAGTCTGGAAATCGGTGACAATCCTTTTAGCCAATGCAATATCAATTTGGCCTTGTTTTGCTACAGACATAGTCTTTGGCATAAACTGGTCCATAGAAGACTGCATTGCTGTGGGTCCCGGAGTAGGCCTACTTGACTGAGTGGATACGAGATGCTGGCTCCACCACTATCACTAGCAGGCCCACTAGTTTCTCCGCTACAGCTAGCTTCACAGTTGGGTGCACAGTTCGCATATGCCGGTGTAGGTTGTGTGTAGAACCAGCTTTATATGAGATTTTGTTTTGGCAAATTCTACACTGGGCTCTAACATTGTCTACATTATTAAAATGCATCTAAATGCTGCTGTGCTTCCAACTAATTTTTCAGATGTTGTTTTCACAGCTGTCCTTCCTCTCTCTCCTCGGCTGCTAAGTCTGTGACTGTGAGAGAGTTGGCTCGGCCCTTCCTCATGCATCTTTGGTTCATTGGTTGACACTGCGTGTCTGATTGACAGGAACAACAGGTGAGGCTGTTAGTCTGAGAAGACAGTCAGAACTAATGTGTGTGCACTTGAGCATTTAGGCCTATATTATTATTATTTTTCATTCTTTGAATTAGTTAATTCTATTCATTTAAATATTTTGAATATTCATATCTTTATTTTTTATATTTTTTATAAATAGATTAGTCTCTTCTGATATGCGAGCCGGCCCCCAACATTCACCGACAAGAGCCGGCTCTAACTTGTTCGCGAACAACCCATCACTAACAGACAGTTCTAGTTCCGGTGGCTGATGAAGTTCAATGTAGCTTGTTCAATAAAGCTGTTACATAGTTATCCGCCTCCATCCAGTCCTTGCTCCAACAGAAACCATCCATCCACCTGTACTAACGACCCTCAACTTAAACCAGTGCATTTTATTTTTTGTAAAGCAACACTGATGCCCACAATAGCCACCTAATCAGAAGTAACTACTGCTCCATCTGACCCCTGAGGCACAACAACTCACTGTCTCCTCCTTCATCCTCTGCCTCCTCTTCTCCTCCACGGCAGTGCGCCTCCTCTCCTCCTTCTCTCTCTGCTCCTGCAGCCTCCTCTTCCTCTCCTCCAGGTGCTGTTCATGGAGACGCCTGGCCCGCTCCTCTCGAGCCAACCGGCCCAGCTCTCTGGACACTACATAAACATTTAGTGGAGTTTAGTTTAGTTGATTTATTTAACTAAATCATCAGTCAGTGGTTCTCAACCTCCTTTGCTTACAGAGCCCTAAATCACTTTTTTTTTTAAATCATTATGCCTATGTTCTTATGAGTCTTCTGAATTACCACCTGGGTATAGGCCAGGTACCCCCAAGGGGTACCTCAGGTTGAGGTCCACCATCATCATGGGTGGTGGCTACATACCAAGCTGTTTCTTAAGCTCCTCCCTCCGCTCAAGAGCTGTCCTTCGCTTCTCCTCCTTCTCTCTCTGCTCCTGTAGCCTCCTCTTCCTCACCTCCAGCTGCTGCTCATAAAGACGCCTGGCCCGCTCCTCTCGAGCCAACCAGCCCAGCTCTCTGGACACTGCAAAACACATTGTTGGACTTACTAGCCACCAAAATACTACCCTGGTACCAGATCTTTGTGCTGTGTAGATCACTACTACTAAACTAATTTAGCATGACAGTGACCATGGGAGCTGGCAAGAAGAAGGCAGCACAAATAGATCTGGGACCAGACTAGGAAAATACCTCAGAGGAATGATCTGGCACCAAGCTAGGAAAATACCTAAAATGCATGATCTGGGACCAGGCTAGGAAAATACCTGAAAGAAATGATCTGGGACCAGGCTAGGAAAACACCTGAAAGGAATGATCTGGGACCAGGCTAGGAAAATACCTCAGAGGAATAATCTGGGACCAGGCTAGGAAAATACCTAAAATGCATGATCTGGGACCAGGCTAGGAAAATACCTGAAAGAAATGATCTGGGACCAGGCTAGGAAAATACCTGAAAGGAATGATCTGGGACCAGGCTAGGAAAATACCTGAGAGAAATGATCTGGCACCAAGCTAGGAAAATACCTGAAAGGAATGATCTGGGACCAGGCTAGGAAAACACCTGAAAGGAATGATCTGGGACCAGACTAGGAAAATACCTGAAAGGAATGATCTGGGACCAGACTAGGAAAATACCTGAAAGGAATGACTAAAATAAGTGACAGACAATTGAGTGGTCTCATAGGTGTATTACATGTACAGTCGTCATCCTGTGTGGCTACAACATACCAAGCTGATTCTCATGCTCCTCCCTCCGCTCCTTCGCTAGTCTCAGCCTGTCATCAACCTTCAGCGCCTGTGGCCCTGGAATATTAGAAAAGATGTGACATTCACTCTACGTCACTGTGCATAGAGTATGGGTTGGTGACATCAGTGATCAACATCAGTAATGATGATGGGATTTAAGATGGGTTGACTGTAGCTAGCTGCTCCATAGACACAATTTTATTTTTCAGGACAGAATAACAGTAGGCTAACAATTGAGGAACATTTTTTTACGTTTCAATAAAGAGATAAGACAATAAATAACTCAAATACGCAAATTGTCCTATAATAACAGCATGAAATTCATGTTTTGATAACAGTGGTGAGTTTCAGAGGAAGAGAACTCATGACGACTGACACACAAAGAACAAGCAGTACCCCAGGCACAGAGGGAGCGAGATAGAGATAGAGAAACACTCGAAGAACAAGCAGTACCCCAGGCACAGAGGGAGTGAGATAGAGATAGAGAAACACTCGAAGAACAAGCAGTACCCCAGGCACAGAGGGAGCGAGATAGAGATAGAGAAACACTCGAAGAACAAGCAGTACCCCAGGCACAGAGGGAGCGAGATAGAGAAACACTCGAAGAACAAGCAGTACCCCAGGCACAGAGGGAGCGAGATAGAGAAACACTCGAAGAACAAGCAGTACCCCAGGCACAGAGGGAGCGAGATAGAGATAGAGAAACACTCGAAGAACAAGCAGTACCCCAGGCACAGAGGGAGCGAGATAGAGAAACACTCGAAGAACAAAAGGTGCTATCTCGAACCTAAAAGGGTTCTTCAGCTGTCCCCATAGGAGAACGCATTGAAGAACCCTTTATGGTTCCATCTAGTATCCTTTCCACAGAGGGTTCAACCTGGAACCAAAAAGGGTTCTACCTGGAACCCCTATACAATGTTTCTAAGAGTGTAGAGATAGAGAGAGAGTGAGAGAGAGAGAGAGAGAGAGAGAGAGAGAGTGAAAGAGAGAGAGAGTGAAAGAGAGAGAGTGATAGAGAGATAGAGAGAGAGAGTGAGTGATGGAGAGAGAGAGAGAGACAGAGAGAGAGAGAAAGAGAGAGAGAGAGAGAGAGAGAGAGAGAGAGAAGGAGAGAGAGACAGAGAGAGAGACAGAGAGAGAGAGAGAGAGAGAAAGAGAGAGAGACAGAGAGAGACAGAGAGAGAGAGCGAAAGAGAAAGAGAGAGAGAGAGAGAGAGAGCGAAAGAGAAAGAAAGAGAGGGAGAGAGAGAGAGAGAGGGGGGGGGGAGAGAGGGGGGGGGGCACTGGTGCAAGACCTGCTGCGTGACTGGTTGTGTTGTTACTGATCACAGCTGATTTGATGGAGGCAGGGACACAGATGACTGCTCTCCTCTTCTCTGAATTATTGGGCTTTGTGTCTTCATTGCCTTTTTCTGATACCAAAGAAAGAATAAAAGAGAACATCATGTTTAGGCCTCTCTGACATTCAGCTGACTTAAAATGAATGATTTAGTCAGGATCATTATGAGGTGGTCGTCCAGGTCATAACAGGTTTTACATTATAACAGCATCATTATGGTTTATACCTGCTAGCAAAGTCTGAGACACTACCTTAGAAAAAGATGTCTTAGAATCTTAGTATATAGATGTTTAATTCCAGATAGGTCATGTCATTCCAGTTTCTAGAAAATTGTACTGGTTGTACTTAACAGGTTTTGGCTGTTAATAAAAGAGTGGCAGGTAGCCTAGCGGTTAGAGCGTTGGGCCAGTTGTGCTAGTTCGAATCCCTGAGCCGACAAGGTGAAAAAAATCTATGGCTGTGCCCTTGAGCAAGGCACTTAACCTTAATTGCTCCAGGGTTGCTATTGATAATGGCTGACCCTGGCCGTGACCCCACTCTCTGAGGGTGTCTAAGGGGGAGTTGGGATATGCAACAACAACAAAAACATTTCCATTTCACAAGTGTATAATACACATTAGTACATGTGTGAAACAGGACAAATATAAGCACACACCAATTTATAATTGGATTATAATGTGCATGTTCCTGTTGTGCCTTGCAGGGATAAACAAATGCCATCGCCTGACCTCATGGTGATTAAACAAACATATAAAGACTGAAGGGGATAAGAACAAAGACATGCTTCACAAGAGGGTGATAAATAG
Organism: Oncorhynchus nerka; assembly: GCF_034236695.1. Lineage (NCBI taxonomy): Eukaryota > Metazoa > Chordata > Actinopteri > Salmoniformes > Salmonidae > Oncorhynchus > Oncorhynchus nerka. Next base: position 79,375,650 of record NC_088407.1, on the reverse strand, counting down.
TGATAATTGGTACAAAGGAGTATTTACGATAACAGACCGGTGATAAGTAGTATGTGTCTTCTCAACATGTTGGTGCAAGAGACGTACATAAGTATCTTTCTTGTGCATGAGAGAGACACACAAAAATTATCTTCATTGACACTCTATGGTATAATAATGGATATTATAATAATGGGTGTTATAATAATGGGTAGTATAATAATGGATATTATAATAATGGGTGTTAGAATAATGGGTGTTATAATAATGGGTGTTAGAATAATGGGTATTATAATAATGGGTGTTAGAATAATGGATAGTATAATAATGGGTGTTAGAATAATGGGTATTATAATAATGGGTAGTATAATAATGGATATTATAATAATGGGTGTTAGAATAATGGGTGTTATAATAATGGGTGTTATAATAATGGGTGTTATAATAATGGGTATTATAATAGTGGGTATTATAATAACGGGTGTTATAATAATGGATAGTATAATAATGGGTGTTATAATAATGGGTATTATAATAATGGGTGTTAAAGTAATGGGTATTATAATAATGGGTGTCATAATAATGGATATTATAATAATGGGTGTTAGAATAATGGGTATTATAATAATGGGTGTTAGAATAATGGATAGTATAATAATGGGTGTTATAATAATGGGTATTATAATAATGGGTAGTATAATAATGGATATTATAATAATGGGTGTTAGAATAATGGGTGTTATAATAATGGGTGTTATAATAATGGGTATTATAATAATGGGTGTTATAATAATGGGTATTATAATAATGGGTGTTATAATAATGGATGTTATAATAATGGATGTTATAATAATGGGTGTTATAATAATGGGTGTTATAATAATGGGTATTATAATAGTGGGTATTAAAATAACGGGTGTTATAACAATGGGTGTTATAATAATGTGTATTATAATAATGGATGTTATAATAATGGGTGTTATAATAATGGGTATTATAATAATGGGTGTTATAATAATGGGTGTTATAATAATGGGTATTATAATAGCGGGTATTATAATAATGGACGTTATATAATAATGGGTGTTATAATAATGGGTATTATAATAATGTATGTTATAATAATGGGTGTTATAATAATGGGTGTTATAATAATGGGTATTATAATAATGTATGTTATAATAATGGGTGTTATAATAATGGGTATTATAATAATGTATGTTATAATAATGGGTGTTATAATAATGGGTGTTATAATAATGGGTATTATAATAATGGATAGTATAATAATGGGTGTTATAATAATGGATAGTATAATAATGGGTGTTATAATACTGGGTATTATAATAATAGATGTTATAATAATGGATAGTATAATAATAGATGTTATAATAATGGATAGTATAATAATGGGTGTTATAATAATGGGTATTATAATAATGGATGTTATAATAATGGGTATTATAATAGTGGGTGTTATAATAATGGGTATTATAATAATGGGTGTTATAATACTGGGTATTATAATAATGTATGTTATAATAATGGGTGTTATAATAATGGGTGTTATAATAATGGGTATTATAATAATGGATAGTATAATAATGGGTGTTATAATAATGGATAGTATAATAATGGGTGTTATAATACTGGGTATTATAATAATAGATGTTATAATAATGGATAGTATAATAATAGATGTTATAATAATGGATAGTATAATAATGGGTGTTATAATAATGGGTATTCTAATAATGGATGTTATAATAATGGGTATTATAATAGTGGGTGTTATAATAATGGGTATTATAATAATGGGTATTATAATAATAGATGTTATAATAATGGGTATTATAATAATGGATGTTATAATAATGGGTGTTATAATAATGGGTGTTATAATAATGGACAGTATAATAATGTGTGTTATAATAATGGATAGTAATTCTAATGGGCATCAATGCATCCTACTGAATCAGGCCTGTGATACGTGTTGATGTTTACCACAGCAGAGATAGAGGGTGATTCAATAAGCTACTTCATTACCTCACTGTTTACAAAACAAAATGGCAGTAGCGAATAGATATCTACAGATATGAGGCAATATCAGATAATCTGATCCATTGGTACATGTCAGGAATAAATGCTACATAATAAATCTAAAATAAGATAATTACTTTATTATGTGGCCTACATACATGATGGAACATATCCTCACTGATGATAAACTGGAAGAGAGAGGCTGATTCTGACTGATTCTGCTTCAGACAGCCTGTCCTGTATATAAACACAGTTAACGGCAAAGCAAAGCTACAATACCAACCTCATGTCAATGACCTCCATGTCATTCTATAAACACAGTGAACACATCATCCTCACCATCGCAAAGCTACAGTTACCCACCACCCTGTACCCCCCTGCAGTAAAAAAAAAAACAGCCACATCAACGCAACAGTACCCACCTCTCCGTCTCCCGGCTCTGCTCTCCTTTTTCTGCTTGTCTAGAGTATCTCTGGTAGAAAGACCCTTTCTGGCTTCTTGGGGTGCTGTCTTCTGGCTGGGGTTCTCCCTGTGTTCCCTCTTCTGTATCACAGCCATTTTACTGCTAGGCACTGAGCAGGGAACACCACAACTCTGCCACACAACACAGACTCTCCTCTTCCTCCTCCTCTTCCTCTCCTCCTTTTATAGTTCTATTTCAAAATGCCTGTACTGTTCTGTGTGTCCTCCTGCTCCCCTGTGCTCACTGTGCTGCTGACCGACTGCCTCTTGCTCATCTTCGAAATTCAAACAAATAGAAGAGAAAAAGGGAGGAAAAAGCCATATGGGGTAAATGGATAAAACCAGCTGACTTGCTGCAGTTCTGGGCTGGTTAGATCCTGCATCCAGATTCAGTGCTGTGGAAAACACAAATATGCATAATCCAAAATAACACACTGAGTTAAATCTTTGAGAATATAAAACACATTTCTCTCTCCCAGTTCCTATCAGGATCCTTTATAAACTAGATTAGAGTCATAGATGCTCTACAGCATGGTGAGAAGCTCTATCCTCCTCTCTCTCTCTCTCTCTCTCTCTCTCTCTCTGTGTGGCTCGTTGCTCTACTGAAACGGTTACTTCCCTTTTAAATGTCCCTCACAGCTCACAGACCCTGGAGTGCTGCTCTGCTCTCTTTAGCTACTGAGTGGCACGTACTGCAGTTGTGTCACTTTAATTCAACACACCCACCACCACACTACACACTGCTGAATGCAAGCAGCCAGTCTGAGTCCCAAATGGCACCCAATTCCCTATGTAGTGCACTACTTTTGTCCAGGGCCTATAGGACTCTGATCAACACTAGTGCATGCACTATACAGGGAATAGGGTGCCTTTTGGGACTGAACCAGAGGCAGCTATATGGAAAAGAAATATTCAGTGCAGGAGAATTGGGGGACGGAGGGAAAGAGGGAGGCAAAGACAGTCACTGGCAGGCAAATTAATCTGTCTGGCCTTGTTCTGTGAATGGTTGCCGGGACAACAGTGGTGCATCACTGTACTGTATGCCTTCGTGGCATCCTATTCCCTAAACAGTGCACTGTAGGTCTCTGGGCTCACTCGTAGGGCTCTGGTCAAAAGGAGTGCATTAGATAGGTAATAGGGTGCCATTTGGGACGTAGCCTATACAACAGAATGACATGATGGATGGTAACTCACCCTGTCTTAGGTATGAATCTGACACAAGGGATGGAGGGATATTTATACCCTGCAATCCCACAATGCTTCACTTTAATCTGGGTGAGTCACTGACATCCTCAGCCACTAGATGGAGGTCTTTCCTTATTGGCTTGTGATGGGCTAGCCTCAAACCCAGCAATTCTAGAGAAGAATAGTGAGTGTGATGACTGGCAGCCAGCGAGTCAGCCTCTAGGACAGTAGCTTAGCATTTAGCCTCTAGGAAAGTAGCTTAGCATTTAGCCTCTAGGAGAGTAGCTTAGTGTTCAGCCTCTAGGACAGTAGCTTAGCATTTAGCCTCTTGGACAGTAGCTTAGCATTTCGCCTATAATGTCTTAGCTTTGAGCCTCTAAAATAGGAGCTTAGCTTTCATCTTATTGAGTGAGTTTGAGTTTATTAAATTTTTTCAGGGACAGTGCACATTAATCAGCATTTCAGTAAAAGTAAAAGGCTCATTTTCAACTGCAGTCCCTGGGCAGGTTGTTAAAAACAATTACAATACAGACAATCAATGAGCAGTGAGCACACGCAGAGCATCATTGGACAACCAAGAGCATGCAGACAGATCAACATAGCACAAAAAAGCAACAAGACAAAATCCATAAAAGTTTTATAGGACAGTAGCTTAGCTTTGAGCCTCTAGGACAGTAGCTTAGCTTTCATCTTCTAGGACAGTAGCTTAGCTTTCATCTTCTAGGACAGTAGCTTTGCTTTCATCTTCTAGGACAGTAACTTAGCTTTCATCTTCTAGGACAGTAACTTAGCTTTCATCTTCTAGGACAGTAACTTAGCTTTCATCTTCTAGGACAGTAGCTTAGCTTTCATCTTCTAGGACAGTAACTTAGTTTTTCATCTTCTAGGACAGTAACTTAGCTTTCATCTTCTAGGACAGTAACTTAGCTTTCATCTTCTAGGACAGTAGATTAGCTTTCATCTTCTAGGACAGTAACTTAGCTTTCATCTTCTAGGACAGTAACTTAGCTTTCATCTTCTAGGACAGTAACTTAGCTTTCAGCCTCCTTACATCCAGGGAGATGTTTCAATACTCTACATTGGTTTACATTCTTCGTTTCCTTTCTCTCACAATCACTGATTAAGGGACTGGATAAGATCCCTCTTATATCATGCAGGATCAGTCATCATGGAGGAAAGGAATCCATCTCAACTGAGGTATCCACTTCACCTAACAGCTATCTACAACTGATTATTCATACAAAGTAACATGTTCATAACATTTAAAAAAAAAACTTTATTGCACTTCAATCTGGGATGAACATTGCCAATTCAGGATGTCACATTTTTGTAAACGTTTGTTTTTCACAATAAATGGGAAATCACAATCAAGTTGAAAATGAAAAAGCAAGCGGCACATGACAACTTGTTCAACTTACAACAAGTAAAAGTCTGACTTTGCGTTATTGTTCTCATAACAGTCATACATGCACAAACTGAGACAATGTACTCTCTGTAGCATGGAAAAATCTCTTGTCTTTATCACTGAATATCATCACATATAGCAAAGACCGGTGAACCTTTTTTTCCACATGAGGAATACATCATATTTCATCAGTATCCTAGGCCAGTATCATTGAGCATGATTTATATCCATTGAAAGTTTAGTCCAGGGCTTACTCCGAGAAACTGGTCCTAAATGTCTGAGACCCTACACTGTCAGACCACTGACCCTACACTGCCAGAACTGTGTCTATGGAGTGTTGTGCGACAGAGGTCTCACAACTTGTGGTGGAGTCTACAGTCTCATGGCCCTCGCTAAGATGGTTTGTTATGGTCCTAGAGTGGCTAGAGAGCTTGGAGTCTGTGCCCGTGGTGGAGAGAGATGGAAATGGTAGGAACTCCTGATCCTGCTCTGTATTGATGTCTGTCTCTGTGGAAGGGGAGGGGCTGGGAGCCGTTTCTGTCCTATCAGAGGGGCTGGTGTTGCCTGGTCCTCTGGGCTTGACCAATCCCATCTCGCAGACTTTGTTCCAGCCGGCCTCTGGGTGGTGGTCCAGGTGGGCCGAGCTGGAAGGAAATCAGTCACATTTTAAGTAAATTCATTAGGCCGTATTTTTGTTCGGTGTAAATGCAGGGCCATGCACAGACCTTTCAAAGGGCAGGTGCTCAAAATGAAAGGGGACAGGTATTTCTGCCACTACACACTCACCACAAATTGTAACCAAGCCAGTTACATTGCCTCCTAAAGACATGACTGACATGGGGAAAAGAGGGTAGGCTATCAGCTGATAATTGATGTTGATGATTGATGTAAATCTGCTGGTTAGCTCAGTTATATTTTTACTGATTGTGATTTATCTTCGAATGTTCTTAAATAATAGCTTCATAATATAGCCGGATATTCATAATCTTCTAGCTGATATATGGCTGGCTGGCTAGTATCTGAATATTCTTTAGCTAGGGTCTATACTACCTATATTCAGTGTTTAATTTGTAAATGTGGAGGTGCAGGAACAAAAGTGAGCGCAAGAGGGGATGACCTGGGAAGCTCTGAGGTGTCAATATAATAAAGCATTGCATGCATATCATCGCATTTGCGTTGTGGCATCGAGCTGTAGAGTAGAGGCGCTTACAGAAGTTGCACACATGGGGAAAATGCACTGGCTCGATGTACACTCACTGGACTCGAACGACACACTCACGCAAACACACACACGCGCACACATATTGACACCACTTACACACACATTCACATTCCTTCACACTCTTCACATACGCTGCTGTTACGCTCTGTTTATTATCTATGCATAGTCACTTTACCCCTACCTACATGTACATATTACCTCAATTACCTTGACTAACCTGTACCCCTGCACATTGACTCGGTACTAGTAACCCCTGTATATTGGCTTGTAGTTGTTATTATTGGGTTACTATTTTTCTTTTAGTTTATTTAGCACATTTTTCTTATTTACTTTTGAAAAGTAAATTCCACAAATGAACTTTTAACAAGGCACACCTGTTAATTGAAATGCATTTCAGGTGACTAGCTCATGAAATTGGTTGAGAAAATGCCAAGAGTGTGCAAAGCTGTCATCAAGGCAAAGGGTGGCTACTTTGAAGAATATAAAATCTAAAATATATTTAGATTTGTTTAACACTTTTTTGGTTACTACATGATTCCATATGTGTTATTTCATAGTTTTGATGTCTTCACTATTATTCTGCAATGTAGAAAATAGTAAAAAATTATGAAAAACCCTTGAATGAGTAGGTGTGTCCAAACTTTTGACTGGTACTGTATGTTTAATAACATACATGCCCATATAAAAAATATAAGTAACATATACAGTATATTGCCATATATTCGTTTTCAGAATGAAAGACTTCTGAAGCACCATGTGGTCCATATCAGCGTATCTGCTTACACAGGTAATTGTTTCGCAGCTGGAAAGGCACAATCTACTGTGTATGTGTGTTAATTTCCATCAAAGTTGTTAAGGGATATCATGTTACTACCACGAGGGAGCCTTACTAACACCAGACATTAACATTGTCCTATGACAATAGACCCTGTCGCTCTCTATCCCTCTCTCAGCTAGGTAACGTCAGAAACATGGACTCCTAATGACAATGATTCTGTCTCTCTCTGCCTTTACTAAACCAGGTAGAACCAGAGTGTTAGGATGACACAGTACAACCCAGTCGTCAGATGTCATACCTACAAAGCCAACGAAGCACAAACACATCTCCAACCACCACCCGTCTACCCGACAGACAAATAAGGGCTGTGGACATGGATAAGATTGCATGGTTGGTATCAAGTCATTCTGTTATTCACCCTAGACTGCATTGGGAAAGGTGTCGTTTGTGAGGACTCAGTTGCAACCTCGTACATTTCCATTGATGTAATCTATATACTGGTCCTCTCTCTAACACAGCAACACACATGCAGTAGTGAAGATGTTACAACCGGAAAATTACTATGTCATTTTAGACCAAGTGTGGTATTTGAAATGAAAGCTTTGACATACTGTATACCTAGATTTCTACTTCTTTACCACTGACCACTGACCAAAGTACAGACCTATTTACCAAAAACCAAGTACAAAAAAAAACTACAACACTTAAATCACACCTGTCTGTGTCTGTTTTGATATATCCTCTGTGGTGCTCTGGTGGATAAGGTTTATACACATTCTGTACGGACCAAAATGTTTCATTCAAATCCTTCAAGGAAGAGAAGAGGAAGCAAGAGGATGAAGAGGAAGAAAGCTGGCTGGCATCATGATCCTTCAATGTCAACTCCTGCAGACAACAATGTCTCCTGGCCTCCTCCTTAACCACACATTAGAGAATTAGTTACAGGTAGGTGAGTAATCTGAAGGGCTCTGCTGTGGTGACCCTTAGTGACAGATAGGTCAGTCATCCGAAGGGCCATGCGGGAGGGAGCGGGCCTGTCCCAGATGGCACCTTGTGTGGTGCCCTATATAGAGAATAGGGAGTCATTTTGGGACACAATATCAGTTCAAATCTCCTCAGCCCTTAGTCTAAGGCCTGGTACTAAATCATGTAATTAAAAGCCCATTCTCTCAACAAGGACTGGCGTGTTGATGATGTCACCACGGCTACCACCCAGTCACACACACCACCTGCTGATCAGAACCCTCTTCGGAGAATTAGACTAAAGACAAACTATAGAATGAAGTGACTGGATAGAGGATCTGCTGAAAGTATTTGAATGATACACAACTAATAATATAGTGCTGTAATTTGTCACTTAGCAAGATGCTTGTCTCCAAGACAACTGACAGTACAGTGAGTGTATACAGTACGTGTGTATGTGATTCCTATGGGAATTGAACCCCTGGAGCAACATAGGACAGTATTGTATACAAAGTATTAACACACATTATACAACAAACCTTTGGTATTAAGCTTGGTACAGTAGCTTTCAGTTGAAAAGGAGACCAGTACTATTTCTTTACATCTCATATTACATATGTATTGTAGAGATGCGTTCTGTGTATCCAAACCAGAATCCATTTATTTTCTCTTGATGTGGGTGATACCTTCACACAATGAGGAAGACACATGCAACACTGGGTGGAACTAAAGCCTAAATAATTGACAGACTTGTTTTGTCGGATACAGGCAACATTAGACGTACTGCATGGCTTTCAGAGTATGTGTTATTGATGAGCTGGTGAGTTCTACTTTAGTGTTCAGTGGAACTTGTATTGAAGCTGATAAAGCTTTAGCCGAGTAATCAATGATTTTTGCTCAATGCCCATTTAATTTCTCATGGAAGAAAGATTTAGGTCATTTCCCCCCAACAAGTCCTTGCTGTATTGTGTAGTTCGACTTTGTTTGGATTTCCACCACATTCCTACTTAGAAATGGGTGCTGGATCACTTGAAACATGTAGTCAGAAATCTTAAAAGTTCAAAGTAATGTTAAACTCAGATGAATATGAGAAACACGACACAGTGGTGTTTGTTCAGAATAGGGCTTGATGCCTTTTGATCCACCAAGATCATCTCCCTATTGGAGCAGTATCCCATGAATGATTTAAGGAAGATCATCTCCCTATTGGAGCAGTACCCCATGAATGATTTAAGGAAGATCATCTCCCTATTGGAGCAGTACCCCATGAATGATTTAAGGAAGATCATCTCCCTATTGGAGCAGTACCCCATGAATGATTTAAGGAAGATCAGCTCCCTATTGGAGCAGTACCCCATGAATGATTTAAGGAAGATCAGCTCCCTATTGGAGCAGTACCCCATGAATGATTTAAGGAAGATCATTCTTCCTATAGTAGTGACTGAGAAGCGCAGACTTTTAGTTGTGTGGCACGTAATTCTATCACAGGTCACTTTATTGATTAGCTTCCTGTTGTCTCGTACATACGCACACCTGACCTCACAAACATTAACAGATGTCTTTGGTTGCCGACAAAGAAATAGCCTAATTCTGGTCATACCTATTCTGCCAACCCAACTTTTGTCACAATTCACAAAGCTACATTGAGGTTCTTTCCCATAGACACATTTCATTAACATAATTCATACATTATCAGACAAATTGGAATCATATTATGTGCTATATATGTTTGCATATCTGAACTTTAATGTCTTATAAAAATAAAAAAGTTGCAGTGACTTGATGGAACAAGTCTTGTTGGCTAGTTTGGCTAGTGACGTCTCTCTCTCACCAACCTAGCTAGTTATAGTTGCCAGCCTGTCTCGAGTTCAACACTCATACACTATTCATTGACATATCACATCACTCCAGCCCAACTCCTGCCCTGGTCAAACCTTATTGTTTTTCGCGCAACTTTACTTTTTTGGCCTTTCAGTTTCTGCATTGTAAACGTCTGAAATGGCTATGTAGAATAACTATTTTGGAGAAAAACTTAATCACTCAAAGAGTTTTTTTATTTCTTTCAACAGGAACCATTGAGAGTTCGTTTGAAGAAAAGGAAAGTGTGACGTTTTCTTTAATGGTATGTATGCAAATTATTCTAGACCATTTTTTGATAGAATTCATGGAGAGCAATGCTGTTGTATATAGCATAGACACAGCATAGTCTAAAGCCTTGTTTATATATAACATTGATTTGAATATTAAACGATAAATCCAACAGATCTCTTCTCACTAGGTTTTTCTCTCTGGTGTAAACTGTAGTTGGTTTTTCTCTCTGGTGTAAACTGTAGTTGGTTTTTCTCTCTGGTGTAAACTGTAGTTGTTTTTTCTCTCTGGTGTAAACTGTAGTTGGCCTTTCTCTCTGGTGTAAACTGTAGTTGGCTTTTCTCTCTGGTGTAAACTGTAGTTGGTTTTTCTCTCTGGTGTAAACTGTAGTTGGTTTTTCTCTCTGGTGTAAACTGTAGTTGGTTTTTCTCTCTGGTGTAAACTGTAGTTGGCCTTTCTCTCTGGTGTAAACTGTAGTTGGCTTTTCTCTCTGGTGTAAACTGTAGTTGGCCTTTCTCTCTGGTGTAAACTGTAGTTGGCTTTTCTCTCTGGTGTAAACTGTAGTTGACTTTTCTCTCTGGTGTAAACTGTAGTTGGCCTTTCTCTCTGGTGTAAACTGTAGTTGGTTTTTCTCTCTGGTGTAAACTGTAGTTGGCCTTTCTCTCTGGTGTAAACTGTAGTTGGCCTTTCTCTCTGGTGTAAACTGTAGTTGGCTTTTCTCTCTGGTGTAAACTGTAGTTGGTTTTTCTCTCTGGTGTAAACTGTAGTTGTTTTTTCTCTCTGGTGTAAACTGTAGTTGGCCTTTCTCTCTGGTGTAAACTGTAGTTGGCTTTTCTCTCTGGTGTAAACTGTAGTTGGCCTTTCTCTCTGGTGTAAACTGTAGTTGGCTTTTCTCTCTGGTGTAAACTGTAGTTGACTTTTCTCTCTGGTGTAAACTGTAGTTGGCCTTTCTCTCTGGTGTAAACTGTAGTTGGTTTTTCTCTCTGGTGTAAACTGTAGTTGGTTTTTCTCTCTGGTGTAAACTGTAGTTGGCCTTTCTCTCTGGTGTAAACTGTAGTTGGCCTTTCTCTCTGGTGTAAACTGTAGTTGGCTTTTCTCTCTGGTGTAAACTGTAGTTGGTTTTCTCTCTGGTGTAAACTGTAGTTGTTTTTTCTCTCTGGTGTAAACTGTAGTTGGCCTTTCTCTCTGGTGTAAACTGTAGTTGGCTTTTCTCTCTGGTGTAAACTGTAGTTGGCCTTTCTCTCTGGTGTAAACTGTAGTTGGCTTTTCTCTCTGGTGTAAACTGTAGTTGGCCTTTCTCTCTGGTGTAAACTGTAGTTGGTTTTTCTCTCTGGTGTAAACTGTAGTTGGTTTTTCTCTGGTGTAAACTGTAGTTGGTTTTTCTCTCTGGTGTAAACTGTAGTTGGCCTTTCTCTCTGGTGTAAACTGTAGTTGGCTTTTCTCTCTGGTGTAAACTGTAGTTGGTTTTTCTCTCTGGTGTAAAATGTAGTTGGTTTTTCTCTCTGGTGTAAACTGTAGTTGGCCTTTCTCTCTGGTGTAAACTGTAGTTGGCTTTTCTCTCTGGTGTAAACTGTAGTTGTTTTTTCTCTCTGGTGTAAACTGTAGTTGGCCTTTCTCTCTGGTGTAAACTGTAGTTGGCTTTTCTCTCTGGTGTAAACTGTAGTTGGCCTTTCTCTCTGGTGTAAACTGTAGTTGGCTTTTCTCTCTGGTGTAAACTGTAGTTGGCCTAGATGCTATGTGGATTTTACTGGACTCCTATTAGATTGTGAAGTAGGCCTAGATGGTGTGTGGATTTTACTGGACTCCTATTAGATTGTGAAGTAGGCCTAGATGTTATGTGGATTTTACTGGACTCCTATTAGATTGTGAAGTAGGCCTAGATGTTATGTGGATTTTACTGGACTCCTATTAGATTGTGAAGTAGGCCTAGATGTTATGTGGATTTTACTGGACTCCTATTAGATTGTGAAGTAGGCCTAGATGTTATGTGGATTTTACTGGACTCCTATTAGATTGCAAAATGTTGCTGCCATGTGAAGCATTTAAATGCATGGTCTCATCTCATTCAATGTTTTATAAGTACTTAGATGTTTGTGAGCAATTTCATGATGGTTTCACCAACATTTCTGTGTAGAGCTTGTTATTAATAATATCCTCAGTCATGAATAAACTGATGCTTTACATTTAGTTTTATATTTGCATGACTAATTATTGTGAGTGCTTTTTTTTCTTCTTTTTCACAAAGCATGTGAAATGTATCCGTGGTTAATTGATGTATTAAGGT